>NC_052151.1:111438268-111738415 GCF_902713615.1 Scyliorhinus canicula
GAGAATTCGCGGGTGTTTTACGATGCCAAAAGCGCTGCAGAACTCTCACCGATTCCAGGACTGGTGAGTGGCGAGCAGCTACACTGGGTAAAACTCCCGGTTCCCGCGCCAAAAACAGCCGGAGAATGTCCGGTTTCCTAGCCGCGCATGCGCACAGCAATAACCTGCAGCATTTGCGCCATACAACATGGCGCCGGCCGTGCGCAGATCAGACCTGCTATCCCACAGGCCACACCTTGGCCCCCTCCCACCAGTCTGCCCCAACCCTCTGATGCACGATCAATTGCACAAAAACTTGAGTTGGATACAACTGAGGCTTTAATGCTCTAAGATGTGTGGCCTCCCACAGCAGCTGGCGAAATGGCTGTAGCATGGAGGACACACATATTTATACTCCGGGACTACCAACGACCTGTAGTACAGGTCCTATCATACATCACCTAATAGAGGGGCAACAGTGGTTTACCACATTCACCTCCTGTTAAAATTGAGTCCGGTGGGGGTGGTGGAGAACTATATACAACAAATGGTTTTTACATTTACAATATTCAATAGAGAGAAAAAGGAAGTGTCTTTTGAAGTCCAGTGGACCCGTTAGAGGTTTAACCGGTCCGGGGCCAAAATGTGCCGCTGGGAGTGACATAGTGATGGCGGCGATGCCGATGTTGGTCTAATGCCCGGTGACTCCGGGAGCATGCCGGAATCCTCTTCATCCTCGGGCGTGGGCAGGGGGAGGGTGGATGGTCCTGGGGGGGTTGCTGCTGGGAGCACCGGGGGAGGGGAGGGTGGCGCCGAGCCGGAGGGGTGTGTGTGTGTGGAACCTGCTGGTGCCAGGTCCCTGAGGGAGACAGTATCCTGGCGGCCGTCGGGGTACGCCACGTAGGCATACTGGGGGTTTGCATGGAGCACCTGCACCCTCTCCACCAATGGGTCCGCCTTGTGGAGTCGCACGTGCCTATGGAGCAGGACGGGTCCTGGAGCTGCGAGCCAAGTCGGGAGCGACACCCCGGATGTGGACTTCCTGCAGAAGGCAAAAAGGCGTTCATGGGGTGTGTTGTTGGTGGCGGTGCACAGTAGTGACCTAATGGAGTGTAGTGTGTCAAGGAGGACCTCCTGCCAGCGGGAGGCCGGGAGGTTCCTGGACTGTAGGGCCAGTTGGACGGCCCTCCATACCGTCCCATTCTCCCTCTCTACCTGTCCGTTTCCCCAGGGGTTGTAGCTTGTTGTTCTGCTGGAGGTGATACCCCTGCTGAGCAGGAACTGATGCAGCTCATCACTCATAAAGGAGGATCCCCTGTCACTGTGGATGTAGACGGGGAAACCGAAAGAACGAAGATCGTGTTGAGGGCTTTGATGACGGTGGCAGACGTCATATCGGGGCATGGGATGGCGAAGGGGAATCTGGAGTACTCATCGACCACACTGAGAAAATACGTGTTACGGTCGGTGGAAGGGAGGGTCCTTTGAAATCCACGCTGAGGCGCTCAGGGCTGGTTTGGCACACTGGGCTAAATCGCTGCCTTTTAAAGCAGACCAAGGCAGGCCAGCAGCATGGTTCAATTCCCGGAGCAGCCTCCCCGAACAGGCACCGGAATGTGGCGACTAGGGGCTTTTCACAGTAACTTCATTGAAGCCTACTCGTGACAATAAGCGATTTTCATTTCATTTCAAAGGGGCGGGAGGTCTTCACCAGGTGTGCACGGTCCGGCCGGTAGAAGTGCGGCTTGCACTCCGCACAGACCTGGCAGTCCCTGGTGATTGTCCATACTTCCTCGACGGAGTAGGACAGATTGCTGGCCTTTATGAAATGGTACAACAGCGTGACTCCCGGGTGACAAAGGCTGTCGTGCAGGGTCCGGAGTCGGTCTACTTGTGCGCTGGCACATGTACCTCGGGATAGGGCGTCTGGGGGCTCGTTGAGCTTACCGGGGCGATACAAAATCTCGTAATTGTAGGTGGAGAGCTCGATCCTCCACCTCAAGATCTTATCATTCTTGATCTTGCCCCTCTGTGTGTTATTGAACATGAAGGCTACCGACCATTGGTCAGGGAGGAGAGTGAATTTCCTGCCAGCCAGGTAATGCCTCCAATGTCGCACGGCTTCAACAATAGCTTGGGCCTCTTTTTCGACGGATGAGTGCCGAATTTGTGAGGCATGAAAGGTGCGGGAAAAGAATGCCACAGGTCTACTTGCTTGATTGAGGGTGGCGGCTAGGGTGACGTCTGGTGCGTTGCTCTCTACTTGAAAGGGCAGTGTCTCGTCTACTGCGTGCATCCCGGTCTTGGTGATATCTGCTCTGATCCGGGCGAAGGCCTGTTGTGCCTCGGCCGTCAGGGGAAAATGGGTTGACTGTATGAGTGGGCAGGCCTTGTCCGCATAGTTTGGGACCCACTGAGCGTAGTTCGAAAAGAACCCCAGGCAGCATTTGAGGGCCTTGGGGCAGTGGGGGAGGGGGAGCTCCGTGAGGGGGCGCATGCAGTCGCGACCGGGCCCTAGAACTCGGTTCTGGACCACATAGACGAGGATGGCTAAGCGGGTCGTGCTAAACACACATTTCTCCTTGTTGTAGGCGAGGTTTAGGAGAGTGGCGGTGTGGAGAAATTTGGCAAGATTGGCGTCGTGGTCCTGCTGATCATGGCCGCAGATGGTGACGTTGTCTAGGTCCGGAAAGGTGGCCCACAAATCGTACTGGTCGACCATTCGGTCCATCTCGCTTTGGAATACCGAGACCCCGTTGGTGACGCCGAAGAGAACCCCGAGGAAGTGATAGAGGCGGCCGTCTGCCTCGAAGGCAGTGTATGGACGGTCCGATTTACGAATGCGGAGCTGGTGGTAGGCGGATTTGAGGTCTACCTTTGAGAAGACCCGGTACTGTGCAATCTGATTGACCATATCAGATATGCGTGGGAGGGGGTACGCGTCGAGCTGCGTGTACCGATTAATGGTCGTCTGGTGTCCACGACCATTCTGTGGTTCTCCCCAGTTTTAACGACTACCACTTGGGGCTGTTGCTGGCCTCGATGATGCCTTCCCGAAGCAGCCACTGGACCTCGGACCTGATGAAGATCCTGTCCTTGGTGCTGTACCGTCTGCTCCTGGTGGCGACGGGTTTGCAATCCGAGGTTAGATTTGCGAAGAGGGAAGGCGGATCGACCTTTAGTGTCGCGAGGCCGCACACAGTGAGGGGTGGTAAGGGCCCGCCGAATTTCAGTGTTAGGCTCTGCAGGTTGCACTGGAAGTCCAGGCCGAGCAGTAGGGCAGCGCAGAGGTTAGGGAGGACATAGAGGTGGAAGCCACTGAATTCTACACCCTGGACCATGAGTGTGACCGTACAGTACACCCAGATTGCCACGGAATGGGATCTGGAGGCCAGGGAGATTCTTTGGTTGTCGGGGTGTACCGCGAGGGAGCAGTGCCTTACCGTATCGGGGTGGATGAAGCTTTCGGTGCACCCGGAGTCCAACAGGCAAGAGGTCACGTGTCCGTTGATTGTAACGCTAGTCGATGCGGTGGCCAGGTTGTGCGGGTGAGATGTGAGGTGAGTCGTGGTCGGTCGTCGCTGGATGATAGGGAGCCCGGGGGGCACAGGTCCTGGAACGCTGGTGGTGCCCATGTGCCGTGGGGTGGGCCGCGTGGCTAGGGGTGTAGGCCTGAATGTTGCATGAGGCTACCGTCATAGAGAGCTCTAGTTTCTTCATCTCTGCTAGGTCAAGCATGGCCCCTTCTAATAGTCGCTGGCGTATGAGGTCCGACCTAGGGGCCTCACGGTAGCATGGTGGTTAGCATCAATGCTTCACAGCTCCAGGGTCCCAGGTTCGATTCCCGGCTGGGTCACTGTCTGTGTGGAGTCTGCACGTCCTCCCCGTGTGTGCGTGGGTTTCCTCCGGGTGCTCCGGTTTCCTCCCACAGTCCAAAGATGTGCGGGTTAGGTGGATTGGCCATGCTAAATTGCCCGTAGTGTAAGGTTAATGGGGGGATTGTTGGGTTACGGGTATACGGGTTACGTGGGTTTAAGTAGGGTGATCATTGTTCGGCACAACATCGAGGGCCGAAGGGCCTGTTCTGTGCTGTACTGTTCTATGTTCTATGTTCTATGTTCTAATCCCCGTAAAAAACGCTTCCCGCATAAGGAGGATTGAACGTTCAGTGGCCATAACGGCCTGACAGTCACAGTCCCGGACGAGTGGGATTCGGGCCTGCCAGAAGTCTTCTATAGACTCACCAGGGAGTTGAGAGCGAGTGTCGCGTACGTGCCTGGCGAAGAACGTATTCGTCTTCTGAGCGTAATTTTCTTTGAGAAGCATCATGGCTTCGGCGTAGTTTGGCGCGTCCTGGATTAGCGGAAAGACACTGGAGCTCAACCTTGAGTACAGGATCTCCTCAGTTGTATTCATCTCAAGCCTTTGTGCAATTGATCGTGCATCAATTTATTGCTCTAAGATGTGTGGCCTCCAACAGCAGCTGGCGAAAATGGCTGCAGCATGGAGGACACACATATTTATACTCAGGGACTAGCAACGTACCTGTCGTACATCCTCTACCATACGTCCTTTAATAGAGGTGCAATAGTGGTTTACCACACCCACACGTATGCCCGCCTGGCCAGTGGCATGGATCCCGGCTGAGTATGATGGTGCTGAACACAGTCCGCAGAAGCTATGACAGGTTCCACACGTGCTAAGACCACACGTGTCATGCGCAGTCGAGAACTCTGCCCATCAGAGGCAGAGCATCGCGGGAGGGCCTTCCGATTATGCACCAACGCTGTTGCAATGGCGTGCGGTGCGCAACGCGATGATGCCATTTCAGAGGGGTGGAATATGGCTGACCGTCGCTGGCTCCGATTTGGGCTCCATTCTCCGCCCGATCACTGATTATGACATCGGTGTTGGGCAATGGAGAATCCCACCCAGTGTCTATGATCCCAATGTAAATTCTGGGATCACTGGTCCACAGATTGTGCAAATGATCTGGATGAATACCTGGCTAAGAACAACGTTGATAGCTGCAAGAATAAGGGTTCACATCTGCAATGGAATATGACAGTTCTTGTGTTTTTGAATTACGGGAATGTACTTTTTAGAATTAAACTCAACATGATTTGAGTTGCAGAGAAACCTTAAAATCCCTGCAGTGCAGAAGAATGTCATTCGGCCCATCGAATTTGCAACGACCCTCTGAAAGAGCACCGTACATAGGCCCACTCTCCCACCCTGTCTTCGCAACCCCATGTAACCTGCACGTTCCTGGACGCTAAGAGCCATTTTAACCTGGCCAATCAACCACACCTGCACATCATCTTTGGACTGTGGGAGCAAACCAGAGCACCCGGGGGAAACCCATGCAGACACTGGGAGATCATGCAGACTCTGCACAGACAGTGACCCAAGGCCAGAATCTAACCCAGGTCCCTGGCACTGTGAGGCAGCATTGCTAGTCAAAGAGAGGAAATAAAATCAGTCAGGATCAACTCTATCAATATCTAAGAATGTATAATTAAACATGGCACAAAGGCCTCGATTCTCTGCTTCGCAATGCAGGAAACGCGAATCACAATCGGGTGGTGAATCACTGGTAACCGTTTGCGCCCAGCACCAATCCCGACGCCATGCTCCTGTCCCGCGTTGTCGGCGATATCGATGTTTGCACCCAATGCCAGCAGATCCACGTAAAACCATCTTTTGGACTGTGGGAGCAAACCAGAGTACCCGGGGGAACCTATGCAGACTCGGGAAGAATATGCAGACTCCACACAGTCACCCAAGGCCAGAATCATGCTCTATCCTTCCCTGATGCCCTGCCCCTCTTAAGATGAGATCTCACAGGTGTGAATAAGTGCAAGCATTTACAGGCGGGGCCTGGGAGCCATGGCGGCGGAGGGGAAGTGGGAGGCTAAACAAAACACTGAAAAACCCTCAAACATTGTCGGGCTTGCTGGGGAGTGGCTGCTAGGGCCGGGGCAGTAGCGGAGAGGAACTTGATGCAAAGTCTATGGATCCAGGTGTTCCCCTTGGGATTGGGGTGGCCTGGCTCAGCCGACCATTGTTGCAGTATGTGTTTTGAGCACACCCCTTTGGTGCTGCATACAGGCTCCTGGTTGTTCACTGTGTCCTTTTAATGCTCAGAGAGCCTCTGATTATCTGGGAGCCCACCCAGGCTGCCCTTCTGGACACCTTCATACCCCAGCTGTTTCATCAAGGGGTGGGTGTGGCCAAGTTAAATCAGGGGCCATCAGGTGTTGGCATTCCTCAGAAGCACTGCCCCATTGCAGAGGAAGCAGGGAATCAGCAGAGCTCACCCCAACCAAAGGACACCTGCAACACAGCCTTTGGAACCCTCCTTGATTCTTTGCCCCTTTCAGGGCAGAGGCCTCACCAGTGACGCCAACCCCTCCAAATCACCAGCTGTCTCCTCCTGTTGATAATGACAGTACTGACTGCGTTGCTACCACCTTCGAGGCGTTGTTCAGGATGGCAAGCTTGAGTCTTTCCACTCTGGGAAAGATGGGGTGTCCCCCATCTCCTCACAGGCATAGTGCTGTGTGTCCATCTCGGACTCCCGAGCTCTCAAGGGTCAAAGTGTTTCATTCAGGTGGTGATGAGAGGGACAACTGGGGAAGTGGCTATTGTGACAGGGGTGGCGTAAGTTTCAGTGGAAAGGCGCTCACAGATCCCGACAGCGCTGAGGGTCAGTGCTTCCCATCGCTCACTTTCTCTTCATTTCAGCTTTCCATTCGGGAGAATTATGGAGCCAGTCAAGCTGGCAATTCTTTGCCAGCAAGCTGCTCATCCTGGCCATATTAAGAGGAGTGGGAGGCAGGGCCATGATCTTTCAGGAGCACAGCCACAGATGGCGGAGCATCGGAGGAAACACTATTGGCAAGGGTTTTCTGGCAGAGATGTCAGAGGTCCAGTTCCAGAGAAGACTGTGTCCATCCCGGCACGCTGGCCACCTGTGCCAAGTGATGAAAGAGTTGGCACCACATGGACTGGCAGGTCACTCATTTCCTGTGACCCTGAAAGTCAGTGCACTCTGAACTTCTGTGCCAGCGGCTCATTTCAAGGCTGCACGGCGAACCTCTGCAGCATCTCCTCGCGCACAAGTGCATAAGGGAGGTCACAGATGCACGATTCGCGAGGGCCCACATGTACATCACTTGGACCAGGACCAGGTGAGCCAGGATGCCAGGGCCATGAACTTCACCTGTATAGAAGCCAAGCCCCAGGTGCAGGGTATCATCGACAGCACGGCTCTGCGCTCCCCATGGCACCAAGGGCTATGACTACATCATCTGTGACCTCACGATGCGCATAATGCAGGGGTGTGCCCATTTCCCAGGAAGCATCCATGATAGTTACATTTGTGGGGTATATCCCAGCCATATTTTAGGGAGAGCAGCAGCTGGAGGATGGTTCCTCGGAGAGACACTCAGAAGATGGCATTGCGGAGGCCACAAACACCCACTGAGACTCGCTACGATGAGGCTCATCAACGCATGTGCTGGTCAAGCAAGTGATTGGCCTACTCAAGATGTGGTCCGGGGCCTGGACAGGTCAGACAGCCCCCCGAGAGTGTTCCACTTTATTGTGGTCAGCTGCACTCTGCATAAGCTGGCCCTGCAGAGGGTTGAACAGTTGAATCAGGAAGACATGGAGGAGCACCACATCGAATTTCATAGAATCCCTGCACTGCAGAAAGAGAATGTTCGACCCATTGAGTCTGCACCGGCCGAGTCCTGGGCTCTGGTATCCCTCAGAGTGCTGGTCCCTTGGGATGTTCCTTCCTCCACCTACTGTGGATTTTCAGCTGTGATGATGCTCACCAGTGAGTGACCTAGATGCCTGCCTACTAGTTAATCCCACTGAGGTGTGAGTATCTGCGCTGGTGGGGGTGTGAGTGACAGCTGTGACGTCTCCTCAATGCTCGTCTCTGAGATTCCCTCAGAGTTGCTCTGGTCTGTGGACTCTAGTGAGTACGAGGATGGTCCAGTCTGGTCGTCTGATTGACCTGCAAGGGGAGCGAGATGGCATTAATGCATCACAGGAGATGAATGATGGGAGAAAGTTAACTCATGTGAGATTTGCACCATGGTTGGATGTGTTGAGGGTTCACACTTTTGTCTGCCTCCCCCATCTTGCCTTCTGCAATGCTGCGTTCCTGTTCCTCACCAGCCAGCTCTCTCCTTGTAGTCCGTTGGGCTTCTCAGCTTGGGCATGACTCCAACAGGCTGTGCCCCGGTTTGTCCTGCAATGAGACGGATGGGGAGAGTGTAGGCCAGAGTCCTGCCAGGTCACATGGTGATGAAGGCTGACATGCATGGGAGGTGAGTGGGAGCAGGGATATCAGGAGCAGATTATTTACTGGGGGAGACCTTGGAAAGTGGCGAGGCTGGAGATGACATGTGTTGGGAATTCATGAGGTGGCTCAGCGAGAGATCACCGTGGAGGTGCGATGGGTGTAGCGGAGACAGGCTTACCCTGGATGCACAAAAAAGGTCAGTCAGTCATCTTCTTCCAGCACGATTGCCCCGTCCTCTTAAGCAGCGAGCTGGCACTCACTATCGTGGCCACTGCCTCCTTGGCAGCGATGGTGACCTTGGTTGATGGTCATCCACGTGATCGCGGGTAGAGGATGTCACGCCATTGCTCCACACCATCCAGGGTTTGGTGAGGGATCTATCTATGAGTCATTGTGCTGTCTTCCTGACAGTCATCCTCCGAACTGGGACTTGGAAAAAATGCAGGGGAGTGCTGTGGAGGTGTTTAAAAGGAATGGCCCATGGGTTACACAGATTAAGTTTTCCCGGGATGACCGTCTCAAGAGGCAAGCCGCCATGAGGTTACTGTCTGTGCGGAGTCTGCACGTTCTCCCCATGTCTGCGTGGGTTTCCTCCGGGTGCTCCGGTTTCCTCCCACAGGTTAGGTGGATTGGCCATTATAAATTGCCTTTAGTGACCAAAAATATTAGGAGGGGTTATTGGGTTACGGGGATAGGGTGGAAGTGAGGACTTAAGTGGGTCGGTACAGACTCGATGGGCCGAATGGCCTCCTTCTGCACTGTATGTTCTATGTTCTATGAGTGTGATATGAATCATGTCGGAAAACAACATTTTGTTAAAGAAGCTGAATATTCGGAAGCAGGTTTGTATCGAACCACCCCAACTAAACATTGTGAAATTCAAATGACATCAACAATGAGGATTGTTCCTCCAGACCGGTGGCCCGTGCATGATGTCAATAAAGCAGAAGTTCATGTTGCCGTGTCAAAACAAAAGACCTGCCCCCACACACAGCTTATTAATCGCTCTAAAGCACAGATAAAAGAATCAGCATTGTTTACAACTATCTCCATTTTTAAAGGCTTACTAAAATTTGATCACTGGGAAACCGAAATCGAATTGGGAAGTTGTTCAGTGTGGAACATTACAACCGCAGTGCAATCCTGCCCCATCTAACATCCCATCTTACGTGAAGGAGCGGAAATCGTTATCCATCTAAATATTAGTCTGAATTTTTAGTGGGATCATAAGCTTATGTGAAGTAAAGAGAACATTGTACAGCAAATATATTCAATTGAACTATCACACTTGAGGAGTGGAATCTTGTTTAGGCATGGAGGACTCACTCACTGCTGGACAGCCGCCAAGAGATCCGCACTTCCTCTTTCCATGAAGGCCCACCAAAGCACAAGCCAATCAGGCAGTGGCGAGGCCAGCAGTGGACCTTACCCTGGAATCTAGGCCCCAGGGCCTGAAGAATTGCCTACCGAGAACTACCAGACAATCAGAGGTTTGCAGTTCCAATGCTGTGCAGAGCCACAGGGGTGGACGTGGTCAGATGGATAGGCACCGAGCCCAAGGACTGCAGAACGACCCTAGCCACAAATAAGTAATGTAAGGAACTGGTTTTGAGGTGGGGGTCTCAGGGATAGAGGTGTGGGAGTTTCAGCCGCAAGAGCAGGGCTCTCAACATGTCCCCGCTTTCCCAATGTCTAGTCCCTCAACCGAGTGCCTTTGATCATTGTACCCCACACTAGAGGTGAAAAGCTGCAGTATGGTTTTAGCTGCCATGCACACCAATGGTGACAGGTCCGCCTGCAGCCAAGTTAATACTAGCAGTGGCAGGATGAGGCCCTCAAGCAGTCATTGATTGGCCACTTAAAGGCCTCAATAGGTGGCGGGATCAAAAGGCCAACTACACATCTTCCCACCCAGAACTTAATTCTGGTGGAGGCAAGAAGGTTCCGGTTTGCAACTACCTCACCCAATTACATGCTCTTCCCACTTCCAAGCTCGCAACCAAGAAGAGCAGAAGTTACCAACATTACAATCTCTCAGACATTTTTCTTCTCCCATTTGAGCAGCAGTCACTGAATAGCAATCAAGACGTGGAGGTGTAATTTTCTCAATTTTTCTGATTCAGGTTCTGATTGCTTTAACCGACTGAGCAGTCAGGAGAATTAGAGGGAAATATATAGACGTTTTACCCACATATTCAAGCTTGAACTTTTTACTTACACTGTTTTTTTCTGGTGCTGTTCAATTCTACCATTTTTATGGCTGCCTTGCTCTCTGATGGCAGAAAACATCAAATTAATGTGGTATGAATTTATTCCTTTTTAACAATATATACCCACGGCATTATGGTTTTGTGCGTGTTTGATATATATTACATATGCAGAAAAATATATGAATTATCTCAAATTTAGAGTTGTCGTCTTCTATTGGTCAAAATCAGTCGCTGCCTCAGATCCTTTTACCTGACTATCTAAAAATTTAGATGTAACTGTTTGCATGCAGCTGTGGCATTTTTGTACCAAAGTAAGAAACATTTACAAATTTTCTATTATTGAGTATAGAATGATTTGATACTCTATAAATCTCTTTAATTCCACATACAGGATACTCAATTGTGTTATAATACTGGAAGTATTTCTACAAGCACCGCATGAGATGTTGCTAGTGAATATATTCAGAAAAGCACTAAGTATTCTTTTAGAAAGTACAGCGAATTGTTTACTAGAAATAGCGAGAAAAAACACCCAACAACCTGACATGCTATCTCACAGTCAGCATGACAGTTATTTGCATAATCCAAAAGGAAATGCTTATATAATCTGGTGTAAGAGCAAATGCTTTCCTTACAGTTCCTACGCTGACTTTTCCACTCACCGGCGGACTTTCCTTCATCCCCTATTTAACGGCCGGTTTTTTTCCAAACTTGACATTTCTCCTCCCTGTGCCTTCTTACAGATTTTTCAGCCTCCGTTGCCCCTGGGATCGGGCATTAAAATCCCAAAATTTCTATTCCTGAGCAGGAGTCTTCCAGTGTGTGGCTGCCTCCCACCCACCATCACCGGACGTCCGGATGAAACCATTGTTGATTGTCCTAAAAAACCATCTGGTTCACTAATGTCCTTCAGGGAAGGAAATCTGCCATCCTTACCTGGTTTGGCATACATATGACTCCAGATTCACAACAATATGGGTGACTCTTAACTTCCCTCTGAAATGGCCTGGGAAACCATTCCCTTCAAGGGGAATTACGGATCGGTAACAAATGCTGCCCTTGCCAACCATGCCTACATGCCATGAAACGTAATAAGCTGTCAGAGTATGTGCAGCTTGGAGGGGAACTTGCAGATGGTGATGTTTCCATGCGTCTGTTGCCCCATCCTTCTAGATGGTAGAGATTGTGGGTTTGGAAAGTATTAGAACAAAGAACAAATAACAAAGAAAAGTACAGCACAGGAGCAGGCCCTTCGGCCCTCCACGCCTGTACCGACCATGCTGCCCGTCGAAACTAAAATCTTCTACACTTCTGGGATCCGTATCCCTCTATTCCCATCCTATTCATGTATTTGTCAAGATGCCCCTTAAACGTCACTATCGTCCCTGCTTCCACCACCTCCTCCGGCAGTAAATTCCAGGCACCCACTACCCTCTGTGTAAAAATCTTGCCTCGTACATCTCCCATAAACCTTGCCCCTTGCACCTTAAACCTATGCCCCCTAGTAATTGACCCCTCTACATTGGGAAAAAGTCTATCCACCCTGTGTATTTTCTTCATAATTTTGTAGATCTCTATCAGGTCGCCCCTCAACCTCCGTCGTTCCAGTGAGAACAAACCGAGTTTATTCAACCTCTTCTCATAGCTAATGCCCTCCATACCAGGCAACATCCTGGCAAATCTCTTCTGCACCCTCTCTAAAGCTTCCAGATCCTTCTGGTAGTGTGGCGACCAGAATTGAACACGATACGGCAGCACGGTAGCACAAGTGACTAGCACTGTGGCTTCACAGCGCCAGGTCCCAGATTCGATTCCCCGCTGGGTCACTGTCTGTGTGGAGTCTGCACGTTCTTCACGTGTCTGTGTGGGTTTCCTCCGGGTGCTCCGGTTTCCTCCCACAGTCCAAAGATGTGCAGGTTAGGTGGATTGGCCGTGCTAAATGCCCCTCAGTGACTAAAAGGGTAGGAACAGTTATTGGGTTATGGGGATAGGGTAGAAGTGAGGGCTTAAGTGGATCGGTGCAGACTCGATGGGCTGAATGTCCTCTTTCTGCACTGTATGTTCTATGTTCTATACTCCAAGTGTGGCCTAACTAAGATTCTGTACAGCTGCAAAATGACTAGCCAATGTTTATACTCAATGTCCCGGCCAATGAAGGCAAGTATCCCATATGCCTTCTTGACTACCTTCTCCACCTGTGTGACCTGTGTCACCTTTCAGTGACCTGTCGACCTGTACACCTAGATCTCTCTGACTGTCAATACTCTTGAGGGTTCTACCATTCACTGTCTATTCTGTGCCTGTATTAGATCTTCCAAAATGCATTACCTCACAGGATTAAAATCCATCTGCCATCTCTCCGCCCAAGTCCTCAAACGATCTAAATCCTGCTGTATCCTCTGACAGTCCTCATCGCTATCCGCAATTCCACCAACTTTGTGTTGTCCGCAAATTTACTAATCAGACCAGTTTTTCCTCCAAAACATTTATGGATACTACGAAGATCAAAGGTCCCAACAGTGGTCCCTGCGGAACACCACTAGTCATAGCCCTCCAAACAGAAAAGCACCCTTCCATTGCTACTTTCTGTCTCTATGACCTAGCCAATTCTGTATACATCTTGCCAGCTCACCTCTGATCCCGTGTGACTTCACCTTTTGTACCAGTCTGCCATGGCGGACATTGTCAAAGGCAAATCCATACAGACAACATCAACTGCCCTATCAAATCAATCATCTTTGTGACCTCCTCGAAAAACTCTATCAAGTTAGTGAGTCCCCTTCAAAAAACCGTGCTGCCTCTCGCTAATTGATATGACCATCAATTCACAAGACACGTGATTGGAAGTGAACAGTTGTTTTAATAGTCTTACAACTGAGCCTGCCTGCGACGAGATGAACTGAGAGCAGACTTACGACTGCAGAGTTTTATACTTCCGGTTAGTGGGAGGAGCCATGGGCGGAGCCAAGGGTGGAGCCCAGTACAAACTCCTCATCTCCCCCTATGGGCAGAGCCACACAACGGCTCATATACAGAGCCCATGAGGACACAATACATGTAATACAACACAGTGTGAATTACTAGGCATATAATTCACCACATTCACCCCCTGTAAAAAAAATCAAGTCCGGCGGGGTGATGGGTCTACAAATTGAGCCGGTCCGGCGGCCGAGTCGTCCTTTGGGATCGGCGGAGCACCGGGGTTGCAGCCTCTTCGGGTGGCTGGGTGGGGATCGTCGGCGAGGGTACGATGGTGGACTCCGGGGGTGATTCGGTCCGAGCTTTGTACCCGTCTGGTGCGACGGGTGACGGGAAGACAGGAAACCTATAGGCGCGGGGGCGCGGAGCACGGGCAGTGAACCTATAGGTGTGGGGGCGCAGAGCACGGAGAGTTGGGTGGGGTGTAGTGTGAGGGGTACCTCGGTGGTAGTGGTGGTGGAGTTGGATCCTGCAGGTTCCAGGTCCCGGAAGGAAACAGTGTCCTGACGGCCGTCAGGGTATTCAATGAAAGCGTATTGAGGGTTAGAGTGGAGTAGGAGCACTCTTTCTATGAGTGGGTCAGTTTTCTGTGCCCGGACGTGCTTCTGGAGGAGAACCGGCCCAGTGTCTTCAACCAGGCTGGGAGCGAAACCCCCGTGGTAGTGCCCCTAGAAAAAAAAAATAGCCGCTCATGAGGGGTCTGGTTGGTGGTGGTGCATAAGAGGGACCTAATAGCGTGGAGCGCTTCGGGGAGGACCTCCTGCTAATGGGAGGTTGGGTGATTCCTGGACCGGAGGGTCAGTAGGACGGTCTTCCAGACCGTCGCGTTCTCCCTCTCCACCTGCCCATTCCCCCTGGGGTTGTAGCTGGTAGTCCTGCTCGAGGCAATGCCCTTTTCGAGCAGGTACTGACGCAGCTCGTCGCTCATGAAGGATGAACCCCTGTCGCTGTGTACGTAGCTGGGGAAACCGCACAGAGTGAAGATACTATGCAGGGCCCTAATGGCTGTGTGGGAGGTCATATCGGGGCACGGGATGGCAAACGGGAAGCGGCAGAACTCGTCGATGACGTTCAGAAAGTACACATTTCGATTGGTCGAGGGGAGTGGCCCTTTGAAATCAATGCTCAGGCGTTCAAAGGACCGGGATGCCTTTACCAGGTGGGCCTTGTCTGGTCTATAGAAGTGCGGTTTGCACTCCGCGCAGATCGGGCAATCCCTGATGATGGCTTTTACCTCCTCGGTGGAGAAAGGCAGATTGCGGGCCTTGATGTAGTGGGCGAGCCGGGTGACCCCTGGTTGGCAGAGGTCATTGTGGATAGCTTTCAGGCGGTCGTCTTGCGCGCTAGCGCACGTGCCGCGGGACAGGCCATTTGGAGGCTCGTTGAGCTTCCCCGGTCGATACATAATATCGTAATTGTAGGTGGAGAGTTCGATCCTCCACCGCAGGATTTTATAATTTTTAATTTTGCCCCTTTGTGAGCTGTCAAACATAAAGGCAACCGATCTTTGGTCGGTGATGAGGGTGAACCTCCTACCTGCGAGGCAGTGCCTCCAGTGCCGTATGGCTTCCACAATGGCTTGTGCTTCTTTTTCGGCCGAGGAATGTCGAAGTTCCGAAGCGGAGAGGGTTCAGGAGAAAATGGCGACTGGTCTTCCTGCCTGGTTCAGAGTGGCGGCGAGAGAGACCTCTGAGGCGTCGCTCTCCACCTGGAAGTGGACGGATTCATTCACCGCCCGCATGGCCGCTTTGACGATGTCCTCCTTGATGCAGGTGAAGGCCTAGCGAGCCTCAGCTGACAGAGGAAAGAGTGCGGCCTTAAATAGTGGGCGGGCTTTGTCCGCATACTGAGGGACACACTGGGCGTAATACGAGAAGAAACCCAGGCACCTCTTGAGGGCCCTGGGACAATGAGGGAGAGGGAGTTGTAAGAGTTGCATATGGTCCGGGTCGGGGCCCAGGACTCTGTTTTCTACGACATAGCCGAGGATGGCTAGCCTGGTCGTGCGGAAAACGCATTTCTCCATGTTATACGTGAGGTTAAGTTTCTGGGCAGTTTGGAGAAATCGATGGAGGTTGGCGTCGTGGTCCTGCTGATTATGGCCGTAGATGGTGACGTTATCCAAGTACGGAAACGTGGCCCGCAGCCCGTACTGGTCCACCATTCGGTCCATTGCTCGTTGGAACGCCGAGACCCAATTCGTGACGCCATAGGGAACCTGGAGGAAATGGAAGAGGCGGCCATCTGCCTCGAATGCCATGTAGTGGTGGTCCTCTGGGCGGATTGGGAGCTGGTGGTATGCAGACTTCAGATCCACCGTGGAGAAGATGCGGTACTGGGCGATCTGATTCACCATGTCTGCAATCCTGGGGAGGGGGTACGCACCGAGGAGTGTGAACCGATTAATGGTCTGACTATAGTCCACTACCATTCGGAATTTTTCCCCGGTCTTGACGACCACCACCTGAGCTATCCAGGAGCTGTTACTGGCCTCTATGACCCCCTCACGTAGGAGCCTCTGGACCTCGGTTCTGATAAACACCCTGTCCTGCAGGCTATACCGCCTGCTGCGAGTGGCTACGGGTTTGCAGTCCAGAGTGAGGTTAGCAAAGTGTGGTGGGGGGTCGATTTTTAGCGTCGCTAGACTGCAGATAGTGAGTGGAGGTAGGGATCCGCTGAAATTGAGTGTGAGGCTTTTGAGGTTACAGTGGAAGTCGAGTCCCAGTAAGAGTGGGGCGCAGAGTTCGGGGAGTACGTACAGCTGGAAGTTCAAGTAGCTGGCGCCCTGAATCGTTAGGGTCGCGACGGTGCGCCCTTGGATGTGAACAGAGTGTGAGCCCGAGGCGAGGGAGATAGTTTGCCGTGCAGGGAAGATAGGGAGCGAACAGCGTCTTACCAGGTCAGGGTGTACGAAACTCTCGGTGCTCCCGGAGTCGAAGAGGCACAGTGTACTGTACCTGTTGATTTTAACGGTCATCATAGAGTTGCGGAAGTGTTTCGGACGCGACTGGTCCAACGTGACTGTGCTGAGTTGCGGGTAGTCGGCGGCTCGATCAGCTGTGCTGGAGTGGCCCTGTGATGACTTGCTTGTAGTCTTCAAGATGAGTTTCAGAGGTTGAAGAAGATGGAGCCCAAGATGACTGCCCCCTTGGATCGCACATGGCGGGCGGTGAGGCGTCCAAGATGGCGGCCCCCATGAGTCGCACGTGGCCGGCCGCGTGAAGGAGGGTTGCCAAGATGACGGCCCCCATGAGTCACACATGTCGGGTGGGGGCGGAGTCGGCATACAGACTGCAGCATTACGGGGCCTGCGGGTCTGTTAGTTTGGGAAGCGAATGCTCTGGGCTGCGGGAGAGTTTGGAGTAGGAGTTTTCTTCGCCAGGCATACTCGGGCATAGTGTCGTTTGCGACCGCAGCTGTTGCAGGTCACGTTGCGGGCCGGGCAGTGCTGCCGTGGGTGCTGGGGCTGCCCACAAAAATGGCAAGCTGGTGCTGCATAGTGGGTGGCTGCGCGACGCAGGCCTGGGGCTGTCGCTGGTCAGGGGTCCATGATGGGGTCGCTTGGTCCGCGGGGAACGAAGTGAGGCTGCGGAACGAGACCTCCATAGTTGTAGCTAACTCTACAGTGTCCTCCAAGTTCTGGGCCCCTTTCACAAGCAATCGCTGGCGCACATAGTTGGACCTGAGCCCTGCCACGTATACATCACGGACAGCGAGTTCCATATGCTGGGCGGCTGATACAGCCTGAAAATTGCAGTCCCGAGCTAGGGTTTTTAAATCGCGCAGAAAGTCTTCCAGCGACTCCCCGGAGCGCTGGCGGCGGGTCATAAAAATGTGGGGCGCGTAGACCTCGTTGATGGGCCGCACGTATATTCGGTCGAGCATGGCCAGAGCCTCTGTATACGAGGTAGTACAGTTAAGTTGAGTAGAGATACGATGGCTCACCCTTGCGTGCAGTAGGCTGAGTTTCTGCTCCTCCGTAGTTTCTGAAGTGCTTGATTCAGCCAGGTAGGCCTTGAAACATCTGAGCCAGTGTAGAAAGATTTATTTCGCCTCTGCAGCCTGCGGGTCAAGTTTTAGTCGGTCAGGCTTGAGGGCTGATTCCATAGCAGATTTCTTCAAGTTTTCTAAGACTATTAAATTGATGTGACCATCAATTCACAAGACACGTGATTGGAAGTGAACAGTGGTTTTAATAGTCTTACAACTGAGCCTGCCTGCGACGAGATGAACTGAGAGCAGACCTACGACTGCAGAGTTTTATACATCAGATTAGTGGGAGGAGCCATGGGCAGAGCCATGGGCGGAGCCATGGGCGGAGCCCAGTAGAAACTCCTCATCTCCCCCTATGGACAGAGCCGCGCAACGGCTCATATACAGAGCCCACGAGGACACAATATATGTAATACAACACAGTGTGAATTACTAGGCATATAATTCACCACACTAATACATCCACTTGCTTCTAAATGGGAGTAGATCCTATCTCGAAGATTTCTCTCCAGTAATTTCCCTACCACTAACGTAAGGCTCACCGGCTGTTGTTTCCTGGATTATCCTTGCTACCCTTCTTAAACAAAGGAATAACATTGGCTATTCTCCAGTCCTCGGGGACATCACCTGAAGACAGTGTGGATCCAAAGATTTCTGTTAAGGTCTCAGCAATTTCCATTCTTGCCTCCTTCAGTATGCTGGGGTAGATCCCATCAGGCCCTGTGGACTGATCTACCTTAATATTTTTCAAGACACCCAACACCTCGTCTTTTTGGATCTCAATGTGACCCAGGCTATCTACACACCCTTCTCCAGACTCAACATCCACCAATTCCTTCTCTTTGGTAAATACTGATGCAAAGTATTTATTTAGTACCTCGCTCATTTCCTCTGGCTCCACACATGGATTCCCTTGCCTATCCTTCAGTGGATCATCTTTTTCCCTGGCTACCCCCTTGCTTTTTATGTACGGGTAGAAAGCCTTGGAATTTTCCTTAACCCTATTTGCCAATGACCTTTCGTGATCCCTTTTAGCCCTCCTGACTCCTGACTCAAGTTCCTTCCTACGTTCCTTATATTCCACACAGGCTTCGTCTGTTCCCAGCCTTCTAGCCCTGACAAATGCCTCCTTTTTCTTTTTGACGAGGCCTACAATATCTCTCGTTATCCAAGGTTCCCGAAATTTGCCATATTTATCCTTCTTCCTCACAGGAACATGCCGGTCCTGAATTCCTTTCAATTGACATTTGAAAGCCTCCCGCATGTCAGGTGTTGATTTACCCTCAAACATCCGCCCCAATCTATGTTCTTCATATTGTTACAATTAGCCTTCCCCCAATTTAGCACATTCACCCTAGGACCACTCTTATCCTTGTCCACCAGCACTTTAAAACTTACTGAATTGTGGTCACTGTTTCCGAAATGCTCCCCGACATAAACTTCTACCACCTGGTCGGGCTCATTCCCCAATACCAGATCCAGTGCAGCCCCTTCCCTAGTTGGACTATCTATATATTGTTTTAAGAAACCCTCCTGGATGCTCCTTACAAATTCTGCCCCATCCAAGCTCTAGCACTAAGTGAGTCCCAGTCAATATTGCGGAAGTTAAAGTCTCCCATTACAACAACCTGTTGCTTTTACTGCTTTCCAAAATCTGTCTACCTATCTGCTCCTCTATCTCCCGCTGGTTGTTGGGTGGTATTGTTGAAGGATGCTTAGTGCCTCTCTATATATCTTTAATGTACACTGGTGCTAGTGTGCATTGGTGCAGACGGAGTGAATATTTAGGTTGGTGGCAGGGTGCAAATCAAGTGAAATACTATGTCATGGGATGGTGTAAGGCTTCTTGAGTGTTGTTGGAGCTGCACTCATCCAGGCACCTGAAGAGGTATTCTATCACACCCCTGACTTGTGCCTTGTGGACAGACTTTGAGGAGTCAGGAGGGTATTTGTTTACGACAGGATTCCAAGGCTCTGACCAGCTCTTCCAGCCACAGTATTTATCTAGCTGGTCCAGTATAGTTTATGATCAATGGTAACCCTCTAGGATATTGATAGTGGGGAATTCAATGATGGAATGTCCTTGAATGTCAAGGGCCGACGGTTGGGTTCTCTCTTGTTGCAGATGGTCATTGCCTGGCACTTGTGTGGCATGAAGGTCACATGTCACTTATCAGCCCAAGCCTAAATGTGTCCAGCTCTTGCTGCACATGAGTACGGACTGCTTTAGCATCTGAAGAGTCATAAATGGTGCTGGGTACTGAGCAATCATTAGAGAATTTCCCCACTTCTGACCTGATGATAGAAGCAAGGTTGCTGATTAAACAGGTGAAAATGATGGGGCTAGGACACTACCCTGAGGAACTCCTGCAGCAATGTCCTGGGGTAGAGATGATTTACCGAAAACTAAACTGGGGCGACATGTAAAATCCATGAGCCATACTTCTCTGGCTGGCTCATCCAGGAATTAAATCAAACTGATTGCATCAAAGTCTTGCTGTGTAGTTCCATTTTTTTTGTCCATTGAAACTACCGACAAAAGAATGAACAATTCATGAAGCATTTTTGTGTCAATATTATTTGCATTGCATAAATATTTTACACCTGTTCCTACTCAGGCATTCAAAGATCCTCATCCATCAAGGATAAAATTTATAAATGTAACTGTGATTCTTGTAAAATATTTTTGTTGGAAGATAAAAGCTTCAGACAAGAGAAATATATATGACGATAACCATAAGACTATCATTGACCTGAGGTGACCCTAATGCCTTCCCCAGGGCAGCACCTTGGTGTGATGGGATGATTTGTGATCCTGAGAGCTATCATTGCTGTCAGTTTAATTGATCTGTTTAACAGTTTTTCTGTTATTTAGGAAGTAACCTTTAGGTAATGGTGAATTTGCTCAGGGAATCTAATCCTCTGTTTCTTACAATGGCAGCTGTTCCAAACTCAGTGCTAAATACTATACCGTAACCATGCAATTGTTTTGATAGAATGCATAGAGGTGACACCCCGGAAGTACGAATCAGTCATCGGTCCCATGAAGACCCATCAATGGCGAACTAAGTGCTTGTCTGCCACCTAATAAGGCGGTCTTCTCCAAAGGAGGCAACACAGGGCTTTTGTGGCTCTCCAGCAGCAGATGAAGCCCCATCTCTCACCCCATTAGCTGCATCAAATTCCTTTGAAAAGTGAAGGCAACGGTGTGACAAAAATAATAACCAAGAATTGTTTGTGGGAAATATAAATAGAAAACACTGGAAATATGCAACACTTTCTGTATACACCTGAAAGGAAATGATAACCCATCATTTTGAGTAGAACTCTTTATCAAAGTTATGCTGGAAGATTGGCCAAGTGTAGAAAATTGGCATGGAGAGAAAGGACCCCAAATCGCAGAAAATTGTGCTGAAATGGTCCCGGCATGATTCACTTTTCAAGCACAGAGCTGGGTCTGCCCAATTTGTGTTGCTCCTAATTTTTTGGTCATTAATTTTACCTTATTTGGGTTTACTTCATTAAAGATGATGCAGAATCTTATTTTGACTCATGCTGCCTACAACTGCTTCAAAACTGGCCATTATCCATCAGAGGAACTTAGGATGTGCATTTAGTCCAAATGGGTATGGAACCGTCTTTCATCCTGTGGATGAGCCCAATCCACTGAAGCTGTCTCTGTTTAATCAGTACTGATGCACTCGGGAGCTCTGCCTTTGAGAGGACTGCCACACTTGACTTGCTAGGATATACCCATCATGCAGCACAGACACCAAAGATGGAAATTGTTTAACTTATTTTCTTGATAGTTGCAAGTTGTCCATGTTTCAAAGCCATGCAGCAAGATGCCGAGGGCAGAGGCCTAATAAACTATCAGCAGGGTTAAAGACAGTTACAGACTCAAGTCTTTCTGTCGGTGGAGCCATAGGACCAGTGTGGGGCATTCCAAGATCTTCTTCAATGCTGCTTGCAAATATGGCATGAAGGCCCGAGACATTGATTATTGTACCTGGTGTCACTAGCTGATGACAGAGGAAAATGGTCCTCTTTCAGAATCCCAGTACCGGGCCACCCAATACTGAGGTCCGGTGGCTGGCCTCCCCTTCCCCTCACAACGCAAATCCTGCCCCCTCAACTGACAAGTAGGGGAATTTCCCCCTCCCCCCCCCCCCCCCCCCCCCCCACCACCATGGGAATTATGATCCACCCCTCCACAACAGGCACGTGGTTGACTCGACACCCCTCCCACCGACTCCCAATCAGGCTTCCCCATCAGACCCCCCCCCCCCCCATCAGAGAGCCCCCAGCAGAGAGCCCCCAGCAGAAAGCCCCATCAGAGACGCCCCCCTAACAGAGAACCCTTCCAACCCCCCACCCACCCATTAGAGCCCTGGCCTGAAAGCTAAAGAGAAGTCCAGGCAGTAGGCTGAAAAATTACCTTGGCAGTGCCACTGGCCAGGGTCAGCCTAGGCGGGGTCTACCCATTGAAGGCAGGTTAAGGGGAATCACAGGGGCCTGGACCAGGTTGAGGGGTCAATAAAGCAAGGGGGGGGGGGCGTTGAAGAGAAGAGATTGGGACTGCCGTTCCTGCTTAGCAGGAAATCTGAGTGTGGCCTCGACTGGGAGAAACTCCCCGTGACCACAAAAGATGGCAAAATGTAATTAAATAGCGGGGTGATTCTCGGGGCTGCAGATGCTGAGAAACACCCTTCCAAACGTGCCTAAAAGCGGACTTAAACTTTTGTCCATTGATGTGGGGATGTCGGCGTTGGACTGGGGTGAGCACAGTAAGAAGTCTTACAACACCAGGTTAAAGTCCAATAGGTTTGATTCAAATCACTAGCTTTCGGAGCACTGCTCCACTCACCTGAGGAAGGAGCTGCGCTCCGAAAGCTAGTGATTCAAAACGAACCTGTTGGACTTTAATTTGGCGTTGTAAGACTTCTTACTTTGTCCATTGAGTCACACCCTACATCTGGAGAAAGAAACATCTTCAGTTGATCTAAGCAAAAAAAACAAATTATGTACCATCAAACCAGTAAAATCAAACCAAGAAACACCATTTTCGCAACTAAGCCACACAGATCATCTGCCAACCTAGAACTGAAAAGCAGACCTTGCTTAGAGCACACTGGGGAGTTCTGTCAAGCAGTGGAAAAAGGGGTTACTAGGACAATGCCAGAATTGAGAGGTTCAACCTATCAGGGGATTGAACAGACTGGGGGTTCTTCTCTCTTCTATAGAAAAGACTGAGACGGAACCAGACACAGGTTTTAACATTATGAAGGGTAAAGGTACAGATCCTTTCTCTTGTTGGGGAGAGCAGAACATGGGGCTGTAAATATAAGATGGTCACTGATAAATCGAAAAGGTAATTCAGAAGAAACCTATTTACTCAGAGAATAGTTGGAATCTGGAAACTCACTGAGAAGTTGAGGTGAATGAGTGCATTTAAGGGGAAGCTAGATAAGCATGTAAAGAGTCAATTTTCAATCCATAATTTATTGATGGAGTTAGATGAAGAATTGCGGAAGTAGGCTCATATGGAGCATAAACATCAGCATGGATTTGTTTGGTCAACTGGCCTGTTTCTGTGCTGTAAATACTATGAAGAGGATGAAAGTAACCTACATCATCAGCACGAGGAGCACTTAAAGAAGAATCAATGCATATTATAGGCCTGAAGAAAAGAAGTGCCAGCACCATCCTAAGGAAGGTATCCACCGGCAACAGGTGAAAGAAAAAGAGAAACAGCAGCAACCTTGAACATACTTATCTTGTGCAATAGCTTTTCCTGTGCCACTTTATCAAATGCGTTCTGAAAATCCAACTCCACAGATTATTAACTTTCAGGATCTGCCTATTAGTTTGGGTTTGGACCGTAGCTCCTCAGGTTCCCTCAGCAAAATCACATTCCTTGTTCTGCCAAGATTGTTGGGCGGAATTCTCCGCAAAAGCCGACGCTGTTGTGAAACCGAGAGTGTTTCATGACGGCGTCGGAGGCCGCTCCCCGCCCCCTATTTCCCCCCCCCCCCCGGGGGCTAGGGGCGGTGTTCCGTAAATCTCGGCCGCCGGGCCTTGACGCTGGCGTCAAGGCGGCGCCCCGAGAATGACGCGGCCGGCGGCGCCTAATGACGTCAGCCGCGCATGCGCAGGTAGGCCGGCGCCAACCCGCGCATGCGCGGTTGCCGTCTTCCCCTCCGCTGCCCCGCAGGACGTGGCGGCTTGATCTTGCGGGGCGGCGGAGGGGAAAGAGTGCGTCTCTTGGAGACACTGGCCCGACGATCGGTGGGCACCAGTCCCCTCCCGAGCACGGCCATGGTGCTCGGTCCCCTCTCTGCCCCCCACAGGCCCCATACTCACCTTTTGCGCTGTGTTCACGCCGGCAGTGACCAGGTGTGGTTGCTGCCGGTGTGAAAAGTTCGGGAACGGCAGGCCGCTCGGCCCATCCGCGCCGGAGAACCACGGGTCGCTGTAAAAAATGGCGATCCGCGATTCTCCGAGCGGCGTGTCACAAAACACGACACGCCATTTTGGGGGGGTGGGAGAATCGCGGGGGAAGCCAGAGCGGCCCGCCTGCGATTCTCCCACCTGGCCTGGGCAGCAGAAAATCGGCCCATTGTTTCCCAGGTAAGTCATGAAAACTAGACCCTCTGCCTTCGACTTCAAGTTCTTCTCCAGCCAAGTGGATATTTCCTCAATGCAGGCATACCATCATTCAGAACTCCTGGTTGCAGCTGCAGAGAACAGCACCTATTATTCTGAATACATACAACATTCCTTTCCATTCCTCCCACATGTTTACCTTCCCTGCAGAATCATAGAATTTACAGTACAGAAGAAGGCTATTCAGCCCATCGAGTCTGCACTGGCCCTTGGAAAGAGCACCCTCAGATTAGATTAGCTCAGATGGTTAGTGTAGTCAAGCATAGTTACTGTAGTTAGATCTTGTTGTCCTTATCACTAGTATCAATGTTAAAGTAAAGAACTCACGCAGGAATCGAACCGAGGAACCTGAAGCTGTGAAGACACTGTGCTAACCACTATGCTACCGTGCTGAAGATCAATGTTAGTAGCGAAATGGTGCTGGTGAAATTGATGGGATTTAAGGCTACATACCCAGTGTCTGATAATCTACATCCTAGAGTACTTAAGGAAGTGGCTCTAGAAAGAGTGTATAGAATCATAGAATCTACAGTGCAGAAGGAGGCCATTTGGCCCATCGAGTCTGCACTGGCCCTTGGAAAGAGCAGCCTTCCCATAACCCACACTTCTACCCTATCCCCATAACCCAGTAACCCACCCAACTTTTTTGGACACGAAGGACAATTTAGCATGAACAATCCACCGGACATGCACATCTTTGGACTGTGGGAGAAAACCAGAGCTCCCAGAGGAAGCCCACGCAGACACGGAGAGAACGCGCAGACTCCGCACAGACAGTTATCCAAGCCGGGAATTGAACCTGGGACCCTGGAGCTGTGAAGCAACTGTGCTCACCACTGTGCCACTGTGCCACCGTGCCGCCTTAAACAGTTATATTTTAATATCTATTTAATTCCAAGATATAAAGGGGGAGGGGAGGAGAGGACGGTTCAAGAAGATGGTGAATTTGCATTTCTACATTGATCCAGGCCATGTGATTCACATTGCTATAAAGATGGGCTTTGAGAAGGGAGCAGTCTATAGGAAGCTATTATAGGATCATGCTGCAGATTTTTCAGTCTGCAAGAATCTGAGAAAGAGCAAGGAAGCAAAGAGTTGGAGGCATCAAGTCTCTATTGTCTACCACACTAAACATGCCATGCAATGGTGGTCATCTTCCTGGATTCTATAGACTCTGGAGCAGTCCTGCAGATTGGAAGGTAGCTAATGTCACTCCAAAAGGGAGGTAGAGAGAATAGAATTCTAGACCAGTAAGCCTAATGTCGGTAGTGGGGAAAATTATCGAATCCAATATCAAGGGCTTTATCGAAGAGCATTTAGAAAACAGTGGCAAGATCAGACAGAGTCAGCATGGATTTATGAAGGGGAAATCATGCTTGACAAATCTATTGGAATTCTTTTGAAGATGTAACTAGTAGAGTTAACAAGGGGGAGCCAGTTGATGTGGTATATTTGGACTTTCAGAAAACATTTGACAAAGTCCCGCATAAGAGATTATCGTGCAAGATTAAAGCACAAGAGATTGGGGAAGTGTATTGAGATGGATAGAAAACTGGTTGGCAAAAAGGAAACATGGATCTACCATCCCTGGAATCAGTCTGGTAAACCTTTGCTGCACACCCTTGAGAGTGTGGAGTCCATGATACACATGGGATTGGGGGAAGTGTATTGAGGTGGATAGAAAACTGGTTGGCAAAAAGGAAACAATGAGTAGGAATTAACGGGTCCTTTTCAAATTGGCAGGCAGTAACTAGTGGGGTGCCACAGGTATCGATGCTGCGACCCCAGCTATTACAATATATATTAATGATTTGGATGAGGGAACAAAATGTAACATCTCAATGTTTGCAGATGATACCAAGTTGGGTGGGAGGATGAACTGTGACAAGGATGCAGGGATCCTACAGCATGATCTGGACAGGTTGGGTGAGTGGGCAAATCAATGGCAGATACATTATAATTTGGATTAATATGAGGTTATTCACTTTGAAAGCAAAAACAGGAAGGCAGATTACTACCTGAATGGCTGAAAATTGGGAGAGGGGAATGTGCAGCGAGACCTGGGTGTCCTTGTGCACCAGTCGATGAAGGTAAGCATGCAGGTGCAGTAGGCGCCAAAGAAGGCTAATGGTATGTTGGCCTTTATTACAAGAGGTTTCGAGTACAGAAGCAGGGATGTGTTCTGCAATTATACAGGGCTTTGGTGAGGCCACAGCTAGAATATTGTGTGCAGTTTTGGTCTCCTTTTCTGAGGAAGGATGGTCTTGCTCTTGTCAAAATATTGGAAGGCTGACACAGGAGCTCTTTAATTAAGTTTTACTGACATGTGCACATGGTGGGCAAAGCCAGGGGGATGCACTGGTATTACTCTAAATTAATAGAGGAAGCAGAAACATTTATAGCTTGATTAACCAATAGAATTTGTAATTGCATTCTAATCCTTCATTTGCATGTCACAAACACCAATAGTATCACAGTTAAGCTTTCACTTTAGGCCAATGAAAGGACAGTAACGCTAGCCAATAGAAAGCGATAGAAAACAGGGCAAATGGACCAATAGAAACATTAGCACTTTCTATCCTTCTTTTGCAGACTTATCTTACTTTTGACCTGAAGGGAATGGTAGTTTACAGAAAAGCACACCCTTGTTACATCTACCTCCATCATTCTGTCTCCACAGACTTGCGTCATTCACTAAGAACTGGTTATTATGGATTCCATTCTAATTTATGTCCTTCGTTTCTCCAGGATATTATGGATTTCATACGCACTCATGTCCCTTGCTAGGAAACAGTGTATTATGGACTCCACACTCTCAAGGGTGTGCAGCAAAGGTTTACCAGACTGATTCCAGGGATGGTAGATCTGACGTATGATGAGAGATTGACTAGGTTAGGATTGTTTTCCCTGGAGTTCAGACAAATGAGGGGGAATCTCAGAGAGATTAAAACATTCAACAGGACTAGATAGTATGGATGCAGGGAGGATGTTCCCGATGGTGGGTGTGTCCAGAACCAGGGGTCACAGTCTGAGGATTCGGGTAAACCATTTAGGACAGAGATGAGGAGACATTTGTTCACCCAAAGAGTGGTTAGCCTGTGGAATTCATTACCACAGGAAGTTGAGGTTAGTTGACACTAAGGCATTGAATATATTCAAGAGGTGGCTAGATTTGGCACTAGAGGTGAATGGGATCAAGGGTTCTGTGGAGAAAGCAAGATTAGGCTATTGAGTTGGACAATCAGCCATGATCGTGGCGAATAGTAGTTAGGCTCGAAGGACTGAATAGCCTCCTCCTGCTCCTGTCTTATATATTTCTGTTAACAAGGTTTCTAATTTTGTCCTATATTTAGTGTGGTGTATGAATCCAAATCAGTTGAAGTTGCATCACAAGATCTCTCCTTAATTTTAACTGAATTACTAATGTTACAAATAAATCAGTTACAAGTAGAGCAAGGAATTCCACACAAAGTAAGCTTCCTTTTGGTGAACTACTGCACTGCAATTTGAGATCCGACATGTTTGGAGTCACTGCCTGGAGAATCTCATTGACCATCAAGACTGTCTGATTCTTATCTCGATTGTAAATTTCCCAATATGTACTTTTGTTGCTGTAATTTTTGACGGATAACAGTCACAGCTAATATTGTAAGTCTTACAACACCAGGTTAAAGTCCAACAGGTTTGTTTCAAATCACTAGCTTTCGGAGCACAGCTCCTTCCTCACGTGAATGAAGAGGTGGGTTCCAGAAACATATATATAGACAGTTGATATCAACTGTCCTGGCTTGAGACAATTCACACTTCTTTAACCTTGGATTACCCCTCTCTCTGGAATTGTAAAGATTGATTACCTACAAATGCTCGCATTCAAAGCATTGTCTTGCATCTTTGACCTTGTCCATATATATGTTTCTGGAACCTACCTCTTCATTCACCTGAGGAAAGAACAGTCTCAATAAAATACAGTAACATACCCATAGTCATATGGCAATTTGGTTGAACCATTTGTGGATGATTGAGTTGTGTTCGCG
This sequence comes from Scyliorhinus canicula, assembly GCF_902713615.1. NCBI lineage: Eukaryota > Metazoa > Chordata > Chondrichthyes > Carcharhiniformes > Scyliorhinidae > Scyliorhinus > Scyliorhinus canicula. Next base: position 111,466,450 of record NC_052151.1, read on the forward strand.
AGTGTGGTAGAGTTTATCATCTGCTGAGATGTCTTTGGGGAGTCCATTTCTGAAATCAATAACTGTGCCTTGCGGCCAAATTAAAGACACATTAGTCTCTTCAGGTTAAATACCTTACTATGCACACATTGTAAATGTCTTTGATCATTACATTATCAGCTTTCCACTACTTGTCATTCAAGGATCACCCTACCTTCAGGCAAAATTACCCAGACATTATTATTGCGCGATGAAATTGGCAGTTTTATTTCTGCACATATTTATGAACAATGTACATCTGCAGCACTGTTTTATTTCAAGTAATTTATCAAAGATTGGCTGCGGTAATTTAGCAATGAAAATGCCAAAATTATAACCTTTTCAGTAAAGCTATCAGGGAACATCTGTTTTTTCAGGTGCAAAGGTCAAAAAAATTGAATACCAACTTGGCTCACAAAGCCTGATTTTATGGCCACGCTGCACCCAAAAGCAGCTTTCCGCGGTGCCGTGTGGCAATTGGAAGCCAGAAGGCCCCGCTCCCGGGATCTAGCTGACTCGCAACGCCTTGCGAGATCTAATGCGATCTCGCAAGACGTTGCAACGTAAATCCTGCCCATTGCGGTCGGGATCACTTTTTAGCGAGTCTGTTTTTTTAAAGTGAGACAGCTAGTCTCACTTCAATGAGTAGATTCCCGAGGATCAATTCCCTTCACATCAGAGACATCGCGCGAGTGCCATTCAGTACTGGTCTCCAGAAATAGGGAGAAGTTAGATCATGGGACCGGAGGCCCCAGGTGCATGCCCTTTGGGCAGGGTGATATGCTGACACTGCTAGCACCACCCTGATAGCCTGGCAATGCTACCTGTGTGCCATCCTGGCATTGCCAAGATGCCCAGGTGACACTGCCACAGTGCCAAGTTGGCATTTTACGTGCACTGGCAATCAGGCCACAGGTGCCCTGTGCAGATGTTGGAGGGGGAGGGGGGGGGGGGGGGGGAGCCCGGGGAACCTACCATAGTACGTTGGGGATTGAGGGGTAGGGGGTCACATTGGAAGCCTCTGAAATTGGGATGTCCTTGCAAAATGGCGTTCCGATCTTCTGCTACACTGAGAGGTTCCAGCAAACGGAGCCTGAAGGCACAAAACGAGGCTATATGCGGCGTTAGCCGCACGTACCCCACTGAGGCCCCCTATCAGACGCATAATGTTTCTCGGCACCGCGAGCACCGGGAAACACACAGCTCAGCACAATCGCTATGGAACTTTGTTCCCTTGGCATCCAGTGAGGCTCTTCCTATTTCATGTTACCCTGAAATTTCCAAGGTCTTCCTGTGGAGAGGGTTGGGAATGTTGTTGGGTCTGTGACTGCAGTGACACAGGTTTAACATACAAATTTATAAGAGTGGGAAGAGAATATATCTGGCCTGCCAAGATGGAGGTACCTAAAGAAAAATACCAGGTAGAATTTTCTCAAAATTGTACAGAGCGTGTGAAACTCTTTGTGAAACTCGCTGGTTGCTCGCCTTTTCTTGTCTGAGCAAAGAGCACTATGTGCGAATTCCTACTGCCTGGGTGTCAGGACGACGACATGGCAGAGGTGAAGGCGTTTCATTTGCTGGAGCTTTGGAGGAATCCTGAATGCTGCTCAATGATCTTATTGTGGCTCTGGTCTTTCCAGACTCCGTGGATGGTATTATTATCCTGAACTTCATTCCTTTGTGACTATGCAGCTAATTTTATGTTATTGTCTTCTTTCCTGCAAGGGTGTAAAATATATGAGCACAGAAGTGGTGGTCGCTTGTTATCCTGTTATGTTACAAACCATACGGAGTCATTAGGGTGACATAGTTTGTGCATAGTCTTGCCTTTCTTTCTTTTATGAGCTGTATTCCTTGGCCGCGATTCTCCGCAACCACGATGGGTGGGAGAATAGCAGGAGGTCTGCTCCCGCACCTCCCGCTATTCTCCCACCCACCCCCCCAAAATGGCGTGTCCGGTTTTCCGACACGTCGCTCGGAGAAACGCGGGCCGCCGTTTTTCACGATGGCCCGCGATTCTCCGACCTGGATGGGCCGAGCGGCCTGCCGTTCCCGGCCTGTTCACGACGATGGCAACCACACCTGGTCGCTGCTGTTGTGAACATGGCGCGCCAGGTAAGTGTGGGGCCTAGGGGGGGGCGGATCGGGGATCGAGCACCACGACCGTGCTCGGGAGGGGACTGGCCCACGATCAGTGCCCACCGATCGTCGGGCCGGCGTCTCAAGGGGATGCACTCTTTCCCCTCCGCCGCACCGCAAGATCAAGCCGCCACATCTTGCAGGGCGGCTGAGGGAAAAGACGCCAACCGCGCATGCGCGGGTTTGAGCTGTCCAACCCGCGCATGCGCGGCTGACATCATTAGGCACCGCCGCGGCGTCATTCTTGGCGCGCCGGGCCTTGAAGTCGGGGTCAAGGCCCGGCCGCCGAGTTTCCCGGTACGTCCCACCTATCCCCCCGGGTAGGGGAGAATGGGGGGCCGGGAGAGGCTCTCCAGGTTTCACGATGGCGTCGGGCCTTGCGGAGAATTCCGCCCCTTGTATTTACAAAGAGTGAGTTCACCTCATTTTTTAGGTGTCGATGGTAGCCATAATGTGGAGATGCCGACGTTGGACTGGGGTGAGCACAGTAAGAAGTCTTACAGCACCAGGTTAAAGTCCAACAGGTTTGTTTCAAATCACTAGCTTTCGGAGCACTGCTCCTTCCTCAGATGAATGAAGAGGTAGGTTGCAGAAACATATATACAGACAAAGTCAAAGATGCAAGATGATGCTTTGAATGCGAGCATTTGCAGGTAATTAAATCTTTACAGATCCAGAGATAGGGGTAACCCCAGGTTAAAGAGGTGTGAATTGTCTCAAGCCAGGACAGTTGGTAGGATTTCGCAAGCGTAGGCCAGATGGTGGGGTTGACATGAATCCAAGGTCCCAGTTGAGGCCGTACTCATGTGTGCGGAACTTGGCTATAAGATTCTGTTTGGTGATTCTGCGTTGTCACGCATCCTGAAGGCTGCCTTGGAGAACACTTACCCAGAGATCAGAGGCTGAATGCCCTTGACTGCTGAAGTGTTCCCCGACTGGAAGGGAACATTCCTGCCTGGTGATTGTTGCGCGATGTCCCTTCATCCATTGTTGCGGCATCTGCATGGTCTCGCCAATGTACCACGCTTCGGGACATCCTTTCCTGCAGCGTATGAGGTAGACAACGTTGGCCGAGTCGCACGAGTATGTACCGCGTACCTGGTGGGTGGTGTTCTCACGTGTAATGGTGGTATCCAAGTCGATGATCTGGCACGTCTTGCAGAGATTGCCATGGCAGGGATGTGTGGTGTCGTGGCCGCTGTTATGAAGGCTGGGTAGTTTGCTGCAAACAATGATTTGTTTGAAGTTGCATGGTTGTTTGAAGGCAAGTAATTTGATGTGGGGATGACCTTGGCAAGATGTTCATCTTCATCGATGACGTGGTGAAGGCTGCAAAAAAGATGTCGTAGTTTCTCCGCTCCGGGGAAGTACTGGAGGATGAAGGATAGTCTGTTGGTTGTGTCCCGTGTCTGCCTGCTGAGAAGGTTGGTGCGATTTTTTGCTGTGGCGCGTTGGAACTGTCAATCGATGAGTCGAGCGCCATATCCCATTCGGGACATCTTTCAGCGTCTGTAGATGTCTGTTACTCTCCTCCTCGTCTGAGCAGATCCTGTGTATACAGAGGGCTTGTCCATAGGGTATGGCTTCTTTAATGTGTTTAGGGTGGAAGCTGGAGAAATGGAGCATCGTGAGGTTATCCGTGGATCTGTAAAGACTTAATTACCTGCAAATGCTCGCATTCAAAGCATCGTCATGCATCTTTGACTTTGTCTATATATATGTTTCTGAAACCTACCTCTTCATTCACCTGAGGAAGGAGCAGTGCTCCGAAAGCTAGTGATTTGAAACAAACCTGTTCGACTTTAATCTGGTGTTGTAAGACTTCTTACTGTGCTCATTTGTTTAGAGAAGATAAGTAGTACCATGGTAGGGTGGTGGATGGATACTGAAGCAGTCCATACCCACATGCAGCAAGACTGGGCCAACATTTAGGCTTGGGTTGATAAATGGCAAGTAACATTTAGGCGCCACACTAGTGTCAGGAAATGAAGTAAATGAATGAACAATTCCCTGAATACCATTCTCTCGCCTTCTCCACTGAACCTTGCGCATTCTTCATTTTTGGATATCAGTTTAATTCAATTGTGATGCTTTGTCAGCCTCCACTACATTATGATGCAGTGCACTCCAGACCTCGAAGTGCAAACACCACATGGACGGTCACCCAAGGCTGGAATTGAACCTGGCTCCCTGGTACTGCAAGGCAGCAATGCCCTTCCACTTTCCTTCCGTTGCTATAGGTTTACAGAAAAATGGTTCTAAAGATTTTTTTAGAAGAGTAAAATAATCAGCGAACTTAACTGGAAAATATTTTCTTCATCTATTCTTTAGAATTCCACAACAGAGGATACCAACAGCTAATCATAGAATTAAAGTATTTACAGTGCAGAAGGAGGCCATTCGACCCATCGAGTCTGCACCGGCCTTTGGAAAGAGCACCCCACTTAAGCCCACACCTTCATCCTATCCCCGTAACCCAGTTACCCCACCTAACCTTTTTCTGCTGGACACTAAGGGCAATTTAGTACGGCCAATCCCCCTGACCTGCACATCTTTGGACAGTGGGAGGAAACCAGAGCAGCCGGAGGAAACCCACGCAGACACGGGGAGAATGTGCAGACTCCACACAGTCAGTGACCCAAGCCGGGAATCAAACCTTGAACCCTGGAGCTATAAAGTGACAGTGCTAACCACTGTGCTACCATGCCATCCCAATGAATGATGGCAACCGCATTCAGAGGTTAATTGTCACAATCTGACTATGTTTTGCCACACAATGCACACTGGAAATTAATCTCATGAATACACTTTGCTGCGCAAAATAAAATATGACAAAGTTATTTTTTGCAAACAGACAGTTTCTTGGTATTCATTGTGGCAGTGACTTTGACATTTTACTCACTATAGAGAGGTGAGAATTGGGTTCAAGTTCTAGTTGAAGATTTAGCACCTGCACTGGTGCAGTGGGCTGAATGGCCTCCTTCTGCATTCCACTTGCTGCGATCCTCTGATCTATGTGACTCTCTGAATGTGAGGAGAAAGTGAACACTCCCACTATCAAAAAAGTCCTTGTGAAGCTCAATGCCCAGTTTTTGCTGTTGTCGCACTTGAGTACCAATCTCGCTCAGGTCAGAGGAATGAACAGGGAAGTGCCAGATATGAATTGAAGCTGTCAGATACCAGTGTCAGGCCACTAGGTACAATATAACTGCAATGCTACATACATTCTTGCAGATATTTATTTCTATTTTAATACAATCTTCTGGTTTTCTCACTCAAACAATTGCCAAGAAAATTGCACAGCACTGCGGCATTTTCTGTTGAGATTTTGCTGCATCTGGGAATAACTGGATCGTCCTTGCCAGTACAAGAAAGATTTTGAACTCTTCTGTAATCTTATCTAGTAGGATGGATATTTGTGTAGGCGTTCTGATTTAAATTGGTTTCATGCTACTTGTCTTGTAGGTAGCAGAGATTGTCAGATTTAACACTAGTCTTAAAATTATATCTGGATCCAATTTGTAATTTTTAAAAATTTGCTTTTTTCCCTGAAATTTATCCACAGTAATGTTGTCGTTCATCTCTCTCTGTAATTATAGTTCAGCATCAATGGCTTACACATCCATTGCCAGACAAATCCAAATTAAAAGTCCAAGTGAATCAAACCTTTAATACTATACGAGTAGATAAAATGAGCATTTTTCAACAACCAATCATAATTTCTCATTTGTTTCTCAGCCAAATAAACAGTATGTCACAAAGAGTTGTTTTTGATTTGAAGGTCAAATAGATTGCAAAAAGTTAACTATTTGTTTGTCAAATTAAGAAACAGCTTGCTAATCTGGCTGAGCTCAAAGTAAAACCTGCTGCTGTTGCGACTGAATGCACACAATCGTCTTGAAAAAGTGATTAGTCAACAGTTGAGGATTGGGCAACGCAACCGAAGAGTTGTACATCATTTTGTCGCAATAACATTGAGCGCTCTCAATACAGAGCTAGGTTTTATGTTTGAGCACGACAGTGCTGAGTCAGATGGAAGACAAGTCTCACCTGCACAATAGAGATGCTCTGACCCTACCATAAGTGTTCCGAGCCAGCCTAATTAAAATATTTCTGGCAAGCATGCATTGAATTGGACACTGCCCTTTTCAGAATCGGAAACATGCGGGATTTAAAGGCCTGCAGACGTTTGAAGGCACAGCATGTAGAAAAATACATTTATGGCACTACAGAATATTTTTTGAGAGACAACAATGTACGATTTTTAGTTTGAGTGTGATTCGGGTGGCCAGCAATTTGGACATACGCAGAAAAGCACAGGAAGAGGGACTGCTATTTTTCAGATTTGACACTAATGGAAGAGGTGACCATTGACATTATTGGCAGATCATGGGAACGCAGCATTGGAAATGGTGTTGCTGAAGACCAGGCATTGCAGAATATTTGGGTAACTTATCTTTCTTTTCTCTTTCTGCTTAACTCGCTCACTCACTCACACACATACCCATCGTGACAACCTATATGTACTTTCATTCATGTTACTGCATACCCTTTTTAACGCTCATTTCTCTCCCTTTTCTATACTCATTCAACTTGGGCACAGTCACGCAGGCTGAGGAGGAGAATCTTGTAGACATTGCAGCAGCAGTAATCACCTTTCCAAGCGCTAGAACAGAGAGATCATCACCCCTTTCAGTATAAATAATGAGTAAAACTATCTTTATTGAGTGATTTGCTGAGTTATTTGGAACATTTAACGGCATTAAATATACTGGGCAGGATTCTGCGTCGGTTGACACCAAAATTGGGAAACGCGATTGGGCAGAGAATCGGTTTTGACACCAATATTGTGGCGGTCGCCGGTTTCACACCAAATCGCAATTCTCCATTGCTTCAATAGTCAATGGGCGCGATTCTCCGCTGCCCACGACGGGTCGGAGAATAGCGGGAGGGCCTTCCCGACAATTTTCACGGCCTCCCGCTATTCCCCCCCCCCTCCGGCCGTCCCCCGACACAAATCGCTGCTCGCCGTTTTTTACGGCGAACAGCAATTCTCCGCAGGCCAATGGGCCGAACACCGCGGAGTTTACGGCCGTTTTCACGGCCGCGATCACACCTGCTTTCAGCGTTCGTGAAAACAGCCGCAAAGTGCCCGTCCCGGACAACCATGGCACCGATTGTAGTGACGTAGTGCGGCCGTGCCAAGGGTGGCATGGACCTGCGATTGGTGGGCACCGATCGCGGGCAGTGGGTCCGATACCCACACACTATTTGTTCTTCCGCCGCCCTGCAGGATCAGACCGCGGGGCGGCTGAGGGGCATGACGGCCCGTGCATGTGTGGGTTTGACGCATCTGCGTGATGACGTCATCTGCGCATGCGCGGGTTGGAGCCGTACAACCCACGCATGCGCGGCTGACGTCATCGTGCGCGTCAGCCGGCGTGACGCTTGGCACGCAGACTTAGCGACGGTCGCTAAGCCCGCGATGCCGTGCTTCACGGGGCCCCGCTGCTAGCCCCACCCGGGGGGGAGAATCGGGTCCCGGGAGGGGGCGCGGAGGCTGCCGTGAAACACGGCCAGTTTCACGGCAGCCTTTACGACGCGTCGCATTTGCGGAGAATTGCGCCCAATGTGTCCCACTCCGCATGTACAGTAAACACAGCTGGCATATTATTAGCGGACCTTTATCTTAATATAAATTTAGAGTATCCAACTATTTTTCCAATTAAGGGGAAATTTAGCATGGCTAATCAACATACCCTGCACATCTTTTTGGGTTGAGACCCATCATTAGCGTGCCTGACCCAGGACCTCCACAACCCTCCGCCTCCATCGGGGCGAATTCCCAACAGCGAGGATTGTTTTTCAAAATAGTGAAACTGGCACGGTGGCAGTAGGACACGGAGAGGCACGACCATGGGCTGTCGGTCCTGACACTGGCTGAGCTAGCTTGGGTGGGGGAGGGGGATTTTTGTGTCGGGGTTTGAGGTCAGCAAAGGCTTTTCAGCTTAAAAGGGAATATTCTTCGTTGTGGACAATGAACAAAAACTCTTGGAATTTTTGTCTTTGTACCGAGTGTCATCTGCAGAATACCGTTCTGCGAGAGTCTTTTGCCACCTGTTCCGTACAGCTATATTGTGGGTGGCATCAGCCATTAGATTACCAGCCATGGCTCCTTTTTCAAGAGGACCATAACACTGGCTCCCGTGTCCAATTTAAAGTTTGTGAGATGATCATTAAATGAGATGTCAATGTTCCAGAATGCAAATCTCTGATCTTTGACCTCACCCAAGAAGCTTGGTTGTGTTTCCTCGTGGTGTGGTATCCTGACCATATGAATCATCTTGGGATCCTCTGTGCATCTCTTTGTGTTAGCTTTGTTCAGCTTTCTGAAATGTGCTATGTGGTTGCAATTGAAACACTGCTGGACATTGATCACGCCTGTGGGGTCGCTTGGCCCCACAGCGCTGCTATGGTCACACACCTTCTAGTGGTTGGTTAGGATATTGCTTCCCTTGGCCTGGAGTGTCCCCAGTTTTACCAGCTGGGGAGTGGGTGTTGATCTGTACCATGGCTTTCTTTTGCCTGTTAAGATGTATTTGAGCTGTAAATGGATTTTAGATTTCCTGACAAGCTGAATAGCCTTTTCAGGGGTCAAACCTTCCTATGCTTGACGTATGTCTGAGAGTGCATCTTCCACCACTCTGACAAAACATCGCTTCTTGATTAGCTCTGATTTCAGGTCATCAGAGTCACTGCCTTCAGCTATTCTGTACAGCTCATTAATGAAGGCATCAACAGGCACTCCTGGATGCTGGGCACGTTTGTTAAAATGTGTTCTTTCAAGGATTTTGTTACTGCTCAACTTAAAATATGTTGCAAATGATTTTAAAAGTTCATCAAATTGTGCTGAGGGTTCATTGATTCCTTGTCTAGCTGTTATATTGTCGGCATTTGGCCCTACTGAATACAGCGGTGTGTTAACCTGTTCAGTTTCTGTCTTTTTGTCTAGACCTGAATCAAGCATGTACCTAAGGAATTCCGTCCTCCAAAGTTCCCAATTGTGTGACTGGCCTGGGCCTTGGATGTGTTTGGTAAGTTCGATTTTCGGTGCATAGTCACTTAAAATTAAAAGTGTGTATAGCTTTAAATGCTGACAGGAAATCCTAGATGGTGCTGCCGTACCCTTGTCCCCAATGAGGATTCCCAGGCCTGTCAGATTTTACAGGCACCCACAGTACTAGCGGTCACAATAACATTTTCAGCAGTAGCTCCCTGGATCAACCTATCTTGAGCCTTCCCCACAGTAGCAAAGTATTTTTGGGTTGTGAAACTGTCAGTTCCCTACGTTTGATTTGGCCTGGCTGCCATGCTTTCTGGCACCAATTTGAGACAGTTGGTTCTGGCCAAGACTTTAAGTTTTTTTTAGCTCACCACCGCTAGACTTTTGGACTTCGCACCCTTTGATGTTAAAGCTGAACTTCCACTGAATTCAACGGAGTATTCTGTTGCGGTGTGAAGTTTTATTCCAATCCTGCTTTGGAGCTTTTCACTGGTGCTCTCCTTCTATGCCTGTACTTCTTGTGTTTTTAATCAAACCATATTTTCAACCTTCCAGGTTTAAAATTACTTCTGCAGCTTCTGTGAGACTTTATGCCACCATGCTGTAAAATGTTGCGTGTAGTTTGGTAGATTTCTGAATGTCTTGTACAGTTTAACAGCAAGTGGTTATGAATTAGTTGGAACTATATGCATCTACACAGGATGAGGTCTAAGTGAGGTGTTACCTCCATGCTTGCCTCTCCACACGTCTCTGCCTCTAGACTCGGGTCACGGGCTTTTTATATCATGCTGTGGGCAATACTGTAACCAGTCCTATGTTAACCCTTTATGTTAATCCTTATGGTACAGTTTCCTCAAAGAAGCCACAGACAAAGAGGTTGAGGATGGCAGCGATGGTGACTGTAAAAAGGCAAAGTTTTACAAGCTGAGGCATACAACTCTGTCACAGCCTTCTTAGAGAAGTAAAGCCTCCACACATGCTGCTCCTCAGAGAGCTGCATATATTTTCCAGGGCCTATAAATTTCACAGGGGATCAAAGAATTCTTCTGAACATATTTTTTTCTATTGGCCTTTTCTACAGATTCAGCAATGTTTGTGATGTTTTAGGTATTCTGGGTCTGCGAGGACTGTGTTTACCAGAGCAGTGAGAGAGACAGGCTACCAACACTTGTAGAAGTACAACTCTATTTTATTTAACTATGAGCTGTTAAACATACTTGCACTGTGGGTTGACACTATGTTAGGTTTACTGGAGACCTGAGGCTAACCTGACCAGACTATCCTGCTAGCACATGGTAGATGTTCGTGTTGCTGATCACGGGCTCTGGCTGTCTCAGAGGTTGCATCCCGAGAGAGCGGGAAAACTAGTGCCCTCTGGCTTTATAGTGTCCGTGTCCTGTCTGGTGATTGGCTGCTGTGTTCTGTGTGTTGATTGGTATTTCAGTGTGTCAGTCAGTGTCTGTCTATGCACCGTCATATACTTGTGTGTATATTATGACATCCCCCCTTTTTGAAAAAAGTATGTGTATGTGGCAACAAATAGTGTGGTATGTGAATGTGCCTGACTATGTGGAGAGCATGTGAGCATATTTACATGACTATATACAAAAATTCTAACATATTTACACGGAAAGGTGTCCAGTGCAGATAGATTGTATGTAACAAAACACGGGATATAAATAACAGTATGTATAAACGAGCGAATGAAGAACCAGGGTAACGAAACAATCAGTCCATGAATTTAGCCAGTTCATAAATTCAGGCAGTTCATAAATTCAGGCAGTTCATAAATTCAGTCTCTGTGGTGGGCGACGAATTCTGGTTGACCGCCTCAAGGGTGGGTCGGGGGCCGCCTGTTCTGGAACGGCGGGACTGTGTCAGTCACAGAGGGTGGCAACAGAAGAGGTAGATCTACGAGCTCTTGGATGGGCCTGTCCTGAGGGCGAGGCAGGGTATCACGATCTTGCGGCGAGCGTGGAGGCAGCCGCAGTGCCTGCCTATTATGGTGAAGAAAAGAGCCATCCTGCATACGAACCAGAAATGATCTGGGGGCCACTTGCTTGATTACCACAGCGGCGGCTGACCAGCCACCTTCGGGAAGCTGAACACGAACCTGGTCATCAGGAGCGAGAGCAGGGAGATCTGTGGCACGGGTGTCATACGCAAACTTGTGTTGAGCCCGAGACAGTTGCATTCTTCGCAGGACTGGAAAGTTGTCCAGGTCTGGGACGTGTATGGCGGGCACCGTCATTCTTAATGTGCGGTTCATTAACAATTGTGCTGGTGACAGGCCAGTGGACAATGGAGCTGACCTGTAGGCAAGTAGTGCGAGGTAAAAGTCGGATCCTGCATCATCCGCTTTGCACAGGAGTCGTTTGACAATGTGTACCCCCTTTTCAGCTTTGCCATTTGAGTGGAGGTAATGGGGATTTGAGGTGATGTGCGTGGAATTATACCGCTGGGCAAAGTTGGACCACTCCTGACTAGCAAAACACGGGCCATTATCAGACATGACCGTGAGTGGAATGCCATGGCAAGCAAAAATCTCCTTGCATGCATGGATGACCGCTGTCGATGTGAGGTCATGCAGCCTAACCACCTCTGGGTAGTTAGAGAAGTAATCCACAATGAGGACATAGTCCCGGCCTAGTGCATGGAAAAGATCAATGCCAACCTTGGTCCATGGAGACGACACCAGATCATGTGGCTGCAAGGTCTCTTTTGGCTGAGCTGACTGGAACCGTTGGCATGTCGGGGAGTTGAGAACGGCGTTGGCAATGTCCTGGTTGATACCAGTCCAGTACACTGCCTCACGGGCCTGCCGCTGGCACTTTTCTACCCCCAGGTGACCCTTATGGAGCTGCTCAAGGACAAGCTCCTGCATGCTGTGTGGAATGACGATCCTGTCCAACTTTAACAGAATTCCATCTACCACTGCCAGGTCATCTTTGATGTTGTAGAATTTCGGGCATTGGCCCTTGAGCCATCCGTCTGTAAGATGGCGCATGACACATTGTAGCAAAGGATCCTTGGCTGTTTCACGACAAATCTGGATGAGTCGTTCACCCATGGCGGGCAAGTTAGATGCGCAGAACTCAACATGAGCATCAATTTGGCACACGAAGCCCGACGGTTCACAGGGCGTAGTGACGGAACGGGAGAGTGCATCGGCGACGATGAGCTCCTTACCCGGGTGTAGACCAGTTCGAAGTCATACCGCCTGAGCTTAAGGAGGATGCGTTGCAGGCATGGCATCATATCGTTGTGGTCCTTCTGTATAATGTTGACCAGTGGCCTGTGGTCCGTTTCAACCGTAAATTTGGGGAGTCCATATACTTAGTCATGGAATTTGACAATTCCCGTGAGGAGGCCCAGGCACTCTTTTCGATTTGCACATAACGTTGCTCAATGGGCGTCATTGCACGCGATGCGTATGCGACTGGAGCCCATGAGGAGGAGACGTCGCGTTGGAGGAGCACTGCTCCAATGCTGGACTGGCTCGAATCAGTGGAGATCGGAGTCTCCTAGGCAGGGTCGAAGAATGCCAATACCGGGGCCTTGGTGAGTTTCGCCCTGGGTTCACGCCACTCTTGCTCGTGAGCAGGGAGCCACTGGAATTTGGTGGTTTTCTTCACTAGATTGCAGAGGGCTGTGGTGTGAGATGCGAGGTCGGGAATAAACTTCCCCAGGAAGTTGACCATTCCCAGGAAGCGGAGGACCGCCTTTTTATCCTCCGGTGTCTTCATGGCATTGATTGCTGTCACCTTATCTGCATCCGGCTGCACAACAAACTGTGATATGTGGTCGCCGAGGAACTTTATTTCTGTTTGACCAAAGGAGCATTTGGCTCTGTTGAGGCGGAGGCCATGCTTGTGGATTCTCCGGAAGACGCGTTGGAGATGATCAATGTGTTCCTGCGGGGTGGTAGACCAGACAATGATGTCGTCTATGTATACCCACACCCCTTCGATGCCCTCCATCATTTGCTCCATTATTCGGTGGAACACCTCCGAGGCTGAGATGATGCCAAACGGCATCCGGTTGTAACAATGCGGGCCAAATGGGGTGTTAAAGGTGCAGAGCTTACGACTGGATGCGTCAAGTTGTATCTGCCAGAACTCCTTAGAGACGTCCAGCTTTGTGAAAAATTTGGCGCGAGCCATCTCGAGGGTGAGTTCTTCGCACTTTGGGATAGGGTAGTGTTCCCTCATGATGTTACGGTTCAGATCTTTGGGGTCAATGCAAATGCGTAGTTCTCCTGATGGTTTCTTAACACACACCATGGAGCTGACCCAGTCGGTTGGTTCTGTTGGTCCTGGAGGTCCTGCAGCTGCTGCTTGAGGCGGTCCTTGAGGGGCGCCGGCACCCGGCGGGGTGCATGAACCACAGGCGTGGCATTTAGTTTTAAAAGAATTTTGTACGTGTATAGGAGTGTGCCCATGCCCTCGAAGACGCTGTGGTATCGAGTAATGATGTTCTTCAGTTGTGGCTGAAAGTCGGCGTTCGGGGATGCTGAAGCCTCAGTGGGTGGCATGGAGTGAACCCTTTGGATGAAGTTTAGGATCTTGCGCCTGAGCACCGAGCAGGGAAGCTTTGGTCAACCCTACAATCTCGAAGGGCAGGGTGGCCTTTAAGGAACGGTGCAACACCACAAGCTGGCATGAGCCGCTGGCAGCAATGGCATTGCCATTGTAGTCAAGAAGCTGGCAGGCGGATGGAAGGATGGTTGGCTTAACATGGAGGCTGTCCAGGTCAGACTGCGAAATGAGGTTGGTTGAAGCACCGGTGTCCAACCTGAATCGGATGCAAAATTTGTTGATTGTAAGGGTGGCACACACTCATCGTCTGGATCAATGCTCATCACTGGTAAGGGCTTGGCCTTTTTCTTTTGAAGCATCATATGCTTGGTGATGATGCCCACCCGGAATGGGGATTGGAGATCCTCGGTGTCAGGGTCTGGAACCATGTCGGAATCGGAATCTGTAACTGGTTGTTGTACGGTTCGGACGTCCCTGCACGGCTGGTGGGAGCGACGGGAGGCAGGTGTTTGAGCAGACCTGCACAGGGCTGCGTAGTGGCCAAGCTTGCCACACTGGAGACAGCATCGAGATTTTGCGTGACATTGCCGCTTTAAGTTGGAGGAGCCACAGTTGTTGCACGTCATGACGTCAGAATGCTCAGTGCACCACTGCGCATCCGCGGTGCGGTCGTACGTACTGTGCGCCTGTGCAGTTCGGTCTTCGGCCTTGCCGTCCCCTCGGTCGTTGTGCGCATGCGCGGGAGCCCAGGAAAAACGCGCGAAATGGCTGCCCTCCTCTAGGCTCAGGCCCTGGAGCTATTTTATGGCCTGCACCCACTCCGCATCGTGGGGGCCTTGCCGCACCGTCTCTGCCGCTTGAATGTGCGAGTACTGGTTAGTGACGTGCTCATGCAGAACAAAGGTTTCGATGGCTATATTGAGGGTGCGGTGTTTCACTTTGAGGAGCTACTGGCGTAAGGGGTCCGAGTGCACACCGAAAACAATCTGGTCGTGGATCATTGAATCGGAGGTGGAGCTGTAATTGCAGGATTGCGCGAGGATGTGAAGATGGGTTAGGAAAGTTTGAAAAGGTTCATCCTTACCCTGCAGACGCTGTTGAAAGACGTAGCTTTCAAAACTTTCATTGACTTTGATGTCACAGTGGCTGTCGAATTTGAGCAGGACTGTCTTGAACTTGGACTTGTCCTCACCTTCAGCGAATGTGAGGGAGTTAAAAATGTGGATGGCGTGGTCCCCAGGCGTGGAGAGAAAGAGAGCAATCTTTCTGGCATCTGAGGCAGCTTCCAGATCGGTGGCTTCAAGGTACAGTTGAAACTTCTGTTTAAAAATGTTCCAGTTGGCACCAAGGTTGCCGGTGATGCAGAGTGGCGGGGGAGAGCGGACGCTGCCCATACTACCAGATGGCTAATCGCTGGTCAAAGGCAGACTATCTCAGGGTCGGTCCATCTAACTCTAACATCACGTACTGGTACCATGATGTGTTGGGTATACTGGGTCTGTGATGACTGCGTTTACCACAGCAGTGAGAGAAATAGGCTACCAACACTTGTAGAAGTACAACTCTATTTGATTTAACTATGAGCTGTTGAACATACTTGCACTGTGGGTCGACACTATGTTCGGTTGACTGAAGACCTATGGCTAACCTGACCAGACTATACTGCTAAAACATGGTAGATGTTCGTGTTGCTGATCATGGGCTCTGGCTGCCTCAGAGGCTGCATCCCGAGAGTGTGGGAAAAATAGTGCCCTCTGGCTTTATAGTGGCCGTGTCCTGTCTGGTGATTGGCTGTTGTGTTCTGTGTGTTGATTGGTCTTTCAGTGTGTCAGTCAGTGTCTGTCTATGCACCGTCATATACTTGTGTGTATATTATAACAGTTTGCTCCTTCTATGTGCTGCTGCAGCCCTTCCACATGCCGGGGTGAGATTGCTAGATGGACCCCCTGTAAAGAAATATGTCCAAGGCCAGAAAGCCCTGACCAGTTCACAATGTCCCACAAGCGATTCTGAAACCTCTTCACATGAAGTGTTTTAAATAGGTTGCCATCAATACCTGACAGTGGCAGAAACCCATCAAAATTAGTTCTGGCCCAAATTAGTTTCTCCCTCACCCTGGTCAGATTAGACAAACTCGTGGTCAATACAGAATTTCTGGTCTATTTCTTCCCTAAATAAGATTTGAGGGCAAAAATGATGCTATTAAGAATATTGTTTTTTTTTAAAGACTTACCATAGGTGGATGCTTCTCACTCCATTTGCTTTCCAAATTGTCGGCACTCTGAGTGAGAAAGTCTCAGTCCTTGAACATATTCAACCTGCTACGGATGTGACATCACAGTGATAGGTGACGTCACAGAGCAGAGTCAACAGATTCTCTGCGGCTTAAAGAAATACAAAAAATGCACTTAACCTCGGCTTCCTTTCCAGATGATTTGAGTGTAATTAGAACCAGTCTCGATCTTGCTACATTCCCTGAATTATTATGGAGTTGGAGCCAAATTTTGCCACACAGTCGTGTGGCAAAGTACAGTAAGGGACTAAGTACGCAGCCTTGTGGGGCCCCAGTATTGAGGACTATCGTGGAGGAGGTTGTTGTTTATCCCTACTGATTGTGGTCTATGGGCCAGGAAGTCGAGGATTCAGTTGCAGAGGGAGGAGCCAAGTCCTGGCCTTTAGAGCTTTGATATGAGCGTGACTGAGATTATAGTGTTGAAGGTGGAGCTGTAGTCAATGAATAGGAGTCTGACGTCGGAGTCCTTGTTATTGAGATACTTCAGGGATAAGTGTAGGGCCAGGGAGATGGCGTCTGCTGAGATGGTTGTGGCGGTATGCAAATTGTAATGGATCAAGGCATTCTGGGAGTATGGAGTTGTTGTGTCTCATGACCTGAATCCATTCATCCATATCATGGACCAAAAGCAAAGTAAAACTTTCTCTGACCTGTTGCAAAGGCCAGGATATTCCTCAGAGCTGCTCCTGCTCTGTTGCTGTAATGTCACTGGCCATGCAAGGAAACTCTATTTGATCCTTAGCCAGGTATTGCAAAACTATCAAGAATGGCCTTGGGTGGCTCACACTCTGAGCTTGACAAGGGGAGACATAAATATAAACATCATACACATTGCAAGCTGGAGTAGGCCACTCCGCCCCTCAAGCCTGATGAGTTCATCGGTATCGCCGATGAGTTCAGCTCCCCATTGCTGAATAATAATAATAATAATAATCACATTGTCTCAAGTAGGCTTCAATGAAGTTACTGTGAAAAGCCCCTAGTCACCACATTCTGTTCAGGGAGACTGGAAAGGGAATTGAACCCGCGCTGCTGGTCTTGTTCTGCATTACAAGACAGCTGTTTAGCCCACTGTGCTAAACCAGCCTCAAGCAAAAAAGCTATAAATGTGGGATAGATCAGGGAGAAACTCCCTCAGTGTGGCCAATCCATCTATCCTGCTCACCTTTGGGTTGTGGGGTGAGACCCATGCAAACATGGGGAGAATGTGCAAACTCCACATGGACAGTGATCTGGGGCTGGGATTGAACCCGGGTCCTTGGTGCCGTGAGGCAGCAGTGCTACCCACTGTGCCAGCTTGCCGCTATCCAGTACACCCTGTGCGACCCTGCCGCTTCCCAGAGGTCCCTACTTACCTGCCCTGCACTCCCCCATCCTTTTAACGCCCCCTCCACCCTCCTTTTATGGGCATGGCTTTGGCTGCAGATCTTGATATCCAGTTAGGCTCAGTGTCAGCTTTTGACTGTGCGCTGTTTTATTCTGTTTTACTCTATCCTAGCTCTGAACTGACACCTTCCTCTAATTTTTCTCCTATTCCCAAGTTCTCTCCAAGCCTATCTTCCCCATTCAACCTATCTTGTGCTCCAGTGATCCTCATGCCACCAAGTGGTTAAACCCATAAACTTATCTTCCTGTTAGCTAATATTGTTAACAGCTCTTCATCCTGAGGTACTCTCCCCTCCCCCACCCACCCCCACCCCCCCTCCCCCATTCAAAGCTACCATCATCAGCCCTCTCCTCAGATAATCCACAATGCCCCACCGATGCTCCACCTCCCACCGCTAATTTTCCTTTCTCTCCAAAGTCTTTGAGTATGTTATCGACTATGAAATTCTCATGCCCATCTTTCTCTCATCTCCAATCAGCTTCCAATCCCTGCCTTAGCTCTGAAACTAATCGAATCAAAGTCACAAATTACATCCAATGTGACTGCAGCTGTGGTGAACCATCCCAGACCATGGTCAGTATCATTAATATTTGGAAGGTTAAAGCCATCATCTTCAGTCCTGGCCACTATCTCCAATTCCTAGCCATAGACCGCACCAAACAATTACTGTGTTGCTTCGACTCCCAGCATCAATTTTGTGTGCCTGCCAGGACCCAGGCAAACAGGAATATGAATGGTAAACCTTGCTCTGCGCACCCATTTTGTGCACAATTGGATTAATAGGCCAAACGCTAGACTTTATTCCTGTGCATGCACAAATTTTAACCCATTTCAGTTACCTTAACAGCTCTGGTGCACCTTCAAGTGGTCAGTTATAAAGTAGCATTTGAAAAAGACCAAGGTAACTTTTCTAGCTCTTTCCATCAGCTTCCTCTGCATTTGTGAAGCCAATATAGGAATACAAAAAGAAAATTTAATAAATCTATACTTATCCCCAAGATGTAATATAATAAATACTGAACAGCATGCATCTCCTGGAACCAATTTCCAATGCAATCTATTAAGTTGCATCTTACAACAAAAATTTCTTATCAAACACATTTCTCAGGAAATCCAATGGCTTTAATATCAGGATGAAGAGCAATTGAGTAGTGAGGATTTGACTTCCAGGCTCAGACAAAAAGGTGTGTGTTCTATATCAGAAAGTTACAAGTTAACTTATTTTTGTTACCATGTTTGCTACCATTAATATATTATTATCAGAACAACAATGTGAATAGACTGTTTTTGTTTCTTATCTGCACGGCAATTTCGATTTGCTGTTTCAAGAAAATTGCTTTCATTGAAGAAAAAAATGTTTTTTGATGAAAAAAATCTCTGTAGTGATATATTGGAAAGAAGCTCGGTACAACTGGAGTGATGAAGCAACATATGTTTATTTCATTTTAAAATGTAATAAATCTTGCATCTAAAATGTAAATTTTCATAGAATCATCAAATTTACAGTGCAGAAGGAGGAGGCCATTCGGCCCATTAAGTCTGCACTGGCCTTTGGAAAGTGGACCCCACTTAAAGCCACACATCCACCCTATCCCCATACCCAGTAACCCCACCTAACCTTTTGGACACCAAGGGGCAATTTAGCACAGCCAATCCACCTAACCGGCACATCTTGGGACTGTGGGAGGAAACCAGAGCACCTGGAGGAAACCCACGCACACACGAGGAGAAAGTGCAAAATCCACACAGACAATCACCCGAGGCCGGAATTGAACCCAGAACCCTGGAGCTACGAGCCAGCTGTGCTAACCATTGGTGATATGCCTATGGGCTATATTATAGTTCAATGGTGTGCGATCTCCAACCAGCAAGTGACTGTACAGGCACACCATGCGGTCTCCAGACCAAGTGTCTCACGGTAACCTCATTGCAGTGTTAATGTAAGCCTACTTGTGACAATAATAAAGACTATTATCATCTGTAAAATAGAGCAAGATAATTTAGGAAAGATGCCTAATTTGCATTTTGTTTCTGAATCTGCTGTAAATCTCAAAACTTCTTAAGCAGTATTTAACCAAAGGTTTTTCTCTGCTTTTGCTCCATTTTCTTTTCAAAAACAGCTGATTTCCTGCAGCTTTCTGATTATTGTTAATATGCATCATCAGGCAAGCAGTGAGAGAGAAACCCTGAGAGATAAAATTAATTGGTCAGCAAATCTTGTTGCCAATGTGCAGACAGCAAGGTCCCACAAGCATCAGTGGGATAATGGATCAGATCATCTCCCTGGCTGGGGGACACTTTATTGCCCAGAACACCTCCCCCGCTCTTTGACGATTTAAGCTTAATAGTTTCACTCCGGCGTCGGAAGCCGCTCCTTGCCCCCTATTCTCCCACCCCCAGGGGGCTAGGAGCGGCGGTGCGTCAATTTCGTGTGCCGGGCATTGGCGCCCGCGTCAAAGGGGCGCCGCCTGAATGACGTGGCCAGCGGCGCCTAAATGACGTCACCCGCGCATGCGCAGGTTGGCCGGCGCCAACCCACGCATGCGCGGTTGCCGTCCTCCCTGCGGGCACCCCGCAAGAATGGAGCATTGATCTTGCGGGGCGGCGGAGGGAAAAGAGTGCGTCTTTTAGAGATGCCGGCTCGACGATCGGTGGGCACCGATCGCGGGCCAGACCCCTCTTGAGCATCCCCCCGATCCTCCCTCCCCCACACAGGCCCCACACGCAGTGGTCGCGCGCTGTTCACGATGGCAGCGACCAGGTGTGGTTGGCACCGGCGTGAACCGGTCGGATCAGGCAGGCCGCTCGGTCCATCCAGGCCGGAGAATCGCCGCTCAACCGTTAGAAACGTCGAGCGGCGATTCTCCGAGCGGCCTGTCGTAAAACGCGACACGCCATTTTGGGGGGGTGGGAGATTCACGGCGTGGCGTGAATCACCCAGCACTCCCGCGATTCTGCCACCCTGCGTGGGGTTTGGAGAATCGCGCCATCTTTCTTTTTTCCTGCCTCTGGTTCTAATGGGTATGAGGACTTGTTGGTTTCCTGAGTCACCAAACCAGTCAATATTGCAGGATAACAAGAGACATAATTTTTAAAGTGACCATTGGCAGCGAGAATTTTAGCAACCTGCACAAAATAATGCGGGAAATACATTCAATTAGTCTTTGGGGCAAATAGGAATTTTGCAACAATAATGTGTTCTTTGATTACCCAACTGTTACCTTGTGATGTAAAAACTAGTAAGTAGTAATAATAAATTACTAAATTGTTCCATTGTGAGTAAAGTGAAAGGTCACTGAATATGGCAATTAATTTTTGGTTTATGAGCAACAGGACAATGTTGCTGAGGCAATAAATTTGTCTTTGCAATGATTTTCCCACCACACACATGTGTTTGATTGACAACTGTATGCCTGAGGACAATAAATCCAAGTTACTGTTATTTTCTGCATCAGGCAAAGAGGTTCTATGGCATTTTTATTCCGTTAAATACAATATTTATTGAAGTGTAAATTGAGATCTTATGGTGGACATAGGAAACAGATTGAAATTTTAAGCAGTACATTATTTAAAAGGACTTAAAGGATTGCTAGAAGCTGTTGAGAAAATGGGATAAATTTTGTTTGTTTGTGGAAAGGAGGAACACGGGCATTTCTACTAGGCATATAAAAAAACCTTCTTGCTGCTGGTTTGCATAAGTTGACCACCCATTGTGATACTCAAATGAAAATCAACCCCTTCCAGCCTTGTTGGCTTTCAGTTTTCGGAAGTGCATTAACTGTAATTTTCGTGAGTTATCCTGCTGACTTGATGGCACAATTAAGGACTATCGGCTGACCCTTGGTTTGAGGATGACATTTGCTCAGTGCTGCGTGTTTCTGTCATGGGTCTTCATGTTGCTGAACAAGCCCATTCTCAAACCATAAATCAGAGGAAGATCTCCCGTGAGGTAGTGGAATCTGGAGTGCAGGACTTCATTTTCTTTCCTTCTGCCTCATCATTAAGATGTTTTACTCAAAGCAAAATTCAGATTGATGGACAATTTGCCACCATTTTGAGCGATTTGTAGCAAACTCTCCGTCATTAATGTCAACATTGGCAATGGTCACTTTAAAAAATATGTCTCTCGTTATCCTTCAATATTGACCAGTTTGGTGACTCATGAAAACGGCATCAAAATAGTTTTTGACAAGTCCTCATGCTTTGAAGTATTTTCATATCCTCCCCGGAACACTGGCAATTTGAGAGTTGAGAGAAGAGGAGCTGGTAGTGGAGATGTGTATCTGCCATCCAGAAACAATGTCCAGCACATCAAGGTAAACTTTGTGATAGTTTTGCTGAAATGCTTATGGAGTTGGCTTAAAGAAGGACACCAATCCCATTGAAACCCAATGAAACCATAGGATGTGGTGAAGGCATTGCTGATGCAATTTATCCAGTGTTCTTACATGTCACTGAAACACAGTGATATGCAGTGCAGTATATGAGTGTGGTGATGGCCACTGCCTGGTACAGGAGTTTTGATGATTTGCAGAGGTCTTTATTGTCAAACACTTGCTGCCGCCTTTTGCGGAAGGCTGAGCTAATGCTGTTGACCCATTGTTGGATCTCCTTGACAATGATGGCCCTTTGATAGAGACGGCTGCCAAGATGTGGGAAATGCTCAAAATATTCCAGAGTCTCTCCTTCAACATATATGCAAGGTGCAATATTTGATTCACCAGTTGTGGCTTGATGCATGAGTGTTTTTCTGGTCAGGCTGAGTGTCTTGTAAACAGAATTGAAGAGATTGAGAGTAGCTTGCAAACGTTGTGCAGAGTGGGCATTGTGCGGTCATCCACAATCTGTCAATCAGGGTTGTTTATTGTGGTTATCTTAGTTTTGGCAAGAAGGCTTCTGACATTGAAAGAGTTTTAAATGTTGGTATTTAATGCTGATCTTTGATGATGTGAGTAGCAAGTTTCAAGTAGATTGTAAATAGAAAATGAGCTATCATGCAGCCTTGGTTGACATTGGTCTGGATTTTGAAGGGGACTGTTTCAGATTTCTCACTCAAGACAGTTGTAGTCATACCATCATGAAGACGTTGAAGGATTATGATTAAGTTCCCACACATCCAAGTATTTTAAGAACAATCCATTTTACTGAGTCAAATGCTCTGGGCAGGTGAATTAATGCAATGAAGAGTTCCTGGTATTGGACAAAATTCTCCCCTACCCGGCGGGGCGGGGGGTCACGGCGTAGCGGAGTGGCGCCAACCAATTGGAATTCTCCGGACCTTTAGGGGCTAGGCCCGCGCCGGAGTGGCTCCCGCTCCGCCGACTGACGCCAACGGCCTTTGGCGTTGGGGCTGGCCGAAAGACCTTCACTGGTCGGCCTGAGTCCGCGCATGCGCCGGAGCGTGAGCGGCCGCTGATGTCACCACCGGCGCATGCGCGGTGGAGGGGGTCTCCTCCGCTTCCGCCATGGTGGAGGCTGTGGCGGCGGCAGAAGAAAAAGAGTGCCCCCACGGCACAGGCCTGCACGCCGATTGGTGGGCCCCGATCGCAGCCAGGCCACCGTGGGAGCACCCCCCAGGATCCAATTGCCCCGTGCCTCCCCCAGGACCCCGGGGGCCCACCTGCGTCGCCAATCCCGCCGGCACAGACGTGGTTTAAACCAGGTCAACCAGGTGCCAGACTGGCAGCGCCAAGGTGCCCGTGTGCTGGGGGAGTGCCAGGATACTACCCTGCCCTGTCCCTGACCACCCGGGAGACTCTAATTACTTGTGAGACCCCCTTCCTATGCTCCATTACGCTTGGTCCACGATTGTGGCAACCAGTACTAAACAATGCCTGGTTGAGGCCTTGCAGGCGCTGTTGACATTCAGGCAGCATGTAAATACCTAATGGCTCATTTAAATATTATTATCTGGATCACATCCAGCAAGGGCGTGATCCAGATCATGTTGAGTGTCGCGAGTCAGATGACTCGCAATCAGCCCGGCTCCTAGTGCAAATCCAGATTTCGGGCCCCCCCAGGAGTCACCATTCACACTGTATCCCCATGGAATTCCTGTTTTCTGTGCTCCATTCTGAGTATGATACATTCTATAAAGTGTGGGATTCCCCTGCTTTGTCTGTCCTGCTCCTGCAAGTTTTTGCATGAGTCATACTGTACAGCAGCATGGTAGCACAGTGGTTAGCATCCAGAGGAAACCCACGCAGACACGGGGAGAACATGCCGACTCCACACAGAGAGTGACCCAAGCCGGGAATTAAACCTGGGACCCTGGAACTATGAAGCAGCAGTGCTAACCACTGTGCTACCGTGCCACCCACTGTCAGGATCTTGCTGCACATAAAGGTGTGCATCTTGATTTGTTATCCTGTCATGTTTATATGGCCTTTTCCTCATACCCCCCATTTTCTGACTGATCCGTTCTATAAATAGAGGGATTAATTCTTAAGGACTGTTGTTCAGAATTAATCCTGCCTGTCTCTGTTCTGACATCTGCAGAAATATTTGTTCCATACCGTACCAGTTGTGTTTTGAAAATGTTGTGCCTTCTGTTAAAAATATTATACAACTCCGTTGAAAATATATTTAAGAAAATATTTCAAGAATATATCACACTTACCCAATATATCACACTTTCCTCTCCTCTCCCATCATTTCCTGTTCGAATCATCATGGTTTCTGTCCTGCCCACAACACTGAGATCAGAGTCACAAATTGACATTCTGTATTATTGTGACCACAACACGTTATCACTCACTGACCCTTCTGCGCTTTTACCATGATTGACAACTGCATTCTAGGATACCCTCAGTATTTTTTTCTAAAAAAAGGTTAATCCCATACATTCTGAAAGCTCCTTCCAGCAAAGAAAAAGCATTGGGAGATTCTAGGAGAGGCAGCTGTCCTTAATTAGTACTCTGATCCCAACCTGGCAGAGGCCCCTCAAAGCTCCAGCCCAACAGACTGATTAATGTGTCATGGCGCTTGAGCACGATAACGCAAAGCATCTCAAAACCAATTATTTCAAAGAGTGCGCTCCCCTCATCATGATTCAAGCTCTGAAAACGGGAAAGGAGTGCAACATCAAATTGAAAGTCTTTCTTTCCTCAAGCTAATTAAAATCTGGCAATTATTATCACCGACACAAATGTATTCAGTTGAATAGTATCTGAGAGAATTATGTGCTGACATGAGTCATCTTTGTTGTTTACTTTGAGATTTTCTTTGTGATATATTAAAGTAGCTTTAATAATATAAACAGGCATTTATTATAGACTACAGGAATTAACTTGTTTTGTTGAATTGTAATTGTTTGGATAATGAAAGTCATTCTGTTGTAATGTTGCTCAGAAAAACTGAGGCATTGAGATACACTTATTATACACAATTTATTGCTGCACCTGTGATGACTTAGATTACACTGATTTATATTAAAGGTTTGATTTTCCTTTGTAATACTGTCTGAAATCCAGCTGATTTGTGGCAGAAACACCTGGAAAATAGAGCAGTGAGGTGTTTGATAGCAATGATAAAGGGCAGGATTAAAGCACCTCCAGGGCCGCGCTGGTTACATCGTGGGAAAGGTCAAAATCGAGATTTGTGCTGGGTTATCTAACCAGCCCACTCTGATGGTGAGTTCCAGATCATGCCCAAATATGGAGAGCATATCAGTAACCCTTATTTGCATGCATTTCCATCTCATTAGAGAGATTGAAGCCGAATGCAGCTGCCTCCCGGGAATTACTTGGCTGCTCATCGGGAAATCACGCAGCCGTTCATTAGTACACCCCCCAATCACCCAATCCCCCCTCCTACCCCAAATCCCTCCTTCCTCCCAGATCACCCCTCCCCCCCAACTCCCACATCCCCCAAAATCCCTCCTTCCCCTCAACACCCGTTCCCCATCCCCCTTCTTCCCACTCATTTACCTCCTTCCTCCCTCCCCCCCCCCCCAATTCCCCCCTGCCTCTCCAACCCTCCCCAATCCTTGACTCCCAAGGTCTTTGTAACATCACCCCAGGGTGATGGGCCTGTTTCCGCACTGTCAGCAGGCCAATATATATATAAGAGAGACGGTCATCGCTGTGGGGAAAACTCTGGTGCTCCTCAGTTTATGCCAAAGTCTGACTCCTGTTTTTCTGCTGACAGCACGCTCACACCCAACCTCTGAATAGGGTCTGCATCAGGGGTCTTTGATCTTGGACCACTGCGGGAGGGGAGGGATGGGGGGGAGGCGGAAGGGTGGGAGCAGCGGAAGGCATCAGGGGGTGGGGGTGCAGGCAGGTCCACTGTGAAGACTTACATGACAGAGGCTTCACATGTATCAGATGTAACATGTTTTAATTGTTATTTCATCCCCCCCGAGCTAAAGTTGGCGCGCCACAATCCCCCTGCCACCCACCACCCGCCACAAGTGCCCGCTCAGTGCTCCTCATTTTTCTTGATCTTTCGTCGTCTACTGCCACATGTTCTAAACATTTCTTTTCTCCTTGGCGACTTCAATGCTAGAGTTGGGAAGGAAGCAAACCTTTGGAAAGGCAAGTTAGGCAGGGAAGGCATGGGGAAAACAAACGCTAGTGGAGTCCCCCTCCTTACAAAATGTTTTGAATATGACTTGGACATCACAAACACCCTGGGCGCGATTCTCTGCTCCCCAGGCCCGGTGGGAGAATCGCGGGAGGGCCGCTCTGGCACCCCCCGCGATTCTCTCACCCCCCCCAAAATGGCGTGTTGCGTCGCTCGGAGAATCCCCGGCCCGGATGGGCCGAGCGGCCTGACGTTCTCGACCTGTTCACGCCGGCGGCAACCACACCTGGTCGCTGCCGGCATGAACAGAGTGCGACAGGTAAGTGTAGGGCGTGTGGGGGGCGGAGAGGGGATCGAGCACCATGGCCGTGCTCGGGAGGGGACTGGCCCGCGATCGGTGCCCACCGATCGTCGGGCCGGCGTCTCTAAGAGACGCACTCTTTACCCTCTGCCGCCCCGCAAGATTAAGCCGCCACGTCTTGCGGGGCAGCGGAGGGGAAGACGGCAACCGCGCATGCGCGGCTGACGTCACTTAGGCGCCCCCGGCCGCGTCATTCTCGGTGCACCACCTTGATACAAGCGTCAAGGCCCGGTGGCCGAGTTCCCCGCAACGCCGCTCATAATCCCCGGGGGGGGGGGGAGAATAGGGGGCGAGGAGCAGTCTCCGACGCCGGCATGAAACACTCCGGGTTTCACGCTGGCGTCGGCCGTTGCGGAGAATTTTGCCCCCTGTTCCGCCAAAGGGACAAGTAACAGACATCATGGCAACACTCCCACTCCCAGCACTGGCAGCTGATAGACTACATCACCATCCGGGCAAGAGACCGCAAAGATGTCCGCATCACCCACGCCACAAACAGAACCAATGACTATTGGATTGACTATCGACTGATCTGCTCTACCATCTCCATCACCCTGGTTCCAAACCGGCATAGGCAGAAGAAACTCTGTCGCAGGAAACTCAATGCCGCTGGACTCAAAGACCCTGAGAAGAAAGAGCTATTCAAACGGTGCCTCGCAGCTAACCTGGTGACAACCAACGAACCAGAGCCACAGAATACTCACAAGCCTGGTCCATCTTAAAAGCCACTATAGTCAGAAGCCATGAGGGAAGGCTCAGGCTCTCAGCCAGGAAACACCAAGACAGGAGCACAAGGCGGCTCCAACAAAACGTGAGAGGAAACAAGCCTACAAGCAACTGAAGGCCGAGGTTTAACAAAGAACATGCGACCTAAAGAACAGATGGTGGGTGGAAAGAGCGCAGGAGACTCTGCAACTCACCGACAACCACAATGTGCACGGCTTCTTCAGCACAATTAAAACCATCTACGGTTCGGCTACCGAGGGACCCACAACACTGAGAGCCAAAAATGGGGCGGCGCTCATCAAAGTCAGAGAGGCAGTCAACTCTTGCTGGAGACAGCACTACCAGGACCTCCTCAACCAAGACACAGCATTCGACACAAGCGTCCTCAACACCAACCCACCACCATCTGAGCGCAACACCAGCTCGCCTGAAGTCGAAAAGCCATCTGACAGCAGTAAAACACCAAGGCCTCTAGAGCAGATGGAATCCCCACAGAAGTATTAAAATGAAGCAGAGATGCACTCTTGACAAAAAAGAGAGCACACTGGATGATCATCAAGAGGCACAATGAACATGATCTTCAGCGTGCGACAAATCCAGGAAAAGTGCAGGGAGCAGCATCAACCTCTATACATGGCCTTCTTCAGTCTCCCAAAGGCCTTCGACTCTGATAACTGTGAGGGACTGTGGAGCATCCTCCTCAAATTTGGCTGCCCACAGAAATTCGTCACCATTCTCCGCCTGCACCATGATGACATGAAAGTCGAATTCTTCAACAACAAACCACCACAGACCCAATACGACTGCAAACTGGGGTCAAATAGGGCTCTGTCATTGCATCAACACTCTTCTCCCTCTTCCTCACAGCAACACTCCACCCCATCACCCTGAAGCTCCCCGCTGGGGTAACCTAGACAAGCAGGAAACTTTTCAACCTCTGATGCCTCCTGGCCAGAACCAAGACCACCCCAATCTCTTATCAAGCTTCAGAATGCAGGTAACTCCTGTATATGTGTGCACACTCAGAGGCCGAGCAACAAACCATTGTTGACGCGTTTACCGAAGCATATGAGAGAATGGACCTCAGACTAAACATCCGGCAAACATCCTGCCACACAAATCTACCCCCCAACCATTAACATCCCTCCCACGTGTCAGGCCCTTGGACAATGTGAATAATTTCCCATACCATGGGAGCCTCTTTCGGTGTGAGCAGTCATTGATGACGAAATCTAGCCGCAACTCCAATGCGCCAGTGCAGTCTTCGGCTGCCTGAGGAACAGAGGGTGGGATTCTGTGATCCTGAGGGTAAGTGTAGACACCATCGGAAACACCATCACGTTTCTTGATGCTGTCAACACGACCTCA
Organism: Scyliorhinus canicula; assembly: GCF_902713615.1. Taxonomy (NCBI): domain Eukaryota; kingdom Metazoa; phylum Chordata; class Chondrichthyes; order Carcharhiniformes; family Scyliorhinidae; genus Scyliorhinus; species Scyliorhinus canicula. The sequence continues at coordinate 111,494,869 of NC_052151.1, forward strand.
GGATCAGCAATTTTGGCCCCTACAGGGGGCCCGCACGGCACTGGAGCAGTTTACGCCGCTCCAGCTGCTGATCCCGGCGTCAAATGGGCACCGCAGGATTCGCGCATGCGCCGTGGCACCGGCGCCAACATGCGCATGCGCAGTGGCTTCCTTCAACACGCCGGCCCCGATGTAGAGTGGCCCCCGACCGGCAGCGCATTAACCACGCCGGCACCAATGGCGGCGAATCGCTTGCCGGCGTTGGGGTGGCATTGGGGCGCTTTGCGCCGGCCGTGGGGATTTTCCAAGCCGACCACGGGCTAAGAGAATTCCGCCCAGAGTGTTCGGTGACCGAGACCTCAAACCCAGCATTAAGCTCATGATCTACAGAGCAGCTATGGTCCTTGCCCACCTGTATGCATCAGAAACATGGACAATGGAGAGCAGACACCTCAAATCCTTGGAGAGATATCACCAACACTGCCTCCGCAAAATCCTGCTAGTCCACTGGCAGGATAGGTGTACCAACATTAGAGTCCTCTCCCAGGCCAATATCCCCACTTTCGAGGCACTGGTCACACTTGACCAGCTGTGATGGGCGGGCCACGTTGCCCGCATGCCCGATACAAGACCCCCAAAACAAGTGCTCTACTCCAAGCTCTGCAACGACAAGCAATCACTAGGTGGGCAGTGGAAACATTCCAAGGACACTCTGAAAGCCTCTGTAAACAAATGCAACATCCCCATCGACTCATGGGAATCACTTGCCATAGAATGCACAAACTGGAGAAGAAGCATCCATGATGGTGCCAATCACCTCGCGTGTCGTAAGGTGGAGCATGCGGAAAACAAGCATAAACAGTGGAAAGAGAGCACAGAATGTAGAGCGTCCAACCCACCTCATCAAACACCACCTGCCAAACCTGTGGCAGAGCCTGTGGATCCAGGATTAGGCTATTCAGCCGTGTTGCTGAGGCACTGCCCAAAGAGCAGAGGAGAAGACTGCTACATCTAGATATGTCCCCAGGATGCACATCAGAGGTGGAGGCACCCTGCTGCTTTCCACTCTCTGTGGCCTTTTATGCCTTTAGCGGATGTCGTCTGGAGGATCTGGAGCCGAATGGTCCCGGCCGACTTATCAGTGTCACTGGCGTCACCATGAAACCCTGGTCTGCCTGCTGCCATGAGATGCACTGGTGTCAAGAGGGAGGGATTTGGAAGAACTGGAGATAGTTGTCAAATTCTTGGTGGCAGGTCCCGGGTTGGCCTCCAACACTTCCTCCTCCCTGACTGTGCCCGTAGGGCCCTGGGAGCTTCGTGGATGGAGAGGCAGATGAAGTGAGCTCCAGAGGCTGCTTATTGTCTGCACCATGGTGTCGATGTCCTCAGTGACTGGGCCATGCTCTGTAATGCCTCAGCAATGTCCACCTTAATCTCACAGCTGTGTCCTATCATTTGCATGAGCTCTGGGAGAACCTTGACCCGAGGCATCTGACTGGAACTTAGCTGAGTCCTGCGATCCAGCAGACCTCCAGCTGCTGACTGCCTTGGATGTTCTTGCCTCCACCTGATGGGCATCAGCAACTCTAGTGTGCTCACCAGTTTGTGCCCAGAAGCCTCTCCACTAATGTCAACATCGAGGTATGTGTCACTGCCTGGTCAAGGAAGGGGATGATAACTCGATGTTGTTCTCCTTGGAGCTCTCCTCCGAGGTGGCCTCCTGAGAGACAATGGGGAAACGTCTCCAGATGGCAAGGCCCCATCAGATGAAGACTCTGCAAGACAATGGACTTCTGGCCAGTGAGAGGGAAAGATTATTTTGTCTGACATGAACAACTGATTTGAGACAGGTCACCTAGGTGAAGGGGCAGTGGATCCTCACCTCGGTGGCGCAGGCCAATCTCGCTGTCGGTGACTTGGTCAACCCCGCAACTTCCAGAGCCCATTCTAAGTAGGGGTGAGGACTCGAATTTCTGGTACACCGTTCCCCCCCCCCCCATCCCTCGTCTTTCCCGCTTATTATGGACTATCTTCTCCTGCGGGGGCAAAGAAAGGGCATTGTGAGCTACATGCTTGATGGGCTGGGGGGGGTCTATAGCAGAAGGCATGTGTGGGCACCGCACCTGGACGTGAATAGGTTATGCTTATGGATGCCAGGGGGTTCTTCGGAACAAGCACAAAGTGTGGGGAGGGTGCGATATGTCAGCCAGTGATTTGTGTGTGTGTGTGTGGGGGGGGGGGGGGGGGGATTTATGCGGTTGCGAGAGAAATGGAAACTTACCCTTGCAGCTGTTAAAATTGCAGGCTGCGATATTACGCTGCTCATTTTCCCCCGCAAATGGTGGATGATGTCATCCCCGATGATAGCCATGATGTGAAGATGCCAGCAATGAACTGGGGTGAGCACTGTAAGAAATCTTACAACACCAGGTTAAAGTTCAACAGGTTTGTTTCAAACACTAGCTTTCGGAGCACTATTCCTTCACCTGAGGAGGGAGCAGTGCTCCGAAAGCAGTGATTTGAAGCAAACTTGTAGGACTTTCACCTGGTGTTGTAAGACTTCGTACTGTGATCCCCGATGATGTCACGTGATTGGTCCCTGAAAGTGACCTGTTTCACTGCAAGGCTGGCAGTGAGGACACACCAGAAATGAAATGAAATGAAACAAAATGAAAATCGCTTATTGTTACAAGTAGGCTTCAAATAAAGCTACTGTGAAAAGCCCCTAGAAGCCACATTCCGACGTCTGTTCGGGGTGGCTGATACGGGAATTGAACCATGCTGCTGGCCTATCTTGGTATGCTTTAAAAGCCAGCTATTTAGCCCTGTGTTAAACCAGCCCCTGCCATGTACCCATTGGTAAGCATCTTATAGCCATTCCCAAGGATGTAATAGCGTTAATGGTAGCAAGTTCTGCACTTTTACGTAAAATGAACACATTCCTGCCTTTCCCTTGGTTTAGGTATCTTGCCCTGCGTATCAAAAACAGTTTCTGGCTATCTTCTTCAGCCTTACAATACCACAGTGGCCTTTGTGTAATTGATTTAATTCATGTTTTCTTAGTAGTGCTGGAATGGTGATGCTCATTCCCCAGAGGAGACAACCTGCCTAAACGGATAGTTCACTTCTTCAAGTGAAATAAGGCTTTAACTCAGAGTTTATTCCTGAAGTCTTGGGCACCATGTCCATGACCTCTGACTGTACTGGTGTGCTTCTTATCTGGTCCTGCAGCTCGAGGTACAAAATGGTTCCACACAAAATGCTTATTGAAAAACTATTTAGTAAGGTAGTCAGGAGAGTCCATCTGCGTTCCCATGAAGGCTTGACTGATGATACTTGATAGTGTATGAGCAATGCCCATGTCTGTACCGACTCACTGCCATTTATGGAATGCCGGTATGAGGTCCAAGGATCATTGTTAGTGGATGATGGTCCGTCAATAAAGTAACATTTTTGGATGGGCATCACTGGCTACACCAGCATTTATTGCCCATCCCTTGTTGCCCTTCAGAAGGTGGTGGTGAGTTACCTTCTTGAACTGCTGCAGTCCTTCAGATGTTGGTACACCCATTGTGCTGTTGGGGAGGGAGTTCCAGGAATTTGTCCCAGCGACAGTGAAGGAACGCCGATATATTTCCAGGTTGGGGTGGTGAGTGACTTGGAGAGGATCCTCCAGGTGGTAGGGTTCCCAAGTATCTGCTGCGCTTGTCCTTTGAGATGGTAGTGGTTGTGGGTTTGTCTAAGGAATCTTGGTGAGTTACTGCAGTGCATCTTGTAGATGGTACACAAGGCTGCCACGCTTCATAGGTGGTGGAGGGTTTGAATGTTTGTGGGAAAAGGAACAATCAAGCGGATTGCTTTGTCCTGGACGGTGTCAACCTTCGTGAATGTTGTTGGAGCTGCACCCATCCAGGCAAGTGGAGAGTATTCCATTACACTCCTGACTTTTACCTTGCAGATGGTGGACAGGCTTTGGAGGGGGTCAGGAGGTGAGTTACCTGTTGCAGGATTCCTAGCCTTTGATCCACCCTAGTAGCCACATTAATACTGTGGCTAGTCCAGTTCAGTTTCTGATCAATGGTTACCCCCCTCCCCCCAACCCCCCCCCCCCCCCCCCCCCCCCCCCCGCCGCCCCAGGATGTTGATTGAGGGGGATTCAGAAATGGTAATGCCATTGAATGTCAAGGGGCAATGGTTATGTCCTCTCTTGTAGGAGATGGTCATTGCCTGGCACTTGTGTGGGGCAAGTATAACTTGCCACTTGTCAGCCCAAGCCTGGATATTGTCCAGGTCTTGTTGCATTTGGACATGGACTGTTTCATTATCTGAGGACTTTCAAATGGTGCTGAACATTGCACAGTCACCCGCAAACATCCCCACGTATGACCTTATGATGGAAGGCAGGCCATTGAAGAAACAGCAGGAGATGGTTGGGCCGAGGACACTATCCTGAGGAATTCCTGCAGTGATGTCCTGGAGCTGAGATGATTGACCTCCAACCACCACAACCGTTTTCCTTTGTGCCAGGTACGATTCCAACCAGCGGAGAGTTTTCCCCCTGATTCCCATTGATTCCCAGTTTTGCTAGGGCTCCTTGATGCCATACTCAGTCAAATGCTGCCTTGATGTCAAGGGCAGTTACTCTCCCCTTACCTCTGGCATTCAGCTCCTTTGTTCATGTTTGAACCAAGGCTGTAATGAGGTCAGGAGCTGAGTGACCTTGGCAGAACCTAAACTGAGTGTCCCTAAGCAGGTTATTGCTGAGTAAGTGCCGCTTGATAGCACTGTTGATGACTCCTTCCATTACTTTGCTGATGATGGAAAGTAAACTAATAGGGTGGCAATTGGTTGGATTTGTCCTGTTTCTTGTGTACAGGACACAGCTGGGCAATTTTCCACATTGCTGGGTTGATGCCAGTGTTGTAGCTGTACTGGAACAGCTTGGCTAGGGGGTGTGGCAAGTTCTGGAGCACAAGTCTTCAGTACTATTGCCGGGATATTATCAGGACCCATAGCCTTTGCAGTATCCGGTGTCTTCAGTCATTTCGTGAATTTCCTCCAATACAGAAAGTGGTAGACCGTTTTATGACAAAAATGATTCCGAGGGCTTCTTTCTCTATCTGTATATAATTGCTTCCAGCCATATTCTGGTCCTGAATGTGAAGGCTTCTCTTCGTAGTGACCTTAAAATCACCAGGAATGCATTTAGATCCTTCTTTTCTCATCACAGGTATGATTGTTGTGGCCTAATTATTCACGTTGACGGGTTCAAGGACTCCTGTTTTGACCAGCTGTTCTAATTCTGTCTCTACCTTAGGTTTGATTGTGTATGGCACTGACCTAACCTTTAAGCACCTTGCCTGACCTTCTTCCTTGATATCCAGCTTTACTGAGATATCCTTCACGCTGTTGACTTCTTTATTTCTATGTGAACCACAAGCTGTTTCTTATATTGACCGAATGACCACACAACCAGTATATTAGTCCAAAAGACAGTTTATTAACAAACACACTTGTTTTATGTGCAATGATTCATGCAGCTACGCACTAAACTAAACCTAATAACTAATATGCCCTTTACTTAACTTCGGGGTGACCCACTCTATGCGGGAGATAAGGCCTTTATCTGTGTCCATGTGGGTCAGTTAGAAGTCTTCAGGTTGGTCTCAGCTGGGTTTGTCCTTCAGGTAGCGATTGCGGGTCCTTGAACTTGGCTGGTTGATATGCTGCAATTGGTCGCATACAGGCCGGTCCAAAAGAGGCCGATCCCTAGTGCACTTATCCTTCTTATCCTTCTCTTTCGTGCCTTTTTGGGCGGTCCTATCTCCAGCTCCATTAGATCGATAGGGTTTCGATCACCCTCGTTGATCCTGGCCAATTAGGGGGTGGATACCTCAGTGGCTGGGTGGGTCCTAGCTATCATTGTCCTAGGCACGTAGACCTTTCCAAATAAGGGGAAGTGGTGCCAGTTAGTCTGCTACTGTTATAGCTCCTTGATTCAAACTCTATTGTCCTGGGGGAAATGATGATTGACTTTTAATGGATACAAGTTTCGGTCAGGCCTGGCTTCTTTGCACAATACACAGAGGCTCTGTACTTGTCTCTGTCCGAGTTGACCACAATTCCCATGTTCCTTTGCAGGTGGCCATTTTAGATGGCTACAATGCTTCCCAGCTCACCAATGAAGACAATGGTATATGTCGTCAAGATTGTGGGTAGGTCTGATTCGGAATCTATCATGAGATTCACCTCGGCCCAATTTAATCTGATCTTTACCAGCCACATTGTTCCCATTAGTGCCGGATGATTTCCTTTGACGATGTGCGAGGATAAATCAGCTGTCTGCCCAACTAAATGCATTGCCACATCAATACGAGCCCTCAGCGGAACCACTTCTCTTGTCCACGTTTTTGACACGATCTTCGAGGGTTTCAAAGTAAAATGTCAGAGCTCTTCTTGATGAGCAATATCTGGTACCAACGAGACAACTGCCCCAGTGTCCACCTCCCTCTTTACCAGCTAACCATCCAGTAATGGAGTAACCCAGTTACAGTTTGTTTCACCAGCATTAGCTTTAATGACAGTTCATCTTCGTAAATCAAGCTTCTTCTCATGTTCTTTTTGTACCAAGTGGAGACTTTTTCTTTTATTTAGTTTCTCATTTGATTTATTCAGATCTTCCTTTTTGCAACGTTTGCCTGAAGGTTGTTTCCTCTTCCAGTAAGCATTTTCAGTGTGGCCTTTTCTGCCACAATTCCTGCACATGATTGATGACTTTTCACTAATTATTTTCTGCTGAGTGCCTGGTTGTTTGAACATTCACGACAAGTGTAAGTCTGTGTCTGTGTTCGAGTTTTGGTTGACATCTTGTGACTTCTTGTGCTTGAACTCTCAACTGTGCAGTTTCTTTGGCTGTTAATTTAATGGACATAGCAACACCCAAAGCTTTCTTTAATGTCAGGTTGCTATAAGTTAACACCCGCTTTTGAATTGCGTCACTCCTTAAACCACAGACTACTCTGATGACCATCTCTGATGGTATCATTTAACAGATCCCCGAATTCGCCATGTTCAGCCAGTCTTTTTAGGGTTGTTACAAACTGAGCAATTGATTCACCTTCCTCTTTATAATAATAATCGCTTATTGTCACAAGTCGGCTTCAATGAAGTTACTGTGAAAAGTCCCTGGTCGCCACATTCCGGTGCCTGTCCGGGGAGGCCAATACGGGAATTGAACCCGCACTGCTGGCACTGTTCTGCATCACAAGCAAAAGGTCGAGAACTATTGAAAGGACATCCCACAACAGAAGGAAAAGATCAAGCAGTAGCAGTACAGAACGAGATGCCAGGCGGCAGAGGGGACGTAGTTTATCAAGATCTCGGAACATGAGTAAGACCACGAATACTAATAGAAGTAGAAGCCCGCATGCACGTGAGATTTTGGTGGCTTCAAATAAATTAGATGAAAAAGTTATCAAAGATGCTAAACATCAAGAATTGCATAGTTAGAGTGAGTTTGGTATACACGGAAGTACTTGATAGGGGACAAAAAGCTCTATCCCACAGATGGATTTGCACAGAAAAGGTTCTTCCGGATGGAACGTATAAGGCAAAGGCCAGGCTTGTGGCAAGGGGATTTGAAGAAAACTTAAAAGATCAGGATTTAAGGGTAGATTCACCTACAGCAGGAAAGGTTATTTTAAAGATTTTCTTGGCTCTATTAGCCACAAAGGCATGGGAATGCAAATCTATAGATAAAAAAGCTGCCTTTTTGCAGGGGCATCATCTCCAGAGAGACATTTTTCTCCGTCCTCCTAAAGAAGCAACTAACACAGAAGGGGTACTCTGGAAGCTGAACAAATGTGTTTATGGATTAAATGATGCATCTAGAGTCTGGTACTTTTCGGTAAGGTCAGTTTTGTTAAAGTTAGGCTGTTGCCAGTTGAAAGCAGATCCTGCAATGTTTTACTGGCACTATAAAGGAAATCTTTCTGGCATCTTTATGATGCATGTCGATGATATTTTGTGGGGTGGGACTAGTGATTTTGAAGCTATTGTAAGGTCTGGTTTGAGGAAACAATTCAGGGTTGGCCTTTGTGGCTGGTTGGACTGGAAATTGGACATACTAAGTTAGGGGCAACTTTACATCAGCAATCTTATTTGGAAAGCATCACCTCAATCGCAATTAGTCATTTCAATTCATTTTTAATTTCAATTAGTCGTGGCCAGGTTTCACAAAAAGATGCAATGGTTTCAAAGATAGAAAAAGAGCAACTGCGAAGTTTAATTGGGCAACTGAATTGGTTAGGTAGACAGACTAGACCGGACGTGAGTTTTGATGTCTTAGAGTTGAGTACAAAAATGAATGATCCCAAAGTGGAAGGTCATAATAAGAGCAGACAAAGCGTTGGCAGGAATGTGTTTTGAAGTTCCCGGTTTTAGGTGACCTTAGGCACTTGAAACTCATAGTTTATAGTGATGCGTCCTATACAAATCTATGTGATGGGGTTTCAAGCGCAGGAGGTTTTATAATTTTCCTTTTGGGGAACAATGGTAAATGTTGCCCTCTTGTGTGGGAAACAAAGAAAATAAGGATAGTGGTCAAAAGCACTTTGGCTGCTGAGATGTTAAGCCTTGTGGAAGCGGTGGATATGGCCTTTTATATAAGTCAGATATTGACAGAAATTTTGGGATTAGGGGATTTGGGTAATATACCTATTGACTGTCACATTGACAATAAATCCCTGTGGGAAAATGTGCACTCTACAAAATGTGTCAATGAAAAGAGGTTACGGATAGACATTGCAAGTTTGAAGCAGATGTTGGACAGAGGGGAAATAACAAAAATTAAATGGGTCGACAGTAGCTATCAACTGTCAGACTCCTTTACGAAAAGAGGGGCTAGTTCAGGGAAACTTTTGGATATTGTTAATGAAGGGTGCCTGTTTCTGTGACTGTTTTTTTTATTTCTTCCAAACAAAAAGAAACTGGGAATAAAAGGGGGGAAATCACGTGTCTGTTTTAGTTTCTTGAAATTTTGTTTTCACCTAATTGGTTTTTTTTCTCCAAGGAAGGGGAGACTGTTAAGTAATGGGCTAAGAGACATTGCAATTTGTTTGTTTCATTTATGTTAAGTGTCCAATAATTGACACTGATATGTAAAGGGGCTTCAAGTGGCCTCTGGGTCTGGTGATGTGTAGAGTTTTGTGCAGAGTCTGTTGGAAGAAATGAAAGTGTGTTGGTGAAAAAGGAACAGAACTTTTGTCTCTTCATACCACAGCATCTAATACATCTAACAGCAGCTATTTGGTGCGCACAAGAGAGTGTTCCAGGACACTTGTCACTAAACTGCCCAACCGAGGTGAGTGTCCCTGGGATGATGGAGAGTGTTGGAGACAGCTGTAATGGAAAATCTGTGTCAACATCGGAATCGAGCTCCAGGGTGTGCTACGTCTCAGGCGGAGGGCTGGTGTCTGAGCTGCTCTCTGATGCACTATCAATTACTATGAGACAAGAGTAGAATGTAATTGAGGCTTTATTACACAGAGATGTGTGGCCTCCTACAGCAGCGGGCGAAATTGCTGCTGTTCGGAGAGCACACACATTTATACATTTATACTCTGCCTTCTGCGCCTACTCTGGCCAGGTATTGCCTCCAATGCCGCACAGCTTCAACGATTGCTTGGGTCTCCTTTTTGACAGAGGAGTGCCGGATTTCGGAGGCATGGAGGGTGCGGGGAAAGAATGCCACGGGCCTGCCTTCCTGGTTGAGGGTGGCGGCTAGAGCAACGTCTGATGCATCTCTCGCGACTTGGAAGGGGAGCGTCTCATCGACCGCGTGCATCGCGGCCTTGGCGATGTCGGCCTTGATACGGTCAAAGGCCTGATGAGCCTCAGCCGTCAGTGGAAAAGCGGTGGATTGAATGAGTGGGCGGATCCTGTCCGCATAGTTTGGGACCCATTGGGCGTAATACGAAAAGAACCTCAGGCATCGTTTGAGGGCCTTGGGGCAGTGGGGGAGGGGGAGTTCCATGAGGGGGCGCATGCGATCGGTGTTGGACCCTAGAACTCCGTTCTGGACCACATAGCCAAGGATGGCTAATCGGTTCATGCTGAACACATACTTCTCCTTGTTGTAAGTTAGGTTGAGGAGAGTGGCGGTGTGGAGAAATTTGGAAAGGTTAGCGTCGTGGTCCTGCTGGTTGTGGCCGCGGATGGTGACGTTGTCGAGGTATGGGAAAGTGGCCCACAGCCCGTACCGGTCAACCATTCGGTCCATCTCCCGTTGGAAGACCCCTGTTGGTGACACCGAAGGGAACCCTGAGGAAATGGTAAAGGCGGCCATCTGCTTCAAACGCAATGTATGGGTGGCCCGCCTTATGGATGGGGAGCTGGTGGTAGGCAGATTTCAGGTTCACTGTCGAGAAGACCCTGTATTGTGCATCTGATTGACCATATCAGATATGCATGGCAAGGGGTACGCGTCGAGCTGCGTGTACCGGTTGATGGTCTGACTGTAGTCAACGACCATCCTGTTTTTCTCCCCGGTTTTCACCACAACCATTTGGGCTCTTCAGGGGCTGTTGCTGGCCTCGATAATACCTTCCTGCAGCAGCCGCTTGACCTCAGACCTGATGAAGGTTCTGACCTGGGCACTGTACCATCTACTCCTGGTGGCGATGGGTTTGCAATCCGGGGTGAGGTTTGCAAAAAGGGCAGGTGGGTCGCCCTTAAGGGTCGTGAGGCCGCAAACAGTAAGGGGCCCGCCAAATTTCAGGGTTAGGCTCTGGAAGTTGCACTGGAAGTCCAGGCTAAGTAGCAAGGCAGCGCAGAGATTGGGGAGGACGTAGAGGCGGAAACCCCTGAAATCTACGCCCTGGACAGTGAAGGGTGGCAATGCTGTACCCCCGGATCGCTATGGAGTGGGATCCGGAGGCCAGGGAGATTCTCTGGTTAGCGGGGTGTACTGCGAGGGAGCAGCGCCTTACTGTATCGGGGTGGATGAAGTTCTCAGTGCTCCCGGAGTCCAGAAGGCAGGATATCTCGTTCCCGTCGACCTTCACTTTTGTCAAAGCGGTCGCGAGGTTGTGCGGTTGAGACTGGTCAATCATGACCGAGGTGAGACGCGGCTGGTCGTCGGTGGTTGCAGTCGATGAGCGGCCTGATGAGGTGCCCAACGGGCAGGGGTCCTGAGTCGGGTAAGATGGCGGCACCCACGGGCCGCACGTGTCCTGGGGCAGGCAAGATGGCGGCGCCCATTGGTTCTGAGGCAGGCAAGATGGCAGCACCCACGGGCCGCACGTGGCCCGAGGAGGGGAAGATGGCGGCGCCCACTGGCCGCACGTGGGGGGTGCCGGGACAATAGCGGCGATTGAGCAGGCCTGGCACACTGCAGCGAAATGTCCCTTCTTGCAACAGGCCTTGCAGAGCGCGCTCCGCGCTGGGCAGCGCTGCCGGGGGTGTTTTGTCTGTCCGCAGAAGTAGAATTTGGGTCCCCCAGTGTTGGTTGGCTGCCGCGCGGCACTGGCGTGGGGTTGGCTGGGGGCAGTCGCTGATGGGGTCCATGATGGGGTGGCCACCGGCAGAGTCCACGATGTACAGGGGGGGTGGGCCGTGCGGTCTGGGGCATAGGCCTGTACGTTGCATGAGGCGACCTAAGCGAGAGCGCTAGTTTCTTGGTCGCCACGAGGTCAAACGTGGCCCCTTCTAAGAGGCGCTGGCAAATGTAGTCAGATCCTATGCCCGTAACGAACCCGTCTCTCATCAGCAGGTTCGAATGTTCAGTGGCCGAAACGGCCTGGCAGTCACAGTCTCTAACCAGGGCGAGCAGGGCATGGCAGAAATCTTCCACAGACTCACTGGGAGGTTGGTGCCGTGTGGGACAGGAGGTGCCTGGCGTAGATCTTGTTGGTCCGCTGAGCGTAATTCTCCTTCAGTAGCGCCATGGCTTCTCCTTAGGTCAGCGCGTCCTGGACAAGGTGAAAAACGTTGGAGCCCAGCCGCGTGTACAGAATCTGGAGCTTCTGTGCTCCTGGGATTGGGTCTGGCGCAGACCCGATGTATGCTTCAAAACAGGCCAGCCAGTGGTCAAAGTCTTTTTTTACATTGTCTGCTTGAGGATGCAGCTGCAGGCGATCCAGCTTGATGCGGAGGTCCATCTCTGAAAATCTCTGTGTGACAAATTGATGCTCTATCAATTACGACGAGACGAGAGCAGAATGTAATCGAGGCTTTATTACACAGAGATATGTGGCCTCCTACAGCAGCTGACAAAACGGCTGCTGAACAGAGAGCACACACATTTATACTCCGCCTACTGGGCAGAGCCAGCAGGCAGGGATCTACCTCCGTACCTGTAGTACAAGGGCCTTACCGTAACACCTATATATACAATATAATACATCAGTGGCAACTACCACACTCTCCTCGTCGCTGCTCGACTCACGGTGGGGCTCCGGCTGTGTCACTGGCTGGGGTATGCCAGATGAATCTGCCCCATCACCAACAGGTCCTGCAAGATGCAAGACAAGATGCATGATTAGACCGCGGGCGGATGGAGAGTGGGAGAGGTGAGCATGTGGGTAGGGAGGAGGGTGTGTTGAGGGTGGAGGTAGTGTAGGGTGAGGGTGGGGGTGAGGATTGTGTGGGGATGATTGCTGGGTGGGGTGAGGGCGAGGATGAGGGTGCGGGTGATGTGGGGGTGAGGGGGTGAGGGTAGAGGTGGGGTTGGTATGGGGGTGAGGGTGGGTTTGGGGGGTGGTTGACACACATGTCACAGGGAACCGCAACTCAGCAGTGTCTCATTTCCTGACCCACAGCTGAATTACACCCCATCGACCTCCCTTTCCTCCAGGCCGCCAACGATGACCAGAGCCCTCTGTTCTGCCATGGTGAGGGGCTGCAAGTCCGCTGGTACTCCTCCAGTCTTCTACTGCTCCAAGCAGTTATAGGCAGCCTTCTAGGGCTCCGAAAAACAGAAAACGACAGTGTTGGACATTCCGTGCTTGCAGCCAAGGGTTGGGTAGCTGGTGGCTTCAGTGGCCAGGGCACCCGGCCATGGTGGCTGTTATGGGTGCCGGCATGTGATGCAGTGTGAGGGGTTCTACCACCCTCTGGGTTGTGGGGGAGTTCTGGGTGTGCGGGACAGGGTTTAGTGCTAGGGACACTGTGTTGCCTACTCACCATGGCCGTCCTGAGGAGGTCGTGCAGTTTATTCCAGCACTGCTGGCTGATATGGATGATGTTACCCACCGCGCTGACCCCCTCTGCTATCTCGCCCAGACACGGTGATGGTGCCAGCTGGCAACCTCCTTCCCGGGCCAGGGTACAGGGTCATCCATCTCTCCTCCACATCATCCAGGAGGGTCCCAAGCTCAGCATCCATGAAACATGGGCCAGCGTGCCTTTCTTCAATCTTGTTGGCTGGGATGGTGTTTGTGGGGAGTGAAGTGTGTATATGTGGCTACAGCTTGTCGGCTTCCCGAGTGTCAATTGCGAACCTGTTGAATCCGGCATCGGATGTGGGTGAGGGTAGGGGTGGGGTTGGTATGGGGGTGAGGGTGGTTTTGGGGGGTGGTTGACACACGTGTCACAGGGAACCGCAACTCAGCAGGGTCTCATTTCCTTACCCATGGCTGAATTACACCCCAGCGACCTCCCTTTCCTCCAGGCCACCAACGATGACCATTGGAATTGATTGTGTTCCACGTGGCACCGGTGCTAGCCCCTTAACAGTAGCTGAATCAGTCCAGGTGTGACGCTAGTTTAGCTGCCGTGAACGTCCACAAAATCTGCGCCAGCGTCAACACTTAGTCTCAGAAATGGAGAATCCAGCACACTACCTCTGAACACTACTGGATTGCCTATTAAGTTCAATAATGTGACAAACGCACTAGGTTTCAAATCTGGCATCTAGTCCATTGCCACGGGTGCCTAATTCTACAACAAAAATATCGGACTGGATACCCTCATACTGTGGGGTGGGGTGCGGGGGAGGGGGAGGTGGTGACACTCAGTAAGTCCCGGGGGGGGGCTTAATTGCGTTGCAGGGGGGGGGGGGGGGGGGGGGGGGGGGGGGGGGGGGGGGGCAGCTGCCAGACCTCGCTATTGGGCTGCCAACTCAAAATGGAAGCCCAATGGCCGATTCACAAAGGAATTCCTCAAAATCCATGCCATGCATAAGTTTGTATGGCTCAGGATTGTGAATCGCTTCCGGATTTGCGCTTCCAAATTCCTCACTCAAGCATTTTCCACCTCAAGATTTGAATTTTCCAAAGTATTTGCTGCTGACATCCTGGGTTCCAGACTTCAGCTGATTTGGAACCTTACCACTTATCTGGCGTCTGATGCCGATTCCAAAATTCTTGATCTTGCCCTTCTCAAGGCAATAAATGCTGATCTTGCCAGCAACACGCACATCCAATGAATTGATATTTTACAATTTCTTCCTGGACCCCTACATACCTCTCCAACACTGTTCACCCCTATGACCCTTCTGCTTTTCAAGATCCTGGGTGGGATTCTCCATTGGGTCAATGCACCGGGATTCTCCAGTCCTGCTACAGTGAATGGGAGATTTGGCTGAGCACCAAATTCTCCGTCCTCAGTAGCAGTGGTAGCGGGGCGGACTCGCAATGGAGAATCCCAGCCCCTATCTTCCATGTTATTCTCACAATCTGGAACTCCTTCCCGAAGCTTCATAACGTCATTCCTCTGTTTCAAAAGGATCCTTAAAATTGACCTCTTCAACTATTCCCTCAGTCTCCCCAGGCCCCGTCCTACACTTGTTCAGATTTCAATGTAATCACGAGGTATTTTGGGACATTATATTATGTTAATGGTGCCATATAAAGTAAGTTGTTGCTCCAATACAAAAATTTACACCAGATCGAAATTCCTCTGCCTTTCCAGTGTACTCCTGCCAAACGGAGTCGGATTGTAGCAGAAGGACCTGGAAATAAGCCAGGTCTGGTCTGCACTGGGGGTTTCCAGAGGAAGGGATGAAGTCTCTGCATACTCCTTACAAAACCAGTATTGTGAAGAGTGCAGGAGCATTGGGAATGCCTACCATCTTAAACTAGAATGTTAGCAAATCTTCAGATATCAATGAGTTCAGTGGAAGTATCATTTTCATTTGTGGGAGCAAATTGGAAGTCCAGGTGGGTCATGGCCTAGATCTTAGTGGAAATATAATTCAAGGTTTATGTTTTTGTTTGGCGTGCCCCCTTTAAGAGACCTTTCAATTGTTTCTTAAGGTCCTGACATCCTCCTGGTATCCCTATCACACCTTGTGGCATCCTGGGAGTTACCATTGACTGGAAGCTGAACCGGACGAGCTAAGTAAACACCGCAGCCACAGGAGCAGCTCAGAGACTGGGAATTCTGCAGCAAGTAACTCACCTCCTGACTCCCCAAAGTATGCCTACTGTCTACAAGGAGTGTGATGGAATACTCTCCACTTTCTTGGATGAGTGCAGCTCCAACAACACTCAAGAAGCTCGACACCATCCAGGACAAAGCAGCCTGCTTGATCGGCACCCCTTCCACCACCTTAAACATTCACTCCCTCCACCACACAGTGGCAGCAGTAGTTAATATCTACAAAATGAAGAGCAGTAACTCATCAGGGCTCTTTCAACAGCTCCTTCCAAACCCACAATCTCTACCACCTAGAAGGGCAAAGGCAGTAGATGCATGGGAACACCATCTTCTGTAAGTTCCCCTCCAAGCCACACACCACCCTGGCTGGAAACGATATCACCGTTCCTTCACTGTCACTAGGTCAAAATCCTGGAACTCCGTTCATAACAGCACAGTGGGTTTACCTACACCACTTGGACCGCACCGATTCAGGAATGCAGCTCACCATCACCATTTCAAG
Organism: Scyliorhinus canicula; assembly: GCF_902713615.1. Taxonomy (NCBI): domain Eukaryota; kingdom Metazoa; phylum Chordata; class Chondrichthyes; order Carcharhiniformes; family Scyliorhinidae; genus Scyliorhinus; species Scyliorhinus canicula. The sequence continues at coordinate 111,510,728 of NC_052151.1, forward strand.
GGAAATTTAGGGATGGGCAATAAATGCTGATCTTTGCCAGTGAAGGCCACATTCTACAAAATAATACATTTTTTAAAAATTCAGGGCTAGCAGGTGCCCCAAAAATGCCCATAGTGCAGTGTGTGGAACCCATTGTACTCGAATGCTTTGTGATGTTTTGGTCTCCTTATTTAAGGGAGGCTAATAATATGAGGCAGTTCAGAGGAGGTTTACTAAATTGCTAGCTGTCTTATGAGGAGGTGGATGCTGGGCTTGTTTCCGCTGGAGTTTAGAAGATTGAGGGGTGACTTGATTGACGTGCATAAGACACTGAATGGTGTTGACAAGGTGGATGTTGAAAGGATTTTTCCTATCATGGATGAGTCCAGAACGAGGGATCACTGTTTTCACACGATGGGTCGTCCTTATAGAATCATCATAGAATCACTACAGTGCAGAAGGAGGCCATTTGGCCTCGAGTCTGCACGGACCCTCCGAAAGAGCAATCCGAAAGGCCCAATCCCCTGCCATACGCCCATAATCCCACCTAACATCTGGATACTTAGGGGCAATTTAGCATGGCCAATCCACCAAACCCGCACATCTTTGGACTGTGGGAGGAAACCAGGGCACCCGGAGGAAACCCATGCAGACACGGGGAGGATGTGCAAACTCCACACAGTCACCCACCCAAGGTCAGAATCGAACCCGGGTCCCTGGCGCTGTGAGGCAGCAGTGCTGACCACAGTGCCATCGTGCTACCCCAGGATAGAGGTGACTAGAATTTTTTTCTCTCACAGGATTGTGCGACTTTGGAACATTCTGCATCAGAAGGCGGTGGAAGCGGAGTCACTGAATAGTTTTGAGGCAGAGATAGATAGGTTCTTGTTGAGCAAAGGAATCAAAGAATTATTGCGGGTAGACAGGAATGTGGAACTCAAAACACAAACACACCACCCATGATCGTATTGAATAGGGAGGCAAGTGGCGCAGTGGATAGCACTGGGACTGCGGCGCTGAGGACCCGGATTCGAATCCCGGCCCTGGGTCACTCCGTGTGGAGTTTGCACATTCTCCCCATGTCTGCGTGGGTTTCACCCCCACAACCTAAAGATGTGCAGGTTAGGTAGATTGGCCATGCTAAATTGCCGCTTAATTGAAGAAAAAATAATTGGGTACTCTAAATTATTTTTTAAAATTATGGTATTGAACGGTGGAATAGGATCGAGGACCTGAATGGCCCACTTCTATTTCATATATTTGCATGTACACCACTAACCCCACTCAATTCAGAAATTTTACAATAATTAAAAGAATGCTAATAAGAAATAATTCTAAACCTGCTAGGTTCTAAATCTGCATATTGTCTGAAAAAATTGTCAGGATTGGAACTTTAAAACAGAAATGTAATTCAGTGTGCAGGTAGATGCTTTACAGCAACTGACCTCCAGAGGGCGAAGATAGTCCATAGCATTGCCTAAAAATGGTAAATATTTTCACCATAGATGACCTGAAATAGTCAAATGATGAGCATCTGATTAGATCATGTGCTGTGCACATAATGAATCTTTCAGATCTGAGAGCCTCTGTCAGTTTAATTTTTCTCTTCATTCAGATCAGTTATATACAAACTCAGGAAAGATTACTAAGATCCTTTCTGAGCCATTTGTAATATCTTAAGAAGGATCTTCATTTAATCAGAAGTTTTGGATATGAATTGTTAATTATATTTAGATTTGTATGTAATTTAACTCTTGGTTAAGCTTTCCCAACCCTTTTTCTAATGTTGCAGATTATTTTATACTCTGTAAAAACATAAACTTTTTTTCTAAGGGTAGGTTTTTAGGGTTAGATTTTTGTCTTCACTTCCTCGTAACTAATCTCACCTAATGGTGTGTCCGCCAATTGTAGAAACTACTCAAATCCATCGCATTAATCTGTATGGAATGAACGTCAGGCATTTTCTTCATCAGGTAGCCCCGTCCTCTCCATCCATGCAGCAAACACGAAAATTCATTTGGTGGTATTAATGAGCGGATTTACCACAATAGCATCGTGAGGGCAACACTCCTCTCAATTGATGTCCATGGATGTGCACATATCAGTTTTTGGATACTGATCAAAAGCAAGAACCTAGCCTCTTCCGCCCACATCCACCTCCCCATCTCTCTCTCCTCAGGGAGACTGCATCCTATCGCAGATATCCTGGGGACGGAAGTGGATTGCTTGGTGCAAGCCTGCCACCTTTCCTGTAGTTGTGGTTCAGTTACTCACCAGATAATGTATTGGCAGCAACAGTGTGCAGGTTTTTATTCTGCATCATTTGTCCAGGAGGCTCCCAGGGAGAGGCAAACCATAGGGAATCAAAGAAAAAAAATCCCCAGTGTGAACCACTTTGTGACTAGGTCAGGAACAGAACTGGCGTGTTGGAAGAGGTCACTTGCATAGCACTTTTGCTACTGTGCATGAGGAGCAGGGGGCACTGAAGAGCTTAGAGAGAGCAAAGGAAAGTAAGAAAAGAAGAAATAAGAGCAGGCGTAGGTCAGTCAGCTTCAAACTGCACTGCCATTCAATAAAATTATGGCTGATCTACTCAAAGCTATCTTCCCACATAATTAGTTCCATGGCTGCACAAAACTGGTAGCCAATCCAATACTGTCACTTAGGGCCACGCCCTGAGATGGATTTTTACCTGAGCAATTTTAAATAGGAGTGGAACAAGGTGAGATGCTCAAAAAAGAAGAGGTTATCAAGGGAGTAGAGAGTCAGAGTGAGGCATAATTTAGTAATAAGGGTTATTCCACCACTCCAGTTGTTTGAGTGGGGAAAATAGCAGAACATATATCCAGACAGGAAGTTTCATTAAGAAGAAAGATATCAACACCCCTCAATCACAAAGATAATGTAATTATCCACAATAAACTCATGGATGGCAAGGCCATTACTTACAAGTGAGGGGACATTCTGGGGAGAGATGTGGAGAGGGACAGCAATACCTGATCTTGTTGCAGAGTCCGAAAGGTCAGAGCTGAGAGCACAGAAGGGCACAGAACAAGATTGGCAAGATTAGCCCCGGTCAGACGCACAAAATGGGGAGATAATAGAATAGGGAAGTTAGAATTACTGTTTGTTCGGAGGCAGTGCCGGGGGCCTTGATGGATTTTTCAAAGGATTTTAAGGGACACGTGATGATATACATAAGCAATTATGTATATAATGATGAACACAACCTCCGGCCAGCAGGTGGCAGTGTAAATCTACCATGTGTCTCTGTACCTCGAGGAGTTTGGAGTTAGGCATGTTAGTGGACAGTAATACTTGCAGTAGCTCTAAGATAATTTATGAGTATTATTAGTTTGTAATATATTTCTTGTAGTTATCTTTACGCATTTGTTTTATAATAAATTTCTTTAACTAGTCAAGAACTAGATGTTCTATTGTGCATTATTCCTACCGGCCACAACACAAGAATATGACAACACAGAGAGAAGCTATTGGATCATTTAAGGGGGACTCTAGCCTGAGAGGGTGGCAAAACAGTAGGAAACAAGATAGATGCCGAAGATTAGAGACTTGTGAAGGTAGAATAAATGAAGGTGGAAAAAAGAATGGAAACATGGGGCAGGCGTTCTCTGGTCGTCGGCCCAAAATCACGTTCATCGATCGGCCAGCGAGTACCCGTTTCCAATGAAATCGGGGGCGGCGCCCCTTTCTCAATGCTCCGCCCGCTCCAAAGTGGAGCACGCCATTTTGACAGCCTCAGGATGTTGTCTGAGGCCCACACCCCAATGCTCTGCCCTCGACCGGCCGAGTTCCCAAAGGCATTGGTCGCATGTCCGATCATCCGTTGGGAACTCGGCGTGGTGGCTGCGGACTCAGTTCAGCGGCGCCACAGTCAAAGGACAGCCGATCAGTGGGGACTTTGTCAGAGGCTGGGGGCACTGTTGGGGGTGGTCCGGGGCTCACGTGCCAGCCAAAGGGGGGGGACACTATTTTGCAGGCTGGGTCCGTGTGTGGCTGGTGCCATGTTGCACAGCATGGCCGCTGCAGGCTGCCGCCATGCGCATGCGCTGCCATGGACCCAGCAATTCCCCGGGCCATATCGGCAGCTAGAGCCGGATTATGCTGCTTGGCTGCTAGCCCCCAGCTAAATGGAGGATCGTTGGCCGTTTTGAGCTGAATGTTGGGTCATAAAACGCCGGCGTCAGGACATAGCCTCAAAATCGGAGAATCCTGCCCATGATGTTGGGAAAAGGGAGAAAAGGGGGAAATAGAAAAGATCGACTTGGATCCATAGCAGAACATGATAATGGACACTTGATAAATAATTTTAGCTCAGCTCCTGGACAATTGGTTTGCGAGGCCAACAGCACAGGTTCAATTCCTGTACCAGCTGAGGTTATTCATGACGGTCTGACCTTCTAAGTCTTGCCCCTCATCTGAGGGGTAGTTATCTTCAGGTTAAATCACCACCTGCCAGCTCCTTGGGGTGCGGGGGGTGTCCCCGAAAATCCAAGGGGGTGCAGAGTTGCGTTGCGGGGCCTTAATTGTGTTGCGGAGGGACTGACTTGCATTGCATAGGGGGAGTGGGGCCCAAGCCGGTGGACCTCGCTATCGGGCCTGCCATTCAAAATGGCAGCCCGATAGCAGGAATCCCTATGGAATCCCTTGAAATCCTCACCATGCTAAAATTTGCATGGCTAAGGATTGGGAATCACTTCCTGATTTGTGCTCCCAGCTTGAGCGCGAGTCAGGTGCAATTCAGCACCGGCAGGACAACATGGGCGACATTCTCCGTTGCTCAACGTTGATTTCGTAATCGGCAATTGGGCAGAGAATCGAGTCTGGCACCCAAATTGGGGCCGGTGCCGGTTTGACACGGGTCAGCCATGCTCTGCCCCCTCGGAAATGGCATGATCGTGTCATGCACCGCACATCGTTGCAATGGCATTGGCACGTCTTCGGCCGACCGTCCCAGGGTGCTCCCTTCCCCCGATGGGCCGAGTTCCAGATGACGCAGGACACGTGTGGTATCAGCGGTTGGGAACCCAGCATGGCAGCTGGGCTGTGTCCAATGCCACAAGACTTGGCCGGGATCCACGCTTCTAGCTGGGGAGGGGGGGGGGGGGGGGGGGGGGGGGGGGGGGGCGCGGTGGGGGGGGGGGGGGGGGGGGGGGGGGGCTTCCGCAAAGGCTGGTTGGTTGTGCATGGCCGGCTCCATGTTGTATGGCGCAACCGCTGCAGGTCATCAGGTATGCGCATGTGCAGCCAGGGACCCGGCCATTCTCTGGCCGTTTTCGGCATGGGAGCCGGGAGTTTCACCCAGCACCGCTGCTAGCCCCTCACTGATCCCAGAATCGGTGAGGGGATGGCGCCAATTTTACAATCGTAAACCTCCCGTGGATTTTTCATTCGAGCCAGTATTTAGCCACTGAAATGGAGAATCCTGCCCCAATTCTGGTTTGGGCATTGGATGTGGACATATATTCACACCATGGCATTTCACATCAGCGACACTATCATTGGAACTATCATGAAGCCATCTTTTTAACTATAACATGGCCAGTTCTTCATTAAGAATTACATGAAGCATTTGGAACTCAGTGTTCAGATTTCCCTAATTTGTCAACAATGGAGAGTGTGGCAGTAAAATTCAGCATCCCTAGTGTGTCACCACTGTGCTATTTGCAGTATGAAGGGGCCATGAAGGGATGTTCCTCACAGGGACATTATAATGCATTCAGCAGTTGATAAAGACAATTCTCATGTCATTGTGGCTGTTACGGTTGGAAGCACTTTAATTGTTTAGTTTAAATTTCATCCTTTTATTTGGCACTGTAATTGCTGGAAGAATATTTGCTGTTTTGTGGCTGTTTTTCTCTCATATGTAAACAAAGGGAAGTTTAAGTAATGGATTATCTGTTATTGTTCCCATATGAAATGAAAATATTATCCCACACGCAGAACAAAGAAGACCATGGTATAAATAAAATTACCGTAGATCTCCCACAGTGTAAACCACCATTTAGGGTGATAATAACAGTACAGAGACTGCAAGATAGAAAACAGACTGTGGCTTGAACTGAGTGAGAAGCTAAGAGTCTGTTGAGTGAGGGAATCTTAAAGAGTCAATCTCATTCAAAAATCTAGGGTGGACTTGACCGTTGCCGGACGCCGGTATCGTAATTGGCGATCGGGTGGTGAATCCCTTCCGATTCCCAAATCGGGGAGCGGCGCCGGTTTGACGCCAGTTTTCTATCCTCTGCCCGCTCTGTGGTTATCACAGTTGCTTCACAGCTCCAGGGTCCCAGGATTGATTCCCCGCTGGGTCACTGTGTGGAGTCTGCACTTTCTCCCTATGTCTGCATGGGTTTCCTGCGGGTGCTCCGGTTTTCTCCCACAGTCTAAGGATGTGCATGGATTGGCCATGATAAATTGTCCTTAGTGTCCTAAACAAAAGGTTAGTGGGTTGCGGGGACAGCCTAAGTAGGGTGCTCTTTCCAAGAGCCGGTGCAGACTCGATGGGCCGAATGGCCTCCTTCTATATTGTAAATTCTATTAAATGGTGTCATCGCATCGCGTGCCACACGCCATTGGAATAACGTTGCCACGTCACCTGAAGTCCATCCCCCGATGCTCCACCCCCGATGGGTCAAGTTCCTGACTGCACGGGAGACGTGTGGTCTCAGCGGTCGGGAACCCGGCGTGGCGGCTGCGGACTATGTCCAGTGCCGCCACAGTCAGCGGGCAGCCATGCTGCTGGCCGGGGAGGGGGGGGGGGGGGAATTCCGCGAAGGCTGCGGGGAGGGAGGGGGGGGGGACTGGTGGGGGTGGACAAGGGTTAGTCAGGGGAGGCAGTATTTGGCAGTGCCGCCCCCATCTTTAACGGCGTGACCAATGTAGGCCATCACTGTGTGCATGCGCGGCCACGGGCCCGGACATTCTCCAGCCGTTTATATTGTGGGAGCCGAGAGTTTTACTTGGCGAGGCTGCCAACCCCTCACCAGTCGCAGGATTGGTGAGGGTTCGGCGCCCATTTTGCCATCGTAAAACGCCACAGTTCCCATGCTGGCATTGACACCTAGCCTCAAAAATGGTGAATCCAGCCCCAATTATTTTTTAAAAATTTAAATTTAGAGTACCCAATTAGTTTTTTCCAATTAAGGGGCAGTTTAGCGTTTCCAATCCACCTACCCTGCACATCTTTGGTTTGTGGGGGTGAGACCCACACAGACACGGGGAGAATGTCCAAACTCCACAAGGACAGTGACCCGGGGCCAGGATCAAACCCGGGTCCTCGGCTCTGTGAAGCAGCAGTGCTAACCAATGCACCATCGTGCCACCCACTCTAAAAATCTAGTCTTGTCTGCATTTAGCATACAACTGAAATTTACTCTGGAAGTAAAGTTAAGTAAGGTTCGTCCAGCCCTATGAAAAGGATAAGGAAGTTCAACTGGTTTAGCTCTACTAAAGTAATTAGTTAGTTTGCTAACCAGTCTAATCACAACAGTGCTGACTCTTCTGAGTTTCAGATGATGTGGAGATGCCGGCGTTGGACTGGGGTGAGCACAGTAAGAAGTCTTACAACACCAGGTTAAAGTCCAACATGTTTATTTCAAACACTAGCTTTCGGAGCACAGCTCCTTCCTCAGGTGAATCCTCAGGTGAAATTTGAATTTGTCTATATATATGTTTCTGGAACATACCTCTTTATTTACCTGAGGAAGGAGCAGTGCTCCGAAAGCTAGTGTTTGAAACAAACATGTTGGACTTTAACGTGGTGTTGTAAGACGTCTTGATGTGAGTGGGAAGCTAGGCGTGAGTGCGTGAGGGAGACAGGTGAAGTTGTGGGGGGAAGGAGGTGCTCCTTTCTTTTTCTACATTTTTCACGCTCCAGTATTTGGTTCTTACATCAGTGCTACAGAATAAGCTGATATGTGAGTAATTAGTAAACTATTCCACTTACAATAAATCATTTTAACAGTTAAAATATGGTAGGAAGCGCAGCCAAAGGGAATGTGGCCCTTGTGGCAGGTGGAAGCTCGTGAGCTCGTCATGTGTCCTGGACAAACACATCTACAGGAAGAGTCGGCAGCTGCAAAACAAACTCCAGGAGCAGCTGGAATCACCCTGGTACACGCAAAAGGCTGAGAACTACGTGGACAGCAAGTTTAGGGAGGTGGTCACAACTCAGGTTAGCAGTTGATGGAGGCAGAGATGGAATAGGTGATCACCAGACAGTCTGAGAGATCCAGGCAGGTAGTGCAGGAGTCCCCTGAGCCTTTCTCGCTTGCAAACCAGTTTTCCATTATGGGCATTTGTGAGGGCAATGGTTCCTCAGAGGAGTGCAGCAAGGGCCAAGTCCATGGCACCACGGGTGACTCAACCTCACAGGAGAGGAAAAAGACGAGAAAAGGGGCATTAGTGATAGGGGATAGTTAGGAGAACAAACATATGTGTCTGCAGCCTTGGACTTGACTCCAGGATAGTATGTTGGTTCCTTGCTGCCAGGGTCAAAGATGTCACAGAGCGGATGCAGGACATTCTTCTGGGGGTGGTGAATGACCAGAGGTTGTGGTCCACAGTGGTATCAGTGACATAGGTAGATAGAGGGATGAAGTCCTGAAAGCAGAGTTTATCAAGTTAAGAAAGCAGGACTTAAAAGCAGTAATCTCCGGATTACTCCTTGAGTCAGGTGTCAGTGAGCAGATGAATAAGAGAATTGAGCGATTGAACACATGACTGGAGAATTTGTGTAGGAGGGAGGGCATCAGATTTCTGAGGCAATGAGACTGATTCTGAGTGGGAGGAGTCTGTACAAGATGGGCAGGTTAGCTGGGCCAAGATATCCTCAAAGGGAGATTTGCTAGTGGTGTGGGGAGGGTTTAAACTAGATTGGCATGGGAGTAGGAACCTGAGAGGGAGCTGATTGAAGGGAAGCAAAACTGATAACAAGAGGTAGAAAAGTAGCAAGAAACATGAGATGGCACACAAAAGATAAAATAGGGTCAGAACCCAGAATAATGCTGAAAAGACAAAGTTAAGAGTACCCTATCAGAATACATGCAACATTTGCAACCAGAGAAACGATTTAAAGGCATAACTGGTGGGAAATGGATATGATTTAATTGTCAATCCTCCAAGAAGTGTCAGGATCTGCCTGAAAACTACTATGTTTCTCTCCAAAAACACAGCTGGGTTTTCAGACCAGATGTTCCGGCACTTTGTGCACAGTCAGAGGGTGTGATTTGTGCCATCACTCTGGTAGACCGGGTCCTCTGAGAGCAGGCAAGGCTGCCTCCACACAAAATGGGGCACCTTCATCAGAGGGTTCCCGATCTGCATTTAAGATCCCTTAACGCCCCCCCCCACGAACATGGTAGACCAACCTCACAAGCTTCCATATGATTCCCCAACCCCTTCCCGGCCCACAGATGTATGGGGGGGGGGGGGGGGGGGGGGGGGCATTAACTATCCTCCCTCCCCCCCAACCTGTGCTGTTTATCAGGGCTCTTGCCTCGCCACCCACCACACATAAGGGGATCACCCCCCACCATGGAGAAGGGTTACCCCCTCCCAGAGCCCACTTCAGTGCCCCCTGGCAGAGTTCACCTCATTGTCCCCTGGCAGTGTTCCTTGGCACTGCCAGGGGGAAATGCCCAACCTTGGCCACCAACCCCGGGGCCTCCAGGCACCTCTGCACCCCCGGTGTGTTCATCACACCTGGTTTTTGCTTTTGAAAACCAACAGAGATTCGTGCCGGCATATCACCACACCTCTGGTGGGGGAGCATCCATCATGGGCGGATGCGAGGACTTAAAGCCGTTTAAGCATATTTGCAGTAATTAAAATTAATCGAAATCAGGTTTGCACTCAGAAAGGCTTGAACCTATTCATGTCACTAGAAGGGTTGAAGGCGTGAGACCCACGCAGACACGGGGAGAATGTGCAAACTCCACACGGACAGTGACCCAGGGCCGGGATTCGAACCCAGGTCCTCAGCGCCGCAGTCCCAATGATAACCACTGCGCCACATGCCACCTTGCCTGGAGTATTGTTGTAAAATTTTTGTTTCCATATCTAAGGAAGAAAATACTTGCATAGAGGGAGTGCAGCAGAGGTTCAGCAGACTAATCTCTGGGATGGCGGGATTGTCTTCTGAGGAGATATTGAGGAAACTGGGCCTGTATTCTCGAGAGCTTTGAAGGATGAGAGGTGATCTCATTGACAGTTACGAATTTCTACAGGGCTCGACATGGACAGGATAAATGTGGATAGGATGTTTCCCCCGGGTGGTGAGTCTAGAATCAGGGAACACAATCTCAGAATAAAGGGAAGGCCATTTAGGACCATTTCTTCAGATAGAGGGTGGTGAATCTATGGAATTTTCTACCGCAGGGGGCTGTGGCAGTTCAATCATTGAGCATGTTCAAGACAGAAATTAAAAGGTTTTTGGATACTTTAAAAATATATATATTTTTTTACTCAGGATATTTTATTTTATGCATAAACACAACCTTCCATACAGAAATATACAATTCTCTTGATATAACCACCCGCCCTCCACCATATCACCACACATGCCCTGCCTTATAGCTACAATATAAAATAAAACAAACCCACTCCCCACCACCCCCCCACCCGGTGACACTTGCCAACTCTTAAAGAAGGAGATGAACAGCCTCCACCCCGTGTAGAACTTCTCCTCCAACACCCTAATGGCAAACGTTATCTTCTTCAAATGTAAAAATTCTGCCAGAGCACCCATCCTGCTCCAGAGCCTGCCACCCCAGCAGGATCCTCCTCTGAACTGTCAGGGGGCAAAGGCCAACACATCCGCCTCTTTACCCTCCTGCACTCCCAGATCTTCTGATACCCCAAATATAGCCACCCATGGGCTCACCCCAAGATCTCCGACATCGTCCCTGAAAAGGACTCCCAAAATCCCACCAATTTCGGACAGGAGCAGAAGATGTGTGCGTGGTTCTCCAGCCCCCTTAAACATCACTCACTTCTGTCCTCCACCTCCGGAAAGAGCATATTTATACCTGTCTTTGTCATGTGTGCTCTATGCACCACTTTAAATTAAATTAAACTCAATCTCACACATGAGGAGGCCAGGTTTATCCTGCCGAAGGCCTCAAGCCAAACCCCCTTCAAATCCATCACCCAACTCCTCCTCCCTCTTCCTATTTACCTCCTCCATTTAAGCTTTCTCCCTCTCCATTAACTGCCCATAGATATCAGCAATCTGCCCTCTCCTATCTCATCCTCAGATACTGTCTTCTGTCGCAACAAGGGGGGGGCGATAACCGTGGAAACGTGGCCAGCTCCTTCTTCACAAAATTCTGAATCTGTTAGCACCGGAACCTGTTCCACCCTGGCAGCTGAAACCTCTCGATCAGTTCCCCCAACTCTGCAGATCTACCTTCCACAAACAAGTCCCTAAATCTCTCTATCCCCTCCCATTCCCAAATTCTGGATGTCGAATCCAACCTTGCTGGGATAAATCTATGGGGCTGAATTCTCCAATCCTGCAGCTGTGTCCTCAGGATTGTTCTGGTCTTACGGCCAGAAAGTCGGCGCCATCCCCTATCCTCCGCCCGGCTTTACCTGCGGATACGGTCAGAGACTGGCCAGGTCCGTGGCCGTGCATGCGCCTGATGGCAGCCGCACCCTGCAACATGGCACAGGCTGCGCTTGGACCCAGTCTGCCAAAAACTGCCCCCCTGTAGCCAGCCTCGCCACCCCTAAACCACCCCCCACCAGTGCGCCCAGTGCCTGCCAAAGCGCCCCCTGCCAGTGGACCGGCTCCCCCCCCCCCCCCGACTGTGGCAGCGTTGGGCTTACTCCGCAGCCACCACGTGAGGTCCCTGAACGGTATGAGCACACGCGAGTGACGTCATCGGGGACTCGGCCCGTCGGGGGAGGGCCTAAGGTAACGTCCTGAGGCCTTCTATACGGCATGCGGACGTACTCCATGAGTACACTGTTTTTCAGGGGGCGGAGCATCGTAAAAATGGCATCACCCCCGATTTCGCCGAAAACAGGGATTCACCGGCCGATCGACGAACACGATTTCATCATCGGCGATCGGAGAATCCTGCCCATTATTTCCACAAAATGCCACCCACAGTGACATGCCCTCCAGCTCAAAATGTTGCTTAAACTGATTCCAAACTCTTAACGAAGCAACCAACACTGGACTCATAGAGTATTTGGCTGGCATAAATGGAAGCAGAGCCATCAGCAGTGCCAGCAGACTTGTCCCTATACACAAAGCCTACTCCATCCACCCCAGACTGACCCATCCTCCACGACCGTTTCCGAAATCTTCTCCACATTTGCTGCCCAATAATAATTCACCAAATTCAGCAACTCCAAACCCCCTCCCCCGAACTCCTGTCCCTCTGTAGAAATACTCTTCAAATCGGTGGCCCCTTACCTGCCATATAAAGGCCGAGGTTATCCTATTGACCCTCCCAAAAAAGATTTAGGCCAGAAAATCGAAAGATTCTGGGAAATAAATAAAATCGAAAGGATTGTCATTTTCGAGGTTTGGGCCCACCCTGCCAGCGATAGGTTTTTGGTTATTAATGACATCAAGGGATAGGGGGAGAGAATGGAAAATGCTGTAGAGGTGGATTTTTAAAATTGATTTATAGGCGTTGCTGGTTAGGCCAGCATTTATTGCTCATCCCTCGTTTCCCTTCAAAAGGTGGTGGTGAACTGCCTTCTTGAAACGCTGCAGTTTCTGAGGTGTAGGTACACCCACTGTGCTGTTCAGAATGAAGTTCAAGGATTTTGACCCAGTGACAGTGAAAAAACGGCGATGTATTTCCAAGTCGGGATAACCAATCATCATTTGTTTGAATGGTGGAGCAGGCCCAGCAGGCCGAATTGCCGACTCTTGCTCCAAATTCCTATGTCCCCCTACCTCCCCAATGTGAATAATGAAGCAAGTGTTCATTTTCTGGGGGTCAGTTTGTAATTGATATAAAATTCTTCAAACTGCAGGGGGAGGAAACAAATTCAGTCTTTTTCAAAATTCAGAATTTCTTTTCAAGATTTGATAGATAACAGTTCTCATGCGCACAACTGTTGTTACAAAGCCACATATGACGTGGAGTACTAGTAACAGAGGGACATGCACAATGTAGAAGCTGGTTCATGTCAGCATTTAATTATATATGGTCTTTCCTTGCCATATGCTATGTTCACTATATGGTTACGGTTCAATGCATATATAAACATCTGCTGAATTCTGCACACGCAGATTGGCATCATCAAAATGTACCAACAATTCTTCACTTCTCTCAATGTTAACAAAAAGGTTAAAGTAACAAGGTACACTAAAGCTCCTAAGAAAGTGATGCTTGTCACAGATTGAACTGAACACAGCAAGGTATTGTCAACATTGGTCTCTGCTCTGCTAATCTCATAAACCCCTTAAAAGGTCCTTTGGAGCAATGGCATCCAATGCCGGCTGTCAATCCAAGTTCAAAGCTGACACAGCTCTTCAAGTATGCGCAATTCTTCCATCATTTGGTGAATAGACGATTGTGTGTGAAGGTTTACAACTAAATACATTGCAAAGGCCTTTGTCCAGAGGCATTACGTTTTAAAATACTCATGTGTATTCAAGGAGTTCACAAAGTAAGGATTAAAGGAAACTGCTGGCTTTTTCACATCTGTCCGGGCCTATCTAAAGCAAGCAGAAGCAAGATAAAATAACACATGAATTATTGGAAACTAATCTGTGCACCTCCAGCTTTCAACTGTTGAATTGCATGAGCCAAGATAGCCGGTTATAAAAGTACAAACTATTCATATGTGATGTATGCTTGATGGGAGCATTTTACTTTGGAAAGGTTAACACCTAGAACATGAAAAAGTGCACAAATTCCTTAGATTTTCAAACCAAGTTTAGAAGGGGTTCCAAATGTGGTTGGTCTGAGGAAGTGGCTTGTAAGAAGGACTTTGGGGTAGTTTCTGATCCCCAGGAAAACCTTGGAGTAGTAAACAGCTTGGTCTAAGTGAAGGAAATGATGTTACAGCTGTAGCGATGCAGCCCGACTGTACAATCAGTGCCAATTGTGCCAGGGGCCTTTGAGTTGGATATACAACCAGGAGAAATATTTTTGGGTGGAAGACCTTCCAGGAGTTTGCTAATACCAGAGAATTGAAGGTAGAGGTGGGCCAGCAGAAACAGCGAGGTCATTGCATTTGAGATAAATTAGGGTTAGACAAGACAATGAGAGTCAGTTGTCCCATCATTGGCTGGAGTCATACCTAGCAGAAAGGAAGGTGGTTGTGGCTGTTGGAGGTCAACTACCTCAGACCCACAACATCACTACAAGAATTCCTCAGGGCAGTGTTCTAGCCCAACCATCTTTAGCTGTGTCATTAATGATCTTCCCTCCATCATAAAGTCAACTGTGGAGCTGATGATTGCACAATGTTCAGTACTAATTGTGACTCCTCAGATAATGAAGCAACCCATGTCCAAATGCAGCAAGACCTGGACAACATTCAGGCTAGAGCTGATAAGTGGCAAGTAACATTTTTTTTCTTTATTCTTTCACATGATGCAGGCATCGCTGACAAGGTCAGCATTTGTTGTCCATCCCTAATTGCCCTTGAAATGAGTGGCTTGCTAGGCCATTTCAGAGTCAACCACTGTGGAACTGGAGTTACATGTAGGCCAGGCCAGGTAAAGGTTTGCAGATTTTCTTCTCTGAAGGACATATATGTACCAGGTGGGTTTTAAAATTGATGATAGTTTCATGGTCACAGTTACTGAGATTAGCTTCGTATTCCAAATTTATCAATTGAATTTCATGTAGTGAGATTTGAAGCCATGTTCCAGGAGCGATGGCCTGGGCCTCTGGATTACTAGTCCAACAACATTACCACTATGCTACTGTCTCCCCGAAGTGTCGGACAACCATCTCCAACAAGAGAGAATCTAACCATTCCCCCATAATGTTTAATGGCATTACCATCATTGTATCCCCACTGGAAACATGCTGGGTGTTACCATTGACAGAAAACTGAACTGGAAAGGCATATAAATACTGTGGCTGCCAGAGCTGAGAATTTTGTGCTGGGTAACCCACCCTACTTGCAAAATCCTCCCACCAACTCTTGATTGGTACCCATCCACCACCTTAAACATTCACTCCCTCCACCACTAACGCAAAGTTGCAGCAGTGTGTACATTTGCAGCAACTCACCAAAGCTCCTTTGACAGCACCTTCCAAACCCACAACCTCGAGAACCTAGCAGGATCACAAGGGTAATAATCACAGGATTACCACCTGTACCACAAGCAAAGTGATGTATAATAAATAAGATAAGAGGGTTGCATATGTGGCTCAGATTGGTGTGGGAGAAACGGGTTTCATTTCATAGGGAACTGGCACGAAGGCTGAGGAAAGAGGAAGCTGTACCTTTCGAATGAATGCCACCTAAACTGCCCAGTGTGCAGCTGAATTGTATAATTAGAGTTGTCGAGAGGGATTTCAGCTAAATACTCAGGGGATGCTTCACATGAGAGGAGATTTGGAAAGTTAATGAGAAAGGACAAGGCAAGAGTACAGGGTTGCACTGATAAATAACAATGTTAATGATAATCAGAGTGTGACAGGAAGGGACAGAATGTACAAATGTAATAGTTCAAAGAGTGCACCAGCAAATAAGACCGGAGTAGGGGAAAATGGTAAATAATGGTTCTTTATCTGAATGCTTGATGCATTCATAATAAAATGAATGATTTAATAGCAAAACAGAAAAAAATGGGTATGATATGATAGCCATTACAAAGCCATGATTGAAAAGTGACCAAGGCTGGGAATTTCATATTCAAGGTATTTGAAATTTTGAAAGGATAGGAAGAAGAAAAAGGAGGTGGAGTAGATGAGTTAATAAAGGATGAAACCAGTACAGTAATGGGAAATTAGCATGGCTTAGAAGATCAAGATGTAGAATCAGTTTGAGTGGAGATAATTAACAGATGGAAAGGCTGTATAAAGCTAGAAAGGTGCTTAGCAGAGTTTGAACCATCTGGAAGTCCAAACAGTACAGTCTGAATACCAAAATCAGTTTCCACAACAGAAGAGTAAGGTACATCCTGCTGTATGGATCAAAATTCTGGAGGGTAGTGAAGACAGACATGGGCAAGACCCTTCATAACATTTTCCTATGTAAGATCTGCAATGTCTACTGGCCAAATAAATATTCCAATGAGGACCTGTAGAAAACTGGCTGCTACATCATTGTCTTTGAGATCAAAATGTGCTGGATAAGATGGTTCGGACACATGCGAAGTATGCCCCAAGAGCAAATACCAAAGGTTGCTCTAAGTTGGACACCAGCTGGGAAACTAAACGGGGCAGGCCTAAAACAACATGGCGAAGGGCAGGGCCCAATGGAGGAACATTGGGACTAGGAAGATAACCAAGTAACTAAGGGAAAGAAATCACTGAGTAGTTTATCGGCCCCATGTCAGAACTTACACTGTAGGACTGAATGTAATTCATGGAATAGTAGGGGCTTGTAAGAAAGATACTGCAATAACTACAGGTGATTTTAATGTCAATATAATTTGGACAAATTGGTGAAGGTAATCTCGAGGATGAGTTCATAGAATGTACTCAGGCCAGTTTCTTGAAGCAATATTCTGGAATTATCAGAACTGGACTATTTTAGGCCAGGTAATGTGTAATCAGAGAGGATTAATTAATGATTTCATCGTGTGCACAATAATCGTGTGCAGAATATCCTGTGCACAAGGGCAATGATAACATGATAGAATTTCATATTCAGTTTGAGGGTGAGAAACCTTGGTCTGAAAATAGTGTCCTCAACCTAAAGAAAGTGGGGCGAAATTCTCCCCTACCCGGCGGGGCGGTGGGTCCCGGCTTAGTGGAGTGGCACCAACCACTCCGGTTTCGGGCCTCCTCAAAGGTACGGAATTCTCCGCAGCTTTAGGGTCTAGGCCCGTTCCGGAGTGGCTCCTGCTCCGCCAACTGCCGCCAATGTCCTTTGGCGCCACGCTGATCGGCGTTGGGGCTTGCCGAAAGGCCTTCGCCGGTCGGCGTGAGTCCGCGCATGCGCCGGAGCGTCAGCGGCCGCTGACGTCACCACCGGCGCATGCGCGGTGGAGGGGGTCTCTTCCGCCTCCGCCATGGTGGAGGCCGTGGCGGCGGCGGAAGAAAAAGAATGCCCCCATGGCACAGGCCCGCCTGCCGATTGGTGGGCCCCGATTGTGGGCCAGGCCACCGTGGGGGCACCCCCCGAGGTCCGATCGGCCCGCGCCCCCCCCCCCCCCAGGACCCCGGGCCCGCTCATGCCGCCTGCTCCCGCCGGCACAGAGGTGGTTTAAAACACGGCGGGAGAGGTCTGACAGCGGCGGGACTTCGGCCCATTGCGGGCCGGAGAATCGCCGCGGGGGGCCTGCCGACCAGTGGGGCACGATTCCCGCCCCCGCCGATTCCCGGGTGGCGGAGAATTCGACCACAGCGGGGGTGGAATTTACGAAGGCCCCGGGCGATTCCCCGACCCTGTGGAGGGTTGGAGAATTCCGCCCGTGATTGCAAAAGTGTGAAATAGAGATGGATAGACTGGACTGAGAAGTAGGTCAAAAGGTAAGACAGTAGAAAAGCAATGTCAGTTATTTAAGGAGATATTTCAGAATGGGAAGGATGCACCAAGTGTGGCCAACTAAGGAAGTTAAGAATGGTATCAAATTGAAACAAAAGACATACAAGGGATTGATGCTGGGTCGCTTGTTTGTATTATACATCAATGATCTGAACATGAATGTAGGATATATGATAAGTAAATTCGCAGGTGACACAAAGATTGGTGCTGTTGTAAATAGTGAGGAGCATGGCCTTAGACTACAGGACGATATAGATGGACTGGTTAGATGGGCAGAAGAATGGTGAATGGAATTTAACCATGAAAAGTGTGAGATAAAGTATTTTGGGAGGACTAACAAGGTGAGGGAATACACAATGAATGGTCAGACCCTATGAAGCACAGAGGATCTTGGTGTGCATATCCACAGATCTCTGAAGAAAGCAAGACAGGTAGATAAGATGGTTAAGAAGGCTTATGGGATTCTTGCGTTTATTAACTGACGCACTGAATATAAGAGCTTAGAGGTTATGCTGGAGCTGTATAAAAATGCTGGTTAGGTACCAGCTGGGCACTGTGTGCAGTTCTGGACACAACTCCACAGGAAGTAAATGATTGCACTGGAGAGGGGGAAGAGGAGATTCTCCAGGATGTTGTCTCGCATGGATCGTTTCAGCTATCGAGAGAGACTGGATAGGCTGAGGTTGTTTTTCTTGGAGCAGAGAAGGCTCAATGGGGACCTGATTGAGGTGTGTAAAATTATGAGGAACATAGATCGGGTGAATAGGACAATACTTTTCCCCTTCGTGGAGGGGTCAATAACCGGAGTGTATAGATTTAAATTCAGGGGCAGGACGTTTAGAGGAGATGTGAGGAAAAACATTTTCAGCCAGAGGGTGATGGGAATCTGGAACTCACTGCCTGAATGGGTGTTAGAAGCAGGAACCCTCACAACTTATAAGAAGTAGTTAGATGAGCACTTGAAACGCGATAGCAAACAAGGCTGCGGACCAAGTGTTGGAAAATGGGGTTAGAGTAGATATGTGCTTGATGGCCGGCGTGGACAAAATGGACCGAAGGATCTCTTTCCATGCTGTACAAGTCTATGAATCTATGATTCTATAACTCTGCAAAGATGAGTGGTAGGCTAGAAAATTGGAAACATTTTACATAGCAGCATTGGATGATTTTTTAAACCTGGTGTCTTAAAATAAGTGTAGATCCATTAGTTGTAATCTTCCAACATTCCCTAGATTCTGGAAAGATCCTAATGTAAAACTGAATGGATCATTTTCAGATTTCCAAACAGTAACTGGTGGAGTGCAACAGGGATTAGTGCTGGGGCCTTAACTATATACAACTTATTTTAATGACTTGGCTCAAAGGACCAAGTGTATTCTAACCAAATTTTCTGAAAATACAAAGATGAGTAGGAAAGCAAATTGTGGGGAGGAAACAAAGGTTTGGATATTTTCAGAGTCATGGAGCCTCATTGGGCCTTTAACAATGGACAGACAGGATGAGAATCCAGAGGGCCTGCCCCCATTTTCAACAGATCCCATTTTCACTCAGTGCTGAGTTCAAATAGACCTAATTTGCGCTGAAGCAAGGGATTTGTCCTGCATCGTGGGAGTTTTGAATTTATGGAGGAGATGTAAATGGTAGTAAAGGACTCTCTAAATGTTGGAAAGATCAAGGAACTGACATAAGAACTAGGAGCAGGAGTAGGGCATCTGGCTCCTCAAGCCTGCTCCGCCATTCAGTGAGATCATGGCTGATCTTTTGTGGACTCAGCTCCACTTTCCGTCCTGAACACCATAACCCTCAATCCCTTTATTCTTCAAAAAACTATCTATCTTTATCTTAAAAACATTTAATGAAGGAGCCTCAACTGCTTCACTGGGCAACAAATTCCATTGATTCGCAACCCTTTGCGTGAAGAAGTTCCTCCTAAACTCAGTCCTAAATCTACTTCCCCTTATTTTGAGGCTATGCTCCCTAGTTCTGCTTTCACCCGCCAGTGGAAACAACCTGCCCACATCTATCCTATCTATTCCCTTCATAATTTTATACATTTCTATAAGATCCCCCCCCCCCCCCGCCCCACCCCCGCACCCTTCTAAATTCCAACGAGTACAGTCCCAGTCTACTCAAACTCGTACCAGCCTCCCTGAACAGGCGCTGGAATGTGGCGACTATGGGCTTTTCACAGTAACTTCATTGAAGCGTACTTCTGACAATAAACGATTTTCATTTCATTTCATTTTCAACTCTCCTCGTAATCCAACTCCTTCAGCTCTGGGATTAACCTCGTGAATCTCCTCTGCATACCCTCCAGTGCCAGTACATCCTTTCTCAGGTAAGGAGACCAAAACTGAACACAATACTCCAGGTGTGACCTCACTAACACCTTAAACAATTGCAGCATAACTTCCCTCGTCTTAAACTCCATCCCTCCAGCAATGAAGGACAAAATTCCATTTGCCTTCTTATTCACCTGTTGCACCTGTGAACCAACTTTTTGTGACTCATGCACTAGCACACCCAGGTGTCTCTGCACAGCGGCATGTTTTAATATTTTATGATTCAAATAATAATCCCTTTTGCTATTATTCCTACCAAAATGGATAACCTAACATTTGTCAACATTGTATTCCATCTGCCAGACCCTAGCCCATTCACTTAACCTATCCAAATCCCTCTGCAGACTTCCAGTATCCTCTGCACTTTTTGCTTTACCACTCATCTTAGTGTCATCTGCAAACTTGGACACATTGCAATTGGTCCCCAACTCCAAATCATCCATGTAAATTGAGAACAATTGTGGGCCCAACACTGAACGCTGAGGGACACCACTAGCTACTGATTGCCAACCAGAGAAACACCCATTAATCCCCACTCTTTGCTTTCTATCAATTAACCAATCCTCTATCCACGCTACTGCTTTACTCTTAATGCCATGCATCTTTATCTTATGCAGCAATCTTTTGTGTGGCAACTTGTCAAAAGCTTTCTGGAAATCTAGATATACCACATCCATCGGCTCCCCATTATCTACCGCACTGGTAATGCCCTCAAAAATTCCACTAAATTAGTTAGGCACGACCTGCCCTTTATGAACCCATGCTGCATCTGCCCAATGGGACAATTTCCATCCAGATGCCTCGCTATTTCTTCCTTGATTATAGATTCCAGCAGCTACCCTACTACCGAAGTTAAGCTCACTGGCCTATAATTACCCGCTTTCTGCCTACCTCCTTTTTTAAACAGTGGTGTCATGTTTGCTAATTTCCAATCCGCCGGGACCACCCCAGAGTCGAGTGAATTTTGGTAAATTATCACTAGTGCATTTGCAATTTCCCTAGCCATCTCTTTTAGCACTCTGGGATGCATTCCATCAGGGCCAGGAGACTTGTCTACCTTTAGCCCCATTAGCTTGCCCATCACTACCTCCTTTGTGATAACAATCATCTCAAGATTCTCAGCTGTCATAGCCTGATTTCCATCAGTCACTGGCATGTTATTTGTGTCTTCCACTGTGAAGACCGACCCAAAAAACCTGTTCAGTTCCTCAGCCATTTCCTCATCTCCCATTATTAAATCTCCCTTCTCATCCTCTAAAGGACCAATATTTACCTTTGCCACTCTTTTTGTTTTATATATTTGTAGAAACTTTTACTGTCTGTTTTTATATTCTGAGCAAGTTTACTCTCATAATCTATCTTACTCTTTATAGCTTTTTTAATAGCTTTCTGTTGCCCCTAAAGATTTCCCAGTCCTCTAGTCTCCCACTAACCCGTGCCACTTTGTGCGCTTTTTCCTTCAATTTGATACTCTCCCTTATTTCCTCAGATATCCACGGTTGATTTTCCCTCTTTCTACCGTCCTTCCTTTTTGGTGGTATAAACCTTTGCTGAGCACTGTGAAAAATCGCTTGGAAGGTTCTCCACTGTTCCTCAACTGTTCCACCATAAAGTCTTTGCTCCCAGTCTCCCTTAGCTAGCTCTTCTCTCTTCCCATTGTAATCTCCTTTGTTTAAGCACAAAACACTAGTGTTTGATTTTACCTTCTCACCCTCCATCTGTATTTTTAAATTCCACCATGTTATGATCGCTCCTTCCGAGAGGGTCCCTAACTATGAGATCATTAACCAATCCTGTCTCATTACACAGGACCAGATCTAGGACCGCTTGTTCCCTCGTAGGTTCCATTACATAGTGTTCTGGGAAACTATCGCGGATACATTCTATAAACTCCTCCTCAAGGCTGCCTTGACCGACCTGGTTAAACCAATCGACATGTAGATTAAAATCCCCCATGATAACTGCTGTACCATTTCTACATGCATCAGTTATTTCTTTGTTTATTGCCTGCCCCACAATAATGTTACTATTTGGTGGCCTATAGACTACTCCTATCAGTGACTTTTTCGCCTTACTGTTCCTGATTTCCACCCAAATGGATTCAACCTTGTCCTCCATGGCACCAATGTCATCCCTCACCATTGCCCGGATGTCATCCTTAAATAACAGAGCTACATCACCTCCTTTATCATTCACTCTGTCCTTCCAAATAGTTTGATACCCTTGGATATTTAACTCCCAATCGTGACCATCCTTTAACCATGTTTCAGTAATGTCCACTAAATCATAGTCATTCATGATGATTTGCACCATCAACTCATTTACCTTATTCCGAATACTACGAGCATTCAGGTAAAGTACACGTATGTTGGCTTTTATACCTCTGTTCTGAATATTAACATCTTGATCAGTAACCTCTCCTAAGTTATTTTTCCTCTTAACATTTCTCCTCATTTTCCTTGTCGTTGAACTCATATCTTCATGTAACAACCTGCCACGTTGCTTTCCATTTTTGTTTTTACTTCCCGTTTTATTCTTTTTAGTATTACTGGGCCTATTCACTGAGCTCCCTTCAGTCACTGTACCTTGTACTGTCGCCCTTTTTGATTTTTGACTATGGCTTCTCTGCCTTACACTTTCCCCCTTACTGCCTTTTGATTCTGCCTTTGTTTTACTACCTTCCGACTTCCTGCATCGGTCCTCATCCCCCTGCCATATTAGTTTAAACACTCCCCAACGGCTCTGGCAAATAGCCCTCCTAGGACATCAGTTCCAGTCCTGCCCAGGTGTAACCCGTCCAGTTTGTATAGGTCCCACCTCCCCCAGAACCGGTCCCAATGCCCCAGGAATCTGAAACCCTCCCCCTGACACCATCCCTTCAGTCACGTATTCATCCTATATATCCTGTCATTTCTACTCTGACTAGGACTTGGCACCGGTAGTAATCCTGAGATCACTACCTTTGAGGTCCGATTTCTTAACTTCCTTCCTAGCTCCCTGTATTCGGCTTTTAGGACCTCATCCCTTTTATTTACCTATGTCGTTTGTACCGATGTGTACCACGACCACTGGCTGTTCACCCTCCCCCTCCAGAATGTCCTGTACCCGCTCCGAGACATCCTTGACCCTAGCACCAGGGAGGCAACACACCATCCTGGAGTCTCATTTGCGACAACAGAAACGCCTGTCTATTCCCCTTACAATTGAATCCACTATAACTATTGTACTGTCACACTTATCACCCCTCCCCTCTGCAGCAGAACCAACCGTGGTGCCACAAGTTTGGCTGTTGCTGTTTTCCCCTGAGAGGCCATTCCCCTCAACAGTATCCAAAGCGGTTTGTCTGTTCTGCAGGGGAATGGCCACAGGAGATTCCTGCACTACCTGCCTCGCTCTCTTGCTCTGTCTGGTGGTCACCCATTCCCTTCCTGCCTGCGGAGTCTGAGCCTGCGGTGAGACCACCTCTCTATACATGCTATCCATGATGCTCTCCAACTCACGGATGCTCCAAAGTGTCTCCAGCCGCCGCTCCAGCTCTGAAACACGAGCTTCCAGGAGCTGTAACTGGAGACACTGTCTGCACATATTCTGACCCTGGGGACTGGAACTGTCCCCAGCCTGCCACATGGAGCAAGAGGAGCAGACCGCGCCTTGGAGCTGTCCTGCCATGAATTTTTTCTTTAAATTAAACCGTTAAAATTAAATTTAAGATGTTTTGGGTCAGATTAAATCCAATCCCCGTGTACTATTTAATTAGCTTTATCCCTCAGTATTTATCTTGCTTGGTCTTACAACAAATTAAATAGTTATTTAATTGAAATTTTAAAAGTTATTTAAATAAAATTTAAAAATTTATTTAAATCAACTTAAAAATTGTAATTTAAATCAACCCAAAATAGTTATTTAAGTGAGATTCAAATTTTAAAATAATAATTTGAATCAAATTAAAACTAGTAACTCCACAAATATTCAAATTTAGCCCAGTCTGCCTTTCAGCCAATCAGGTCACAGTCTCCTGTGATGTCACTTTCCTGGGTTTTTTTTCAATTTTGCAGCTGTCCCACCTGCAGCACAGTGTCCCGCGCAGGTCCGCTCCTCTCTGCTCCCGGAAGTTCCTGGTCTACTCATGTTGATGCAACAGTCAGGAAAGTCCGACAATGCCTCTACTTCCTAGGGGAACTAAAGAAATTTGGCATGTCTGCATCGACTCTCACAAACTTCTACAGATGTGCCAGAGAGAGCATCCTATCCGGCTGCATTACAGCCAGGTGTGGCAACTGCTCGGCCCAAGATCGCAAGAAACTGCAGAGTGTGGTGAAATCAGCCCAACACATCACACAAGCTTGTCACCCTCCCATTGATTCAGTCTACATCTCCCGCTGCCTCAGGAAGGCAGACAGCATTGTCAGAGATCCCTCCCACCCAGGCTTTGCCCTCTTCCAGACCCTTCCATCAGGCAGAAGATACTGAAGTCTGAAGACCCACACATCCAGACATAGGACCAGCTTCTTCCCCACTGCTTCTATACTTCTCAACGACTCTCCCTTGGACTGTTCTATTCCCTATAAGAACACTATTCACAACACCCTATGCTGCTCTTGTTTGGCCCTTGTTCTGCACTGTAACCAATCACTGTTTGTCGATGTACCATTTGTCAATGTGCTCTGCCGATTATTCTTTTGTCTACTATGTACGTACTGTGTACGTTCCCTTAGCCGCAGAAAAATACTTTTCACTGTACTTTGGTACATGTGACAATAAATATCAATCAATCAATCAATCAGGTTTGTAGAACTATCAAGCTGTCAAGTGATTTGAACATTAAAAAGTAATCTTGCCTGTATCACTGAGCATTGAAAAAAAATCTGTTCTCGCGTGGCTCCTGTGATCTGCCCATGGTGGACAATGGGGGAGTTGGCACAGAGGTGTATGGGGAAATGGTTGGTGGATAGGGGGCCTGGGTTGGTATGGATTGAGCATTGGGTTGGAAGTGATGGAGTTAGGTGTGAGGGTCATGAAGCCTTATATTTCGCTAAACAACTGGGACAAGTGAAGTAAAAAATGTATACCATTCAGGGCACGTTTTCCCAAGGCAGGTGCACTGTGCCAGCAAATTTTCGGACGCGACCAACCCATCTCAGGAGTGAAAATCTGACCCTTTGCAAAGAGATATATATAGGATAAGTGAAGAGGTAAAAATAGTGCAAACTGTGGGAAAATGTGAGGTTGTCTACATTGGTGGCAAGAAGAGAAAAGAAGAATATTATTTAAATTAAGATAAACTGCAGAATCTTGCAGTGCAGTGCAGTGATCTGCATGTCCTTACACAAACATCACAAAATATTAGCATGAAAGCGCAGCAATTAATTAAGAAAGCAAATGGAATGTTTCTCTTAATGAATTCCTTAAGTGTCACAAAACCAAGGCTAGAATTTTACTTTGTTACAGCAGGCGTGCACCCAACCCGGAATCGGGTGAAATTGTGCAAAAAGACAGTGGCCTGGATTCTCCGTAGCCCGACGCCGAAATTGGGATCGGCGGTTAGGCGGAGAATGGCTTCTGATGCCGGATTCGGGGCAGGCAGCGGTTTGACGCCGGGTCACGATGCTTCGCCCCCTCCAGATCGGCATCATTGGGATGCGTGCCGCATGCAGTCGCAAGGCCATTGGCATATCAGCCGGCCCACCCATGATGCTCCATCCCTGAAGGGCCAAATTCCTGACGGTGCTGGCCACGTGTGGTCCCTGCGGTCGGGAACCTGGTGTGCCAACTGCGCACAGTGTCCAGCGCCAGCACACGCATCCAGAATCCGTGCCGCTGGCTGGAGTGCTGCTGCTCGGGCTGGGGGGGGAGTGGTGTGGAATGGCCAGGGCGTGGGCTGTGGGATCAGGGTGGGCGGGTTAGGATTCCAGCATGGCTGTCACCATGTTTTCTGGCGTGACCAGTGCTGCTCGTTAGGTCCATGCACGCGGCGATTTTCTGGACTCTTTCTGTACGATCAGCAGGTGTTCCATGCGGTACCAGTGCTAATCCCTCACCGATATTGGAATCGGTAAGGGGTTCGCACGGATTTTCCCACCGTGACTCACCCGCAGATTCGCCATTGGCGCCAGTACTTAGCCTCAGGAACGGATAATTCTGCCCAATGTGTGTCCCGATGCTATGGTGCACTCATGCAATATTTCAGTTGACAGGCACACGAGGGAGTTGGAAATGTGACCGCCAACAACTAAACAGCCAATTAAGCCCAATAAGGAATGATTGAATGCGATTTTATGTGGTCCGTCTATTTTTACAGTTGGCAGACGAGCCAATTGGCCAGGTGGGTTTTACGTTTTAGCTACGCCCTCAATCTAGGGGGATGAAATAAAATTAAAGGGCTGAGATAAAATTTTAAAAGGTTTCAGGGATGGATCCTTTCTGAGTTCTGCGGTCGGGTATTTGAATGTGCTGCCTGAACACATTTTGTTGCATTTTTTCATCAGATTTAATTTGTAGACGTCTGCAGCTCTCTGAGATGGCCCCACAGATGTTGTTCCACAGGAGTGTCAGGAGCTCAACAGGTTAGAGGAGGCCAAATCACAACTGACCGACATTCAAGTCAACAATGGAGCAAATCGACAAGGATTAGTCCAGGGCTAAATAAATTAACAAATTAATCAAACCCAACAAGATTAACATATCAAATTCCTTGAGGGAGAAAGATGAATACAGCATACACAGAAATATGATGAGGATGAACAGAGTGTCAAATAAGGACTTATATAACTGGAGATACAAAATACCACAGTAGATAAATATTTTAGAAGTACAAGAAGGCAGATTAAGAGATGTAAACAAAGCAGAATCTGAGCCTGTGGCACAGTGCCATAGTGGTTAGCACTACTACCTCACAGCACCAGGGAGCTGAGTTCAATTCCGGTCTGTATAGAGTTTACACTTTCTCCCCCCGAACTCCATAAAATACATTGGTGTTCTCTAAATCCTGGCCCGTAATAGTAGCCAGACCTTTCAGTGCCTTGACCAACATTCTTCCTGCAATCAGATTAAATCGGTAATTACTGTTTGTGTGATCTTATAACCTGCATTTGCACACAAATGGTACTTTAAATCCAATAGTTTCAAAGCACATAGGTGGGGTGGAACGATGGCATAATGGTCAGCAGTGCTGCCTCACAGCACCAGTGACCTGGGTTCAATTCCAACCTTGGGCGACTGTCTTGGTGGAGCTTGCTCGTTCTCCTCGTGTTTGCGTGGGTTTCCTCCGGGTCCTCCGGTTTCCTCCCACAGTCCAAAAGATGTGCAGATTAGGTGGATTGGTTATTCTAGTGTCCAAGGATGAGCATTTTATGTGGGGTGATGGGGGTTTGGGGGGAACGTGTTTAGGTAGGATGCTCTTTCAGAGGGTCAGTGAAGACTCGATGGGCCGAATGGGCACCTTCTGCACTGTAGGAATTCTCGGTACGCCGGCAACTTATGGAACAAGCTGCATGCTGCATGCATCCCAGAATTACACTGATCGGGAAAGTGGATTGATATTAGCTGCATGAATATTTATTGGATGTTTCCCAGAATAGCCAACACAATTTTAAATGCTTTCGCGGTAAGTATTTGAAGTCTTTGTGAATCATTTGTCTCGGTGAATTGAATGACAGGAGGAACAATTTGGAATAGCACCGGGAGCCACTCAGTTGGAATGGTCTTAAGTATTCCTGACTCTATCCTCAGGGCAGCTTTTTGCTGCACATCTACAATCTTTCTGTGTGGCTACATCAGTAAAACTTCTTGCTTTGCTCCAATGTTGTGGCCATGGCACTTTTATTTTTCTGAAGTGCATCTTATAAATTGGCCTGTAAACTTGCAGTGCCATGTGGGCTCAAATCCATGATGGAGGGAGAGACCTGTAGTGGGATTCTCCGTTCCTGAGACTAAATGTTGACGGCGGGGCAGGATTCATGGAGTTCCACGACAGCAAAACTGGCGCCACCCTGGACCAATTCAGTGACTGAGGAGTGGCTAGCACAGGCGCCACATGGAACACAATCGATTCCAATTAGAAACAGTGCCACATTCACTGTGTCCGTTATTGACACTCAGGAGGCTGACAAGCTGCAGCCGCATATACATATAACACTCCCCACACACACACATCCCAGCCAACAAGATGGTACTGGTTGCACTGCAGCACACCCATCCCGCTGATGGGTCGGCTGGGGGCAGAGGGCACCTAGGTGGGGTGTCCTGGGGGGATACCCATACGATCTGTGGCTCTAAGTTCATAGTGGGCAGTCAGCAGCGTGTACAGCTGCACGGTTGTGTTGCAAGCCGCAGCAATAGTACTCCGTGCCCGTCAACCCCGACCCCACAGTCCACCTCCTGGCCATCCTCCCGGCGCTAGTAGAAGCTCCCCCGGCCATCAGCACAACAGTCGGCAAACTATGGTGATGTTGGACACTTTCCCTAACCCCTCTCTCCCTCAGCAGCCACCGCAACTGTTTCACGATTTTTAAAAGCACAAGTGAACCTCGCCGTCGGGAATTCGCCCCAGTGGAGGTGGTGGACCGCTCATGACATGCCAACGGCACTTACTGTACCTGCAGAGTGGAAAGCATTGATGCTGCTGTCGAGGCACCGGAGAATTACGATTTAGCGTGAAACCACTGACAGCCACAATTTTGGCATCAAAACTGATTCTCTGCCCAATCGCGTTTCCTGATTCCGCGTCGGCCGATGGAAAATCTTGTCCCTAGAGTCAGAAAAAAAAGACAAGTGGAAATGTCAAAGTTACAGAAATGAAAGCTAAATTTAACTTAAACTAATGAAATTAGGGAAGAAGATGGGATGGCGTAAAAGACGGGAGGGCAAGTAAAGTTATAATGGTTTTCTTTCATTTAACACTCTGGATTAACTGTTTCTTTCAGTATGGTAGCATTAAGTATATAGTAACCTATGCCTAATAACTTTATGACTGTAAGGTTCATGTTTATTTTATCACCACATTCTGTGAGTTGAAAATTTGAAAAATACTGGATCTAATTCCCTGAGGAAACGAGCAATCGAAAGGCTAATGAAAGAAAAACATGTGGAGCTTAGGCAGCTTTGATAGTGGATGAAATGTTCAACAATATTCTTCAAATAAATAACAATTTGGCTTCAAATGATATCTGAGAAGTTTCACAGCACAGCAGAAACAATCCTCCGACATAGTGTTTTTATTAAAGTAGCAGGGCACCTCTCCTTGGGTAAAAATAATATTTTTTTCAAATCACTATTTTCTGAAGATTCTAGAGTTTCTGACAGATGGTGTTTAATGTTCCTTAAAATAATATTGTATTTCGCCCTGTTCAATTAATTTTCATTTGTGAAGACGCAGCGCAGGCCTCTCGCTGCTCAACCTTTTTGGAGTAATTTTGGTTCCTGGAGAATCACAGGTAAAGGCTGCTGCAGCCTGCTGCCTGCTGTAGTGAGAATCACTTGCTCTGCAAGATGGTGACTACACATCTGTCATTTATTACGAAGTTGAATATTAACAGTTGTTTCACACTTTCTAGATTCTTTCTTCACAAACAGATTTCTTCTAAATTTATGGCTTGTGGTTAACATGGACCACTAACTTGGTTATCTCTCCATGGCCTGGCATACACTGTATAATTAAGTTATAGGGCCCAATCTAACAAAAGAAAAAGTCCCAGCGCTTGTAGCAGCAGGAACAACCCCGTTATCTAACGGCACTCTTTTTCTTTAGGTGGCCCAGCGAGGAACACTGCAGTAAAGCCCCCCCCCCCCCCCCCCCCCCACCTCCCACCCCCCCACCAAGGCCACACTCAGTCACATTTCCTGCACTGAGGAGCTCAGCTCGCCAGAATTACTCAGTGCAGGAGACGATCAGAAAGCCAATCTCTCAAATCCCCGTCACAACCCCCAGACCCCCCCCCCCCCCCCCCCCCGCCAATGCCCCAACCCACCTGTAAGGGGCTCCTCAGGCTCTTCCCCTCCCAAAAGGACAAGGCACCCCGGGCCCAATCCACAATGTCAGCCTGCCTGTGCCCCTGCCAACCTTGCAGTGCCACCTGGGGCTTCAACCACCGGGGACCTCTAATCTCCTGGGACACCCCTTCAAGTGCAACATTGCCTGGTCCCGTTCGTGAGGACCAGTGCTGAACAGCACTCACCAAAGGTCTCCAAGACAAAGGGGTTAAATGCCAAAGCCTCGGGTTGATCAGGAAAGCGCATATTAGAGTGAGAATTGCTACTCAAATATACAGATTTGCCAAATACAGATCCTGCCCACAATGGGTGGGGTCCAGGTTGCTATCTCTTGCATGATCCTGTTAGATCTCGTGAGTCGTGGCAAGCCGGTTATATCCCGGAAGGGGCCTACCCCGGCATCTACCGGCTGTGTCACATCTCGGTTCAGGATGGATGTGGCTGGTAAAGTGTTCTATTTAGTTTCACCAGTATCACTGTGCACTGGTCTAAATCATTGGGTCAAATTTTTCTGGAATCTGACATTCATAATCTGCTCATGATATCTGTTTGAATCAAAGATCCTGGGCTGGATTCTCCGACCCTCCCCATCAGACTTCTGGAGCTGGCGGGATGCTCCATTTCGCCGGCTGGTCAATGGGGTTCCCCATTGTGGGGCAGCCCCATGCGTTGAGGAATCGCCAAGCTGACAGCAAAACGGAGCATCCCAACAGCGGAGAATCCAGCCCAGAATCCATCATGCCAGTGAAAAATGTTTTCTTTTGAACATTGCATGTCAAATGACTAGCACATCAAACTTCTGAATACTAAGGTGACTGATTATGATAGAATAGTTCTATAATTAATATAATTCTTTTAACTATATAAAAGCAGATTTGGATATTTCTCCCTTCTGCCAATGTCCAGCCCATCAGTCAGCATCTGAAAGACAGTTAGGAAGCATTTCAATTGGGATCCATCAGCATTGCAAATTCAATTTGTTACTGAAAAGTTATTGAGCGCGATAAAGGAAACATTTCTAAGCGTCACTTTGGGCATGTATGGCAGGGTGTACCTTGACAGCCGCATTGGCGACATTGCAGCGAGTATTCAATGTGCCCCCATGAGCTTCTCACCATTACTGTCAGTCTCACATTTTATTCGTCGAACCCGTGCCTCAGCGTCTCACCACTAACAAAGGGAGCTGCATTAAAACACTCCCTCATCATTCATCCCCAGTCAACACACAAGCTTGGCAGCGTGCAGACCTCCTCCGCGCTCTGGGATTGACTTGGCCAGGCTACTTAATGCTTTGAATGAGAGGCAGGGCATCCTGTTCCCCCGAGAGGGTTGGAGGACCAGCAGCAGGGTCAGCAGTGCCACCTGGGAGACAGTGGCAGCGGCTGTCAGTGTGAGCAGCGTGACCAGAAGAGCCACCGTCCAAAGTCAGAAGACTAATGGCCTCCACCAAGCTGCAAGGGTAAGTTACCACCTCTCTCCTGGCATCAGTTCCCCCTACCATCCTTCAAATTTCAAAACCCCATCAACCACAAATCACTGGTTGACCGTCACACCCTCCACACATCTGGGGCTGGATTCTCCGATCCCCGACCCCGAAATCGTGTCCGGCGACGAGGCGGAGAATCCCCGATGATGCCGAAATTGGGTACTTCGCCGCTTTCACGATGCTTTGGCCCCTGAAAAGCAATGCTCCGTCCCCGACTGGCATAAGTCCCCGCAGCATGGGCCGCATGTGGTCTCAACCGTCGGGAACTCAGTGTGGCAGCTGCGGACTCAGTCCAGCGCCGCCACAGTTGGAGGAGGGTCAATCTGCGGGCAAGGGTGGACGTATTCAGGGCTGGGCGACTGTGGTGGGGCACGCGAGCTGGCGGAATAGGGGGACTATTTTGCGGGACAGGTCCTCGAGCGGCATCCGCCATCAAGCATGGAGCGGCCACTGTACACCGCCGCCTCCGTGCGCATGCACAGCCACGGACACAGTAACCCTCCAGGCCATATCGGCAGCTAGAGCTGGAAGCTCCATGCTGCCATCCTCCTAACCTCCCCCCTGGAACAGGGAATTGGTGGCTGCTTTCCTGCCGGCATGGGGACTTAGTCTCCAGAACGGAGAATCCAGCCCCTGATCTTTGAGCTTGTTCAGAACTCCCTGCCACCCACTAGCACAACTCCTTCATGTCCAAAGGCAGTGCCTTCTGCAAGACCCCACTGATCTATTAAGCATGCGGCTCACAATGCACTCTCTTTATCCCCGCAGGAGATGATAGCCATACTAAGTGGGAAAGGGCCAAGATGAATGGTTGGGATGCCAGAGATCAGAGCCCTCACCTTCGATGAGGAACGAGCCCTGGAAATCACAGTGTTGACCGAGGAGCGAGCAGTCATCGACAGCAAGGTTGGCGTGTGTCGCAGAGGTGAGGATCGACTGTCCCTTCACCCAGATGACCCGTCTTAAGTGAGTTGTTCATATCAGACAAAATGATCCTTCCCTCTCACTGACCATGGGCGGAATTCTCCGCTCCTGGGAAAAATCGGGAAGGCCGTCGTGAACTCGGCCGAGTTTCACGACGGCCTCGGAGGCCGCTCCTCTCACCGTATTCACCCCCACCCGGGGGGCTAGGAGCGGCGCTCCGTTATTCTCGGCAGCCGGGCCTTGATGCTTGCGTCAAGGCGGCACGCCGAGAATGACGCGGCCGGCGCGCCTAAGTGACGTCAGCCGCGCATGCGCAAGTTGGCCGGCTCCAACCCGCGCATGCGCAGTGGCCGTCTTCCCCTCCGCTGCCCGGCAAGACGTGGCGGCTTGATCTTGCTGGGCGGCGGAGGGTAAAGAGTGCGTCGCTTTGAGACGCCGGCCCGATGATCGGTGGGCACCGATCGCGGGCCAGTCCCCTCCCGAGCACGGCCGTGGTGTTCACTCCCCTCTCCGCCCCCCACAAGCTTCAAACGGGCCTTTGGCGCCCATGTTCACTACGGCAGCGACCAGGTGTGGTTGCCGCCGTCGTGAAACGATCGCGAATGGCAGGCCGCTCGGCCCATCCGGGTCGGAGAATCGCCGGTCGCCATGAAAAACGGCGAGCGCCGATTCTTCCGAGTGGGGGGTGGGAGAATCACGGGGGCCGCCAGGGGGGTGTGAAATGAGTCGCCCGGCCCTCCCGCGATTCTCCCACCCGGCATGGGGAGTGGAGAAGCCACATATGTCCATTATTTAACAATTAGAGGATTTGAGCAATATTGGCTTCTAACTATTGGGATAAGTTGAGAGTTAAAAGCCTGGGAGTATAATGGGCGGGATTCTCCAATAATGGGGCTATGTCCCCACGCCAGCATAAAAATACTGGCGAATTACTCTGGACCTTCCTTAAGAAAGCAGCTCTGGCGGCAGATACAGGGCCCCGCACTTCCGGTCGGAGATCCGAGCATGCACAGGGCGGCAGCCTGCAGCGGCTGCCCCATGGGACATTGTGAACTCAGTCATTGGAGCGGCACCAGAAATGTAGGCCCCCCCGAGATTCCGTGCACCCGCAAGTCCGTGACACACGCTCACCCCCCTTGGCTTTCCATGAGGCCCCCACTCCCCCGCCCGTGATCGATCCCAGGGCGGCCGCAGACTGAGTCCGCAGCTGCCACCGGCCGTTCCCAGCGGCCTGATAGGTAGTTAGAACCACGCCGTTAGGAACTCGGCCAGTTTTCCTCAGAGAATCGCGGCGGGGTGGGGAGACTCTGTCTAACCCCATAGTTCGCGCGCGAGAGCGACATTGGTCCATTCTCCGCCCCGCGCCGATCGCGAGTTTGGAGTGGAGACTTGGAGAATGCAGCCCAGTGCGTTTGGTTGCAGTGGTCATGGTTTTGAAAAGGAAGTAGCATGTGAAGTTGACCAGAGGAATGTGGCTTGACTAGGAATGTCCCTGGGGAGTTAATATTCTTTTTCAGTCTGTAGAGCCAATTTGTTTTTCAGCTTGGGGAGATGAGGTCATTGCTGGGTGGAGCCCAGGATAGCAGAGAGGCGGTGAGTTTGGCGAAGCTTTGAGAGAGGGAGACGAGCTGAATTCTGATCTGCCTGATCCTGAGTCCACAATTCTTTTCCAGTAGGATAGTTAAAAAAAAGAGTTGTAATAATTAACAGCAGAGAAGTACTGACTGAAGACAAGAAAGAGGCTGAAACAACCTTGTGGAAGCAGCTATTTGAAGATATTCACCCATGGTCTGTAAGGGTTCCAACCGGAGCCAAATCTGTTTTATAAAGCAAGTATTACTCTAAGCCGTGCTCATTTTCAGATGGATTAAGAGCTGTATGCTTATTTTCTTGTTGTTTAATGGGAAATTGTGTTGTTGTGTTAAGGGCTAATTGTACACTGTTCTTTTCAGTGTGAAGTTAAAAGTTTAATGTAATATTCATAATAAAGTTTTGTTTCAGAAATACCAAAGCCCTATTTTTTCATGCAATCACTCCTGGAGCAAATCATTCTTTCCGCACAGTCTTAAAATAAACTGTAATAATGGGGTGTCCTAGCCACTGTTGGGCCTAATAATTATCTCACAGGATCTCCACCTGATGAGGCTGGGCCATCCGGTATCTCTGAAGGGATCACAACTCTCACCTCCACCTTCCACCAGTGCAGAGAGAAACACACCAAGTGCTCAGTGTTCTAGGGCACAATCTGATGAGCACCATACAGTTGGAGGTCTGCTGGATCCCAGGACTCAGCTGAGTCCCAATCAGATGCTGAGCCTCTGGGCAAGGCTTTCCCAGAGCTGATGGAGATGATAGGACACAGCTATGTCATTTAGGAGGGGATGTCAGCAACATTCAAGCAAGTGCATAGCCAATTGGAGGAGTCCCAAAAGATTTTGGATGCATGAGAAGATGCCAATACTGCAAGAGTGGTGACCGCAGTGGAATGCTGGGAGCACAACATCCATGCCTTGAGTAGTGGTGTCCAAGCATGGCTCAGTCTGTTGCGGCCATTGCTAAAATGAAATGAATAAAATGAAAATCGCTTATTGTCAGAAGTAGGCTTCAAATGAAGGTGCTGTGAAAAGCCCCTAGTCGCCACATTCCGGTGCCTGTTCGGGGAGGCTGGTACAGGAATTAAACCGAGCTGCTGGCCTGCCTTGGTCTGCTTTAAAAGCCAGCTCTTTAGCACTGTGCTAAACCAGGCCCAGTTGGAGGATCTCTGCTGAGGCTCTCAACATCATGTCCCATTCGCTGAGGGACATGTCCCCGAAGCAGGTGGAAATTGTTGAGGTATTCCAAAGCATGGGCCAGTCACTGATGACCATCGTTAAACGGGTCGTCACCCAGGGGGGGTTGGCGTTGCCGAACTTGCTTCATTATTATTGGGCGGCGAATGTGGACAAGGTGCGGCGATGGTGGAAAGGAAAAGTGGTAGAGTGAGTGAGGATGGAGGAGGAATCTTTTAAGGGGTCTAGTTTGAGGGCTATGGTGATGGCAGCGTTGCCAATGGCTTCGAGTAGGTATTCAAGGAGACCGGTGGTGCAATCCACAGTGAAGATATGGAATCAGTTCAGGAGGCATGTTAGGGTGGAAGGGATGTCGGTGCTGTAGCCATCTAAAATGGCCACCTGCTAAGGACCATGGGAATTTTGGTCAGCTTGGACACAGACAAGTACACGGCCTCTGTGTATTGTGCAAAGATGCCAGACTTGACTGAAACTTGTATCCATTAAGAGTCAATCATCATTTCCCCAGGACAATAGAGTTTGAATCAAGGAGTTACAACAGTAGCCACTTTCCCTTTCAACCAGCGCCACTTCCCCTTATTTGGAAAGGCCTACGTGCATATGACAATGATAGCTAGGACCCACCCAGCCACTGAGGTATCCACCCCCTAATTGACCAGGATCAATGAGGGTGATCAAAACTCTATCGATCTATTGGATCTGGAGTTAGGACCACTCCAAAGGGCATGAAAGCCCAGGAGAATAGAAAGAACTGCAAACCAAAGGATCAGCCTCTTTTGGACCGGCCTGTGTGCGATCAACTGTAGCATATCAACTTGCCAAGTTCAAGGACCCGTGATCGCTACCTGAAGGACAAGCCCAGCTGAGACGAACCTGAAGACTTCCAACCGACCCACGTGGACACAGATAAAGGCCTTATCTCGCACAGAGCCGGTCACCCTGAAGTTAAGTAAAGGTCATCTTAGTTATTAAGTCTAGTTTAGTGCATAGTCACGTGTATTATTGCATATAGTAATAAGTCTTGTGTTATCAATAAACTGTCTTTGAACTAATAGACTAGTTGTGAGGTCATTCGGTCAATATAAGCTTGTGGTTCACATCAAAATATAGAAGTCAACAGTGTTAACACCGCTGTGCGAGAATCATGAGTTTGTGCTGGAGAGGATGGATAGTGTATACAGGAGGTGGAGGGAAGTGGGGCTGGTCAAGGTGAGGGATCTGTATTTGGAAGAAGGGTTTGCCACTCTGCAGGAGCTAAGGGAGAGGGGAGAGCTGCTGAGGGGGAGTGAGTTCAGGCATCTGCAGGTTAGGCACTTTGCGCGAAAGGTCTGGAGGGGGTTCCCTATGTTGCTAGGATACACCCTGCTGGAGCGACTGCTGTTTCCGGATGTGGAAGGGGAGGGAAGAATTGGGGATATATACAAGCGGCTGGGGGATTAGGGAGGCGAGCGGGTGGTGAAGATCAAAGAGAAATGGGAAACGGAGTTGGGAGGGGGGCGATCAATTGGGGAGCATGGAGTAAGGCACTGCGTAGGGTAAACAGTACCTCCTCATGTGAAAGGATGAGCCTGATATAGTTTAAGATGGTGCACAGGGTGCATATGACTCGGGTGAGAATGAGTGGGTTCTTTCAGGGGGTAGCAGATGAGTGTGAGAGGTGTGGGTGGGGGCTACACGCATACATGTTTTGAGGTTGTGAAAAATAGGTTGTAAAGAGGGTTGACACCATGGTGTAGCCTATGGGAGCCGTCAGGACTGACAAAGCCAGATGACTCAAAGACCACGGAGCACTGAATGGGCACTAGGGGGTCACTAACTGTAGCTCGGGGGAATGGAAATGTTAAAACATGCTGCAACTGTTACAAGTGAAGCCTCTGTCATGTCACAGCGGGCATGCCTGCACCCCCACCCCATGTTGCTCTCCACCCTATCAGCCACCCGCGGGCCCAGTGGTCTAAGGTGAAATGCCCCGATGTAGACTCAATCAGAGGATCAGTGTAAGCGGGCTATCACAAAGACAAAAGCCAGCATTTTGCAGAAACTGAGGAGCACCAGAGCTTTCCTCAGTGAATTATCATTACTCACCTGCCCTGTATTGTGACCCGCTGATAGTGCCGACACAGGCCCATCATCTGGAGTGATGCTACAGAGATCCTTGGCAGGGGGCGGGGAGAAACAGTGTGGTTGGGAAGGGAGCAATGTGATGAGGGTGCTGGGAAAGGAGGAAAATGGTGGGGGAAGGAGGTAAATGGGGAGGATTGGGGTATGGGGGATTGGTGGGAGGGGGGAATTGGGGGAAGGAAATTTTGGGGTGGGAGGGCTGAGCTGACGGGCACAGCTTTGTCCTATGAGAATCTGGTGAGGATGAGGGCCTCCCTTGTCCTCTGGGCATGCAGAAATCTTGCTGCCGCTTGTCCGCAATTCTCCGACTCCTCTCCGGGCTCGTACTCCAGCCCCTTCGGGTCCACCTCCTTCTCCTCCAGAATGTTGCCCCACTGCTGTGCCAAGTTGTGGGGGGGCACAACAGACCACCACAAATCAGGATGTGTACAGGCATTGGAACCGCATTTTCATCAGTTCGATGCACCACTCAATGATTGCATGGGTGGCAACATGGGCCTCGTTATATCAGATCTCCGCCTCGATCTCCAGCCTCTGCACTGGCGTCATCAGCCAGGGCCTCAGCGTGTATCACTTGTCTCCCAAGGGTCAATCCGTCATCCTGGGATGGTCCTCGAAGATGCCGGTGATCTCCAAATGCCCCAGGATGTAGCTGTTATGCACGCTCCCAGGGTAGCAGGCACATATGTGCATGATACGGAGGCGGTGATCGCACATGATTGAACATTCAGGGAGTGGAACCCCTTCCTGTTAATAATGGGCACCCCCTAACACCCCACTGCGTACAGGGTGACATGCATGCCATCAATTGCCCTCTAGATATGGAGCATCCTGGCGATGGCAGCAAATCCAGCAACCCAGGCATCTTGGTGGGTCTGGTCCAGCTCTAAGGTGATAAAGTCTGATGCCTGGGCATACAGAGCATCCATTACCCCTAGGTACACCTGTGGGCTGCATATTGTGAAATGCCGCACAGGTCCCCGCTCGAGCCCTGGAATGAACTGGTGCCATAAATGTTGAGGACAGCATTGACCTTCACGGCCACCATGAGTGGGTGTCCTCCTCCTCCACGGTTGCCAAATCCGCAAGGACATGGCACAGGTGCCACACTGCCTTTTTGTTGAGACCGAGTCCCCTGTGGCACATGCTATCAGTCATTTCATTGAAAGAACAACAATGTCTGTACACCTTGGGCCGTCGCTGACCTCCCCTTCTGCGTTCCAATTATTTGGCCATTCTACAAGTTTATTATGCAAACTATGGCAAGGCAAGTTCCAGACATTTGTTTGATGAAGTACCTCATTATAGACTTGTTAGCAAAATTGAAGCAAATATAATTAAAGGGCCAGAGGTAGCATGGATATGAAATTGGCTAAGGTACAGAAACCAAAGAGTATTGGTGAGCCATTGTTTTTCAGACTCCAGTGAAGAATAGAATGCTGTTTTCAGAGGTCAGTATTAGGACCACTGCTTTTTTGATATATGTTAACAACCTGAACTTGAGCAAACAGGGCATAACTTCAAAGTTTGTGAAACTCAGCAATGTAGTAAACAATTAGAAGAATTGTAACAGACTTTAGGATGGCATCGGAGATTTGCAGTGGGCGAATGTTAAAATCAAACCAATGTAGCTTACTTTTCTTATTGTAAAATAATGGTGTAGATACAATTGATTGCATTTTGTAGACTAATCTGGAAGAAGTGGAGGAACCTGCACCGAATTCTTGAACAAAAGTATCTACCGTACTTTCCGGACTATAAAGCGCACCTGACTATAAGCCGCACCCACTGATTTTGAAATTTTTTTTTATTTTGAACATAAATAAGCCGCACACGTATATAAGCCGCAGGTGCTTACCGGTACATTGAAACAAATGAGCTTTACACAGACTTTAACGAAATACGGCTTGTAACAAAAATAAAAAATTAGCGGTAAAGAATAGCCTACCAAGAAAGTCATTGGTCACTGTGGAGCGAAATCAATCCGATTAAGCTCTTAAGATTAACATAGAATCATCAGTTTGAAACATTAAAAATAAATAAATCATGTGTAAAAAGAAGTATTTTATTACTGATCGTAATCAAGATATCACCAACCCAGGTGATCAGAGTCACTATCCTCCTCTTGTGCACTGAAACCACTGAAGTCATCTCCTTCAGTGTCAGAGTTGAATAGCCTCAGAATTGCTTCATCCGATGTTGGATTGTTTTCATTGTCGCTCTCATCACTTTCATCCGGAGGCAAATTTCCCGCTGAGCTCATGCTGCCCTCTTCAACACGCAGCAATCCAGCTTTTCGAAACCCGTTGATGATAGTGGATTTTTTAACAATGCTCCACGCTGTCAGGACCCACTGGCAGACTTGACCATAAGTTGCTCTTCGCATGCGGCCCGTTTTAGTGAAGGATTTCTCCCCACTTGTCATCCAAGCCTCCCACTGAACACGAAGCGCCACCTTAAATGCACGATTTAAACTGATGTCGAGTGGCTGTAAATACTTTGTTGTGCCCCCAGGAATCACAGCTGGAATTGAGTTTGTCCTCTTGATGGCTTCTTTCACAGAATCTGTTATGTGGGCCCTCATGCTGTCCAAAACGAGCAATGCCTTGTTCCTGTGAAAGAATCCTCCCGGTCGCTTGCCGTAGCACTCCGTATGCCATTCATGCATTAGGCTTTCCGTCATCCATCCTTTCTTGTTGAC
This sequence comes from Scyliorhinus canicula, assembly GCF_902713615.1. NCBI lineage: Eukaryota > Metazoa > Chordata > Chondrichthyes > Carcharhiniformes > Scyliorhinidae > Scyliorhinus > Scyliorhinus canicula. Next base: position 111,550,721 of record NC_052151.1, read on the forward strand.
TTTCACAACAATTCCTGTAGGGAATTTTTCTTTTGGTATCGTCGTGCGTTTAAAAATCACCATCGGTGGAAGCTTTTCTCCCGATGCCGTGCAACTCAGAACACAGGTGAAGTGCGTTTTTTCATGCCCAGTTGTTTTCAGCATGACGGATGATTCACCTTTCCTGTTGACAGTCCGAGTGAGAGGCAGGTCAAATGTCAGAGGAACCTCATCCATATTTATGATATTGTGTGGGCCAATGGAATGCTCTTCTATCATTGCATCAGTGAATTTGCGGAAGTTTGAAATTTTTTCCTCGTAGTCGGGAGGGAGCTGCTGACACAAACTCGTCCGTACCCTGATGGACAGGCCTTTACGTCTCATAAATCTGAGACACCACGATGGTCCACCTCTAAAATTCTCAAACTTCATTGCGGTGGCGATTGTTTTGGTTTTCAGTCGGATCTGTACAGTTGAAACACCTCGGCCGTCTGCTCTCTGCATGTTGACCCAGTCTTCGAGCTCATTTTCTAGTTTGGGCCATCTGCTTTTCTTCCCTCTGAAAGCTTTAGTTGTCTTTTTGCACTGAGTCAATTCCTCACGCTGCTGTTTCCAACGTCTTATCATCGACTCATTAAGACCAAGCTCTAGTGCAGCAGCTCTATTTCCTTTCCCAACAGCCAGATCGATCGCCCTCAACTTGAAAGCTGCATCATATGCATTTCTCCGTGTCTTTGCCATGATGAGGGTGACAAAATGACTACCGTAATCAGAATGATGGGATGTTTGAGCGCGCTCGATTTAATCTAAACAGTAAACTAAAAAGTTACATTGTTTTACCTTGACCCGTTACGCAATTTCATTGGTTTAGTGAAAAGAAAGCGGGAAAAATCCATAAATAAGCCGCGCGTTGTATAAGCCGCGAGGTTCGAAACGTGTGAAATAAGTCGCGGCTTATAGTCCGGAAAGTACGGTATCTATCTGTTTTGTAATGGTATACATTAATAAGCTATAAGATTTAGAATGAGGTTTCAGCTCCGGGAATAACCAAACATGCATCTTCCGAGTTAAGCTTCAAATAAGTACAATTTCCCAGCCATATTTACCATTTGGCAAGTGCTGAAAAGCACAAATCTCGAACAGGAACATAATTATATTACAAAGATTTGAGTGTTCTATTCTTTGAATCACTGCGCAGACAGCAGTTCAAACGAGCATCCGTGAACTAATTTTGCAGGTTTAGGTGGCCTCACAATCATTTTGATGACTTGTCAAAATTAATTAACTTTTCAGCAGCTAATTAAGCTCTTCACTGATTCAGCTTCCGTTTCTGAGCAATGTGATGATGACCTGGCACAAGGGCCTGACAAACCACTAATATACAAATTTTAGCCAAAGAGGGTGGTGATGACATTTGGAAGCCAGATTGTGTTGGGAGAGAAACTGTTTCACTCCAGTAAAAATGCTGGAATTACAAGTGAGATTTATGTGTTTAAAAGTAATGGCTCCTATCATTTGTTTCAGGAGGGGTACTCTTTTCTGGGTGGTTCACTTAATCAAAAATGTTAATAACCAGCATTTCAGAACTGTTTATCTGTTTTTCCCTTACATTGTAAATCATTCCTTGATTTATTTAACCTTGTACAGTTTTATATATTAATAGGTTTATCACAAAAATACAAGCATTTTTATTCAGAGGGTCTAATCTATCACCTGTGGGTAACCAAATTTAAATAATTGAAAATTACTTCTTTTTAAAATAGAACTTTGTGTTATTTTCATTGGTGTACGCTAGTAAGTTGCAAAATTAAAAAAAAAAATTAAAATGTGCCTATTGCACCCAAAAAATTAATTGACTTTAACAGCCTTTTTGGAGATTCGTAAACATGGCTCATTTTGTCGGCAGAGCCAGATGCCAGCAATATGTTTTTTGAACCAGCACAAAAGTTCATAGAAACTCACTTTTCACTGAAAATAACTCATGCTTTTAACTATTCAGCCTTTTATGCTGGCTTGCTGATTCTGGGTAGGTTGTGCTGCAAACTGCAGCCAGCGAGCGTAGCCTAACAGTAACTCCACCCGATAAAAGGACTTCTTAGGGCTAATGATCATTTATGATTGTGCACCACTTTCATAAGAATACATTTTAACAGCGCACCACAGCAGAATATTCCAGAATAAAGCCCAGACCCATTTGGTGAAGCCTGAGCCACACCTCACTCAAAGTTACTTTAAAAAACAAAGTCTAAGGATTAAGCAAATGTCCTTTCAACATGTTTGATCTTGAAGTTATTTGAAATGAACCCGGAGGTGATCAAACCTTGGAATGTGTATATGTATAAACTAACGGGAATCTTGTGACTTCTCATTCGTAGCTCCATGATTACAATCATTGCATGCATTCTAAACTAACAACTCGTAAAATAAAAATGTAAGTATCTTCAATACTAAACCGGCAAAAAGAAATCTGTGGAAAATGACTGTTTAATGACCGATTTTGGAACCACAAAAGTACTTGGTATAATTGCGAAAATGCAAGTGGAATGAGAATTTCATCCCTTTTAAACATTAAAACATATACAAGAACTTGGAAATAATTTTCCTTCTTTTTCATCTGTATTTTCTTATCCATTGTTTTCAGACTAATGGCACAATTAAAGAAATTGGCTCTGGACAGTTGGTGAGACCAGCAGTGCCAGAGCTATGAATTGACATACTGAGTTGAAGGGATGCAGTCTCTGAGCTAATGGCTGATATTTTCACAGATGTCAATTTAGGATGTACACTTACACTGAAGCTAGTGATCTGGGATTAGTGGCTGTGTTTTGGGTTCCAGACAGTAAGACATTATTTATATTGCATGGCTCCTGCCTGGCTGGAACTATAACTGGCCTGTTTAGGAGAGAATCCTGTTAACACCCAGCCACATGGTTGAGCTCATTTCAAAAAGTAGACTGTGTTTAAAGGGGAGAATCCATAGTCTCTAAACCTTTAAACTAAGGCCAGGTAGGCTTACAAAGTGTCCACAGGATCCGAAGCCTCAATTCACGAAAAGGGGGGACCCTGCAGTGCACCCTCCCTCCTCGACCTGATCACTGCCACGTGAAAATGCCAACTTGGCACCTTGTCACTGCCAACCTGGCACCTAGACAGTGCCCCTGCCAGATCCACATGGGCACCTTGGCACTGTCAGAGTGCCATGCTGACACTGCCATGGTGCCACCCTGCCCAGAGGGCAAGCACCTGGGGGCCTCCAATCCCCTCGTTGACCCCCAGATGTGCCGTTCCGTCTGGTCCCCATTTATGAGGACCAGCACTGAACGGCGCTTGCCTGAGATCTCCCAGACAAAGGGGATGGACCCCAAAGCTTGGATACCTCAGGGAACTGCATGTTAAAGTGAGACTAACTATCTCACTCTAATATGCAGATTTGCCAAAAAGTGATCTCGTCCACAATGGGCGGGATTCACATCGCAACACCTCACAAGATCACTTTGGATCTCATAGTGAGCCAGGTAGATCCCGGGAGCGGGGTCTCCCGTTATTAACCGGCCATGTTGCACTGCGGCAATGTGTTTTCTGAGTGCAGCGTGGCCAGTACATCACCCCCCTAGATATCCTAGAGCCAGATTTTAAAGTGCTGTTGACATGGCTTTTCTTAATATAATTTATGGTTCTACTCATTAAAAGCAATCCTTTTCATGGTGATCTCATTCCAACAACTGCTCCAAGTCAAATTTCCTCTCACAGTAAATTCTACCAATGTTCCTGAACAATAATAATGAGGTTTCAAAATACCAAAAGTTTCATTTATCCTGAAATTTCACCATTTAAATCATTAAAACATTGTGGGAAATTGCAATAAACTAAATGTGGGAAATTATATTTTCTTTTCAAAAACTCAACCCCTGAGAAACTAGGGGTATTATATTTTGTTGTTAAACATAATGGCCGGGATTCTCCATTTTGGAGCCTATGTGCTCCAGTCAGCGGAGAATCGTTACTGGTCTCCACTGGCACTAGGAGTGGGGCCCACTATGTGAGTCTCTCCCCTTCACCATGCTAATTTATGCATGGGGAAGAGCTCGCCTGGAAAAACATTTTCACACAGTGAGTTATGACGATCTGGAATACACTGCCTGACAGTTATGGGGATAGGGTAAATTGAGGCTTACGAAAGGGAACTGGATCATTATCTGAAATGGAAAGATTTCCAGGGCTACGGGGAAAAGATATAAGAATGACACTGGATGAATTGGTGCTTCAGAGGGCCAGCACAGACATGACAGGCTGAACAGTCTCCTTCTCTGCTGTAACCATTCTATGTCTGAGATTTTCTAGTCTCCATGTGGCAGATTTTCTGGGGATGGAGTTGTGTCCCCAGTAGCCGGTGGGTTACCCGGCAGGGGCGGGCAGTGAACAGCACAATGATCCTGGCAATATCCTGCCAATGGCCAATGACGAATTGCCCCTGCTGTTGGAAAACTACTGTGAGGGGGTTGGCGGTGGGAGAAATCCAGGCCTATAATTCTGTGAACTTCAATGTAAACTCAGTGGAAAGGCTACAGATTAGGTGAATACTCTATGAGGTGCCAGCCTTACATTAGTGATTCACAATAAGTGAAAAAGCCATAAGCAGGGCTGCCATCCAATTAAGGGCAGCAGTCCTCTTCCATATTCTGCTGGCCCAGTCAGAGCACCACCAGTCAGCAGCTTTCGCAGTGGGATTGCGCATGTTGGTCATTTCTGAGGCAGCAGCTACAAGAGGAAGACACGCTCAATAAGACTCAATAAGGTAGGTTGGTGAAGGAGGCCAGGCCAAATGGAGCTGCCCAATTGATGGGGTCGTATGGATGAAAGGCACAGTCATTTTTTTTAAATTTAGAATAACCAGTTCATTTTTTCCCATTAAGGGGCAATTTATCATGGCCAATTCACCTAGCCTGTACATCTTTTGGTTGTGGGGGTGAAACCCATGCAAACACAGGGAAAATGTGCAAACTCCACACGGCCAATGACCCAGAGCCGGGATCGAACCTGGGACCTCGGCATCATGAGGCAGCAGTGCTAACCACTGCGCCACCGTGCTGCCCGAAAGGCACAGTCATAGTCACCGTCATTTCCCAATAAAGCACAGAGACCAATTGATGCTAATGAGGTCATTGGTTTAAGAGGTGACAAAGAAGACTCCCTATGCAATATGTTGAATTTTCTTGAGATCCATAAACATGAGGTCATCCAAAACTCTGCTGTATAACTTGCATGAAATTCCTTTTCCCCTATCACCCCTTTGCTTGCTGATCTTGTTTCGCTCTTGCTCAAGCAATGCTTGATTTTGAAATTCTCGTCCTTGTTTTTAAATCCTTCATTACCTAACCCTTCTCTATCACTGCCATCTCCTCCAGCCCCTCCGAGATATCTGCTTTCCCCTAATTCTGGCCTTTTGTGCATCCCGGATTTTAATATCTCCACCATGGTGATCGCACCTTCAGGTGCCAAGGCTCCAAGCTCTGAAAGCTCTCTCCCCTCACCTCTTAGATTGTTTTCAATCTCTTTGCCCGAGCTTGTGGTCATATGATGTCTGATCTATTATCTCCTCATGTGGACGGTGTCACATTTTGTTTTATTATGCTCCTATAAAGTGCCTTGGGTCGTTCCATTAAAGATACTAATTAAGTATTTGAAGTTGAGATGGCAAGAGTGCCACCTTTAGGGTCAAAGACAGGACACAACCCTGGTTCAGCAGGGAGCAGTCCTTGGCAGTGGTGGCCAATGAAAAGGCCAGAAACAGGGCTGCCATCCAATTAATGACAGCTGTCCTCTTCCAAATTCTGCTGGCCCAGTTGGAGGACCGCCAGCCCAGCGGCCTCAACAGTGGGATTGCGCGGCAAGGAGAAGACACGCTCGATGAATGTACAGGCAGGTTGGTGAAGGAGGCCAGGCCAAACGGAGCATGCCCAATTGATGGGGCCGCATGGATGAAAGGCCCTCATGGTCCCTGACCTACTTTAGCAGTCCCCACCTTCTTTGTGATGAGGCTTCTGAACTGCGGCCCGCTGGTATGGCCTCCAGTTTTGAGAATCCACTGCCATCCTTAATTGAACAGTGAGTGTGGAGCTGGCTATTAAGATACAGCTTTCTGGAAGATTGTGCTGCCACTCTCACTTCCGGCAAGTATGGGCTCGGGAACTCTATTTGGTCCCAACAGCAAGGTCCTGAGCCCCATGGGCATTCCAGCTTAACAGTGCACGATTCTCCAACCTCTTTCTTGATTGATTAGCAGCAGGTATGCCAAGCAGGACCGGACATAGCCTCACTTCAGTGACAGAAGTAAGAACTGACTTGGGGACCGGGGGTGTGGGGGTGTGGACTTCTGAAAATACTAGTTGAAATAGTTTTTGTTGTTGTTGTCTTGCCAAAGAGGGCCAAAGGAACAAGAGGGATGCTTTCCGGCGTCGGGCCCTGACACTTTAATGGGTCGATATACTGCAGCTGCAACGTGTGTCCTCCTTCAGCAGGCACCTGAACGCACCCCTGGCAACATGGGGATCCATCCATGCTCTACAAATGTCTACAGCTGACCCCAATCGACATTGAAAGGAGCACCTATAGATTTTTCCTACACCCGCTCCTCTTTTGCTTAATACAGAATATAAATTTGGTGAATGGAATCATTTAATTAGAATAATGTGTTTCAGGATAATTGCAAGCACCTGTTCTGAGCATTGGTCATTCCCAGTTATCAGGCCGATTTAATCTGTACTCTCAATAAAAATGTCTGATTTCCTTCACACACAACCACCCTATAATGTACAATTCAAAATAAATTTAGAACATGGATTTAATGGAAGAATGTGTGGCAAATTAACATTTATAATGCAAGGGGAAAGCCTTAACGAATTGGAAGGGAATTGCACTGGAGACAAGGACAGATGTAAACCAAAACAGAAGTTCAACAGAAAAAAGGCTTCTATGTCAATTGTTCCACGCCATAAGGAACTTTGATGTATATTATATCCCTTGCAAAAACAAAATAGAAACATAAAATTTTTTAAAACATTGCAATACGTTTGTTAGATTCAAGAACTTTGTCACAGTTTTCTTAAGAATGGAGAAGTTGAATGCCCTTTAATGCATGAATGTATTGATTAAATCAATACGTGTATATTTTACAATATGAAATGTTCACCTCACAGTGTTTGCTCCATGTGCTTCCAGTTAAAAGATAGACCAAAGAACGTCAGAAAGCATTCTCCATTTTTGTTCATTTTAATTTATTCAGAATTAGCTGCCAGACATTGTAACGCCAACAGGTCACAGGAAGTCACTGACATCTGGCAAGGAGATAGGAAATGACTACAGGAGCTCATGGTAGGAGATGGCAGCAGCACAACAAAATCTGCCATTTAAGGACTGCTGTGCCTGCAGCCACAACCTGAATGGTTTCTCCTATTTTATCCCATTCAATTTATTCAAGCGGTGAAACAATAGCTCTTTGGTTGCATTTATTTCCAGAACCATTGGTTTATTATTATTCCTCGGGGAAACATTATGATTTAAATGTCACTTGACCAGTCATACCTTAAAAAGAAATGGGACAGGTTTCAAGAGCCAAGTTGATGTAATAGCACAACATTACTATTAATCCACTCCTCATGCTGATGCCAAGAGCTCGCCAGTAATTCACAAAAGTGAACATTCTTCAGCGCAGTCTTAAACAGTGAGTTCATAGGCTATTCAACGGGTGATCCCCTGCTTTGTCCATATACCGGCAGGTTCCACAGAGCTGATCGGATTCAGTTTGGTGCAGATTTATTTTTCTCCCCCCCCCCCCCCTAACTTGGGGAATCCAATGGCCAATTATAGCACTTCCTGCTCCAGGCTGGCTGGGACTAGCCAACTCTGTAGAAAGGGGGTGGAATTTGAGAACCCCCTGCTTTGTGTGGCTCAGCATGGCAGCAGGAGATGCCCATGCAGGAGTAATATTCTGAAAAGCTATTTTCATCCAGCAAGCATCATCTCATGAATTTTAAAACCACGTAATTTTCCTTTAATTTTATCATTTGGGAAATGTATCATAAGGAACAAAACTCTTGATTTGCAAATTGTTAATAGTGCACCACACTGGATAAAACCACTGTTGGTGAATATCATAAGATCTGAAACAAGTATTACAAGTAAGAATTTTTAAATTAACTGTGTAGTCAATTAAACAGCCTCTGTAAGTGTAATTGGATCCAGATGTTCAAGCGTGATTAGCTGCTGCCCACATTTTTTTTATTCAGCAGACACACTAACTGAAAACAACAGTCTCACAGCGACAGCAGCAGTGAACAGAGGAGAGAAACTTTTAAACTTGAAAGTCCTTGGGAATTCCATCTCCCAATGGAATGAATCAGAGTGAGAGCTGGAAGGTCAGTGCAACCCACTGGAAAACTTCAGGGACCCAGTCTCTGGCCTGCCTTGTAAGGAGCGGATACTCCCGACACATATGTTCTCTGTTCCCCAGTTCGTTCAAGACACAACCCGAGACTGAAGACTACAAAGCACAATAAGATCATGCATTCTGGCCTGCTTGTCGCCAGAACTGAACCCCTCATCCTCCTTCCCAAACATCCCCCTTCCCCCGCCAAAAAAAAATGTTGAAGACCAGACAAGCAGTCTAGACATGCGACGTGGATTCTGTGGTGGCGGGAGTGGGGAAGGTGGGTGGTGAGAGAGGACTTGAGAAACTCCTGTAATGCGTCAGATTTCACAGTTGACTGGGGAAGGTGGGCATGAGAGATGTGTCTGCAATGTTTCTGGTACCTGCCTGGCCCATTCAAATTAGGTGCTGTCACACTGATCCTCTGGCAAGGTCCATGCAGAGGGCACCAGTGGGCACATCCTGAGTGAAACATTTAGGAAAACACCCCAGGCATTTTCAGGGGCATCTCTTTATGTGGTACATCATATTTCACCTTATTGACAGTCAGCTCCAAGGCTGACCTGATGGGAATTTGAACCTGGCCAAGTTCGAATACACTGAACACAGAGAAACTGCCAGGACATGTCTGGGCCTGCCCTGCCAATCACCCATCAGGAGATTATTGGTCCTAGCCATGTAGATTGATTGTCTTGGGTCGCCCCGATAAAGCTAGACTTTCTGGCACTCAGTTTCCCCGCCATTACCATATATGGAGAGAGTTTACATAAAAACAATACACCAAGGAATGGATCCTTGGGGTTGGGTTCCTGATATCCTGCAGAGTTGTAATCGGCTACACCATTGGGTATTGCAACCCCTACCCCGAGGCCTCACTGGCTGAGGGCCAGAGAACTTTCTAGCAAGGCGAGAAGTGGGGTATATAGATCAACCACCAGGACCCTCCCCAGCGAAGACTCACAGAGGTACTCGCAGAGATAGCAGAGAAGATTGGATGACCGACCAGAGGTGGATGGAAACAGTGTGCAAGACTCATCTTTATGGATGAAGGTCCTGAGGAATCAAGATTCAGAGAATTGGACCCTCAGCTGGACTGAGTCCATCGGCTTGGGTAATATTAGGAACCTTTTAATCATTTAATATTGTTTTGGGATAATTAAGATGAGTAACTTGTTTTACTATTTGATCAGTAAATTCAGTTGAATCATACACTTGTATCTGTCCTTTGTTCATCTCACAAAGAAAGGCACCTGGGTAAAATATTTGAGTAATAAACTGGTCGAAGTGTCCGAGGTTTTACAGACAACGTTTGAATCAACACCAAGATCTTTTCTGTTTTATTCAACAATTCTATCAGAGGTTAGATTATTTCACAAAACTATTTTGATTTATTGGAGTGTAAAGGTTTACATCTCAAGACAGTGTTAGTTCAAATTCAGTTTTAACAATAAGGAGGGAATCCAGTAGTTCTGTAACAGTTACATTACAATTTCATTGAAGAATTGATTTTTCAGGCTGCTGCACACTGTGGGTGTATTTTTCCTGAGGGAATAATTCAGCAGGAGGCCCAAAATCAGTTTTACGTCAGTGTGAATATCCCAAGGGAACTGTCTGCTGGTGACCACTGTGGCAGATCGGGAGGCCTGCTGAAGGCCAGCGTGAAATGCATCTGCATCTTGCTAATGAAATGCAGATGAATGCCTGACCGAAGCAGGGGAATTCTCCCCTTCATCCTTGCCTTTCCTTGGCATGACTACTTCTTTCATGTTTCACATCACTTTAAGTATGAAATAATGTGACTGGGAGTTTCTGAATAACCATCAGGATCAGCATTGGTCAGGTTTTCATGTATCTTAGTGCAGCCATGGGCATCTGCCGTCCCAGCTTCCTCGAAGCAGAGGAACCTCACTCCATCGGCCAAAACACAGGGTGAGTTTACTGCTGTCTGCAGATGCTAGTGGTGGCAAGAGAACAGAGAGCAGCTCCCAGGCAGACTAGTCTACCAGCCATACCCTTCCTACATCCTCCTCCTCTTCCAACCAAGTCAGATTTCCAGTATCAACAAGTTCAACAACTTGCATATAGCATCTTTGACGTAATAAAACTTTGTCAGCAAGTGTCATCTAGGATGTCACCAGACCTTTGGCAGTAGTGAAATTCTTGTTTCAGACTAGATCCCTCACTGTGAAATTCAGTGTAATTGAAAAAAATGTGGAATCTGCTGGATTTAATACTCTACTTATGCTTTATCTGGGCAGTATCTTACTTCCTTTGAAAGCAATATGGAAAAATGCAGGTCCCAATTTGATGTTTTGAATCCCACCCATCTGAGCAATCTTCCCAACTTAAGAGGCCACCTCCAGGAGAGTGGGTTCCTGAAGCTGCTGGCCTAATGAAAGGGTGTCCTGTCCTCTCCAGGGAAGGTGTGCACTATTCTGGTAGCAAAGAGAGTCCAAGGGCACCCCAGCAAGGAGGCACTCGCAGAAGCATGAATAAAATATCAAAGGTGATGAGGCTTGAAGCTGTAAGGCATTTTGGCACAGAGGAAAAACCACTCCAGCAGAGAATTGGGCCTTTCCTGCCTGTGGCCTCAGGATCCCTAGCCTGGTGCACGGCACCTACTTCCATGCAGCGCTGTCTCAACACTCAGTGGAAGGTCGCTCTGATGCCAGGAAGATCCTGGCTGCGTCCTCCCCATTCCCTCAACAATCTCCTAATTGGTAGCTATTGGCCCTCTGTCACTGCAGGGTGGGTAGCCACTGCCGTTGATGACCAACCTCCTGTAAGTTGTCCAGAGGTAGGAATAGGATGGCCTCCCAACTCGACGCCCTCATTTCCATTTTATTATCCCAATCCTGCCTTCAAGATAATGGGACCAGATTCTGCCCTTTGAACGATGTTGCTGGGTGAAATGGAGATGAAAATTTACTAAAATGCCTGCCTCAAATGGAATTCAGCCTTCGGCTGCCATTAAAATAAAATGGATTCTCAGATTCTGCAGCTATGTCCGGAACATGCGACTGGTCTTACGACCAAAACGTTTGCGTCACTCCCGTACCGATGCTCCGTCCAGTGGGGGGCTAGCAGCCGCACCACATAAGCCCGGCTTTACCTGCCAATACGGATGCAGAATAGCCGGGTCCGTGGCCGCACGGCGGTCGCACCGTACAACATGGCGACGGCCGCGTGCGAACCCGGCCTGCCAGCTAGTGCACCCTGGATCACCCCCCCCCCACCAGTGCCCACTGCCCCCACCAGCCCTAGGAAAGAGCACCCATGCCTCCACCCTATCCCAGTAACCCCACCTAACCTTTTAGACACCAATGGGCAATTTAGCATGGCAAATCCACCTAAACTACTCATCTTTGGACTGTGGGAGGAAACTGGAGCATCCAGAGGAAACCCCGCAGATACGGTGAGAAAGTGCAGACTCCACATAGACAGTCGCCCGAGGCCAGAAATGAACCTGGGTCCCTGGAGCTGTGAGGCGGTGGTGCTAACCACTGTGCCACCAGGCAGCCCAATGATTTGCCATTGTTTTAAACCCAGTAGCTTCTTGACCAGGAGGCAAAGCCAACATTGTTTCTTGTTCCGTAATATCTCTGCTTCCCTTGTTGCATAATTAAGCTGCTGTTTCTACTCCTGTCACTTACATTGTGAATTTTGCGCACAAGATGGTGCATCAATTCATTCTTAGATAACTGGTGAAGGATTCAAATACCTCAACTCTTGAATTAGAAGTAAGAGTGTTACCACTAAAACAAAGGATTGTTTTAAGCACCAGTTTTAAGCACCCGTGATGCAATTCAATATCTAAGTAGTTACTTGAACATTTTTGCAGCAAATTGAACATCACAGCAACCCCACGTGTTTCAACAACTAAATTATTATAAAAAATAAAAATACTCTAAAGGCAGAAAACAATTTGCATTTGGAAAGCTTTAATAGTTTTCTCTTGTGTTTTAAAATTACATTTTTTACATAGTAAAATATGCATTTTGTCATGGTTTTGTGGCTTAAGGTTCTGAATATACAAACCTTGATAACCCATCACAAATCTTCAATGGAGTGTCAAAGAGATTCTGGTCATAATTAGGCCAATCATATTTTCTGGATTTCTTTTTCATTGAAGCTGCCTAAGTTCTAAGGCAGTCACAAATAAAGCCACTCTGCATGACTGTACACTCAGTTCTCCTGTATGTCGAAAAAGCTGAGCATAAATGCTCAACAATACTTCAGTCTGAGTATATGGAAGTATCAATGTGACTCATGTCACGAATGGAAAATACTAGAAATACACAGCAAGCCAGGATCTGAAGTCGAAAGGCATTTTGATGTTCACCAGACCTCTCTTCCAAGCATTTTTGATTTTTCTTTCAGATTTCTAACATGCGCAGCATTTCTTTTCATCACCACCTGGGGCTAAAAATCTCAAGTTGATGCTCAGAAAATTGGGCAAGCTGATTCTATTAATTGTGCGCACCGTGTCACAGGTCCCAACAATTTCAGTGTCGAGATCCTAGGAGAATAGTAACATTCTGAATATGCATTTCCTTTTGTAAATCTTCCTCCAAGAGATGATCACACTTTGGTCTTGTCCGACTAACCTTTGGTACATTACATTCATAGATCCTAATTATGCATTTATAAATTTTGTCGATACGATAAAAAGCTTTGTGCAAGAACTTTCCAATGAACAACAAGTTGGAAAGGCAAAGGCACATTCACGAGTATTTCTCTGAGAAATCACTATTCAAGCTCTCTGAGGCTTCTGTTCCCTCAAATATTGTGTATCCTGCAAAATATGAAAATTCACTATTAAACTTTAACAAATAAAATAACAGGATTTTATCCCTGAGGCACCAGTTCAGTTTTGCCACTGGAAAATAAATCTTCAAACTTGTTAAATAAGATAAATCCCTTGATGAATTAAGGCTGAGATTATTTAGTGGATACTGGTAACAATTCATTCTTCAGTTATTAAGGAGGACAAATTGGCTTGAATACTTGGAGAAGTTCTTTCCATTGCTTATTGAAATTAAGGTTCATTACTCCAGTTACAGCTCTGACGATGCACCAGGGCTGAGGATAACTATAGTTCCAGTCGTACACAGCTGGTGGGTCCTGAAAGCACCATCACGTTTTCCAAACTAATACCATATCAAAATCGCAGACCTGGATAACACATTAGTAATAGCGATTCAAACTCCTAGTGGCAGGAATATCTGGCTGACCATTCATCCAAATCTCCCGAATGATCCGTTCTCTCTCCTCCAACCTCTGTGCTCGTTCCAGCTCTTCCGCAGAGGTAAAAACATTCATGTTTAAAGTCCTTTCGAAGCGGCGGTGCCGCCTGGCAGATAGATCGGAGGTCGTATCAGAGTTATCATCATCACTGTCATCGTCATCATTACTATCCTCCTCATTTGCATTCTTGACCGCTGATTTTCTAAAATCTGTTCGGCAGGATATCCGCACGACCAGAGCACACAGAGTTAGAATCAGTCCAATGCACACCCCGGACACAAAATACAAAGCAGTTTTCTCAGGATTGTCTGCAAAGGAAACAGAATCAGTTTACGTTTTTCAATTGTTTAGAGTAGGAGCTTAGTGCGTCCTCCTTTAAAAACTTGCCCATCCACCCTTTCTGCATAGCTCAGTTAGGCACCACATGCCAATGTTCTTATTCAGTTTATCAAAATGACAGGAGAGCACAGCTCACCACTTCTCAACAGATGCCATCAATAAAAGTGCACATACATTTGAGCATAGGAATGCTCCCTGCTTTCGATCGCCTTGATTTTTATCGGCTTCCTCCAACGTAATGACCAAAATGTTTCAGCTACCCCTATATCCACTTCCAAGCATTTTCCTAAAATATCATTTCAACTGCTGATAATTGATGGGGCTTCCACTGTTAATGGTCTTCGAGACAGCACTTAACAATCACCTTCAAGCAACTTCTTTAATTTTCATTTAAATTGCAACACAGTTAATAAGATTGGGTTCATTTAAGTTCCACTCGATCTGCCTCCTTATTGAGCCTCCGTCCATGCTGATCTAATTCAAGCAGCCCAGGAATTCATATTATTTCCAATGGCATGATATAAATTCCAGTCCTCAATACAAAGAAGTAATAACTTCTTAACGGTTCAAATGTCACTCTATCCTTCTTAGCTGTGAGCTGCAATTGGTGCCAACCTTTGCATGTTTGCTGAAGGGCTTATGTGCCCTTCAAGTTATTGGTCAGATAAAACTTTTACTTATTTTGCCATTCACGAAAGCTCAGGCTGTCACTCTTGTTGACAAATTTATTGACTCACTATTGTTATGAGTATTTTCAAATTTTCCTTTCATTTAAATCAATGGTAACCTAAGTGATAGAATAGGCTTCTACAGATAAGCTTCAGTTTCATTATTTATAGTAGTTAATATTTAACATGTGTAATAATTCATCAATCAAAATGAAATTCTCGTCATTGTAGCCAAGTGTCTTGCCATGCTGCCTTGTTAATCTTTAACCACCTGAACCTAAATTTATTCTATAACCTGTAGCCAAACGTGGTCCTTAAGTACCACAGGGCACTGACATTTAAACTCAGGAAGCATATTCATTTACATTTTAATTAACAAAAATAAGAGAACATCTAAAAGACAAAGATCATCATATGTAAGGAAAGATAATTAAACATATTTAAACACAGTATTTTCTCTGAACAGGTTCCTTTCAGCTCGAGCTAAATTTGTTTCATTTACAAAACTTGCTTTTCGTGCTGAAGCTTCAGACTCTAAGCAAGTATTGCGGTGTACACGCTTGCTTAGCCAAGCCAACTGTAGATTCACCGATAGATTTGCTTGCATTCCGTTAGCATCTGAAAATTGATTAAAGTACTTGGTTAATGCATGGGCATGGAAGAGGTCAGTTGCCAGTGGGAGGGCATTTATAGCTACCCACCCACAGTATTTAACTGGACTCTTACTGGTTGTCAAATTTTAGCAGTAAAAGGTACAGCACCATCTAATCAAATCACAAGGCCGTCAAATTTAATTGACTCTAAGTGCACTATTTCAGGCTTAATCCTTCTGTCAACTTTACTTACACTCAAAACTTAATGAAGTTAAAGCTCCAACATTTCTTTTAAAGACCAATGGCTGACTTAAAACTTACTTATTGGAGTACAAAGAGTTATAAACAAACTTTCAAGCCTGCAAGTTCCCTTTCTGGACTTCAGAAAGTGCCTTTTTCCATCAACGAATCTGGTTACATGTCAGAGTGAATGTTTTTCTAAATGGATGCTATGCCATCAGACATGTGTCCATAAGCGGGGAAAATTCTGTATGTACTTGTCTTCTATTGTGAAGTTGAAGGTCGATTTTGGAGGGGAAAATAGCTATAATACACTCTGAATACATATGGTTAGATGTAATCAGTTTACAACCCAACAAGGTATGCAACTTAGCAAAACAGGACATTTAATTATTAACTATTGCTTGCAGATGGACATGGCTGTATTGTATTATGCAACATTTTGTATAAAATACAACTTCAGGATTCTTGTTCCATCTCTGCACCAAAGTAAAAAGTGTACTGTTGATAAAATTGGGTAAATTTAGTTTATTTAGGAATTTCTGTAGATTGCATTGTGAATATATTTCTAATTATAAAATAGTTACAAAAACAGTGCTGAACGTTCTTTTGCCTCTTGTTGATTATGCAAAGGGACAGGGTCTCCATCGATTGCAGAGCAATCTAGCTCCTATGATAGCCAACAGCCACTTTTGTATGCATTTATGGCATGTGGGCTCTGCTGGCTAACCCAGCATTTATTGTCCATCGCTAATTGCCCTTGAGAAGGTGGTGGTGAGCTGCCTTCTTAAAACTGCTGCAGTCCATCTGCATTAGGTATACCCACAATTCTGTTTGGGAGGGAGTTCCAGGATTTTTATCCAGCAACAATAAAGAATGAGTGATACATTTCCAAGTCAAGATGGTGAATAGCTTCAAGGGGAACTTCCAGGTGGTGGTGCCCCATGCACCGGCTGCCTTTGTCCTTTGGTTGTGATCAAAGGT
The DNA here is from genome assembly GCF_902713615.1 of Scyliorhinus canicula. Classification (NCBI taxonomy): domain Eukaryota; kingdom Metazoa; phylum Chordata; class Chondrichthyes; order Carcharhiniformes; family Scyliorhinidae; genus Scyliorhinus; species Scyliorhinus canicula. The sequence continues at coordinate 111,567,196 of NC_052151.1, forward strand.
TTGGAAGGTATTGCCTAAGGAACCTTGATAAGTTCCTGGAATGCATCTTGTAGATGGTACACACTGCTTCCACTGTGCATCGGTGGTGGAGGGTTTGAATGTTGGTGGAAGGAGTTGCAATAACCGGGCTACTTTGTCCTGGATGTGTCGAGCTTCTTGAGTATTGATGGAGCTGCACTCATCCAGGCAAGTGGAGAGGATTCCATTGCACTCCTGACTTGTGTCTTGTAGATGTGGACAGGCTTTAGGGGGTCAGAAGGTGAGTTACTCGCTGCAGGATTCTTACTGCTCTGACCTGCTCTTGTAGCCACAATGTTTATATGGCTGGCTCCAATTCAGTTTCTGATCAATGGTAACCCCCAGGATGTTGCTGGATGTTGTTAAAAATACTTAAACTGGGCACACCATTCACTACAGCAGATTTATGCCTCTCGGCTCAGAACGCCAGGGTCCTGCTGTAATGTCAGGCCTCCCAAATGTTTTAGTTTATTGTGACTTTTGAATGTAAAGTAGGCCCCTGCCTTACTGAAGGAGCAAGAGAACCTTGTCCTTGAGTTTGGATGCTGGTGGGGAAGCGTTATTCGGTGGAGAGGAAGGGAGTAGGTGGGCAGCAATGCAGTGCAACCTCCTCATCATCTTAACCCACTGTCTGTACCATTTCTGCCAGGTGTACACATTTAAAATAGTAATAATCTTTATTAGTGTCACAAATAGGCTTATATTAAAACTGCAATGAAGTTACTGTGAAAATCCCCTAGTTGCCACACTCCGGCATCTGTTTGGATATACTGAGGAGAATTTAGAATATCCAAATCACCTAACAAGCACGTCTTTTGTACTTGTGAGAGGAAACCGGAGCACCCGGAGGAAACCCAGAAGCCTGTTCTTCAAAGAGATGAAGAACAGTAATTTCAGAAATTCTTGATTAAGGGGAGTAGCTTTAGACTAAATACTGCAACTGTTTACCTGAATAGTCTGTCTTCAATGAATTTGGGAATAAACACGTCATTAAGGTCCTTTCTGTGACATGTACCCTTTGTGATAACAAAATATTAAGTATTTGGAGCATCATTTTCACTAGTTCTTTGGAAAGCTTCACATATACAGAAATGAGAAAGCTGTTCTCTCTGTACATTAAGACACAGTGCTGTCCATCGATAGAATTCTATTCTGTATGCTCCACCATCAAGTTGTATTGTTAGACAGAATTCTCCCATTTTGTGACCAAATGCTGTGGTGTGGGTGGGAATGTGGCATGTTTCTTGCTGTGGAGGCTGGAGGGAAAACATGTCAAACCTTCCGGCCGTGATCTCATTACTTATGCACCCGGGGAGTTTTGCACCATATTCAGTGGTAGAGCCAGCCTGGAAGGTGCGCTGTCCACCATATAAAAATGGCATCCAACATTACTGGCCCAACATTGAATCCTGAGAATAAAGATGGATCTCCAGAATCCCCCCCCCCCCCCCCCCCCCCCCCACCCACCCACCCACCCACCCACCCTCCCTCTCCCCTGGTGCCTGCCAGGCTGCTCATTTGCATCTTGTTAATGGGATGCAGACAAAGGCCAATTCCCACACCCCACTCCCGTCCCCCTCATGCCAGACTCTCCATGATGCCAGCAAGAAACCATGCCAGGGTAAAACACATTTGGAATAACGTGGTGTATAGATGTCTGGACTCACATGAAAAAATCCTGGGAGTTTAGAATGGAGGCAGCCTGCAACTCTGGATCCTGGAATACCAGAGCAAAGATACCTTTGCCGAGATTTTGGCGTTTGAAGCTTCTCTGCCCAATTGCATTTCCCGATTTCGGTGTCAGCTAACGGATATCCCGCCCCCAGTGATTGGTATGTTAAACCAAGACACAACCAGTCATCCTACACTAGAGGCATGATAAACATGGCACCAACAAAATTACAAACTGCTCTGGTATTCCAGGATCCAGAGTTGCAGGCTGCCTCCATTCTAAACTCCCAGGATTTTTTCATTCCAAATGTGTTTTACCCTGGCATGGTTTCTTTCTGGCATCATGGAGAGTCTGGCATGAGGGGGACGGAAGTGGGGTGTGGGAATTGGCCTTCGTCTGCATCCCATTAACAAGATGCAAATGAGCAGCCTGGCAGGCACCAGTGGAAGATCCCGCTGTAAATTCACACCAGCATGAAACCGACTTCTGGGCCTCCCACCATTGAAGCCGGCAGTGGAGCTTGGGAGAATGGTGCCCGTTGTGGAGCAGAGAAGGAAGGAATTTGAATGCTAACATTCAACTCCACCTGGCTGAACATTAAACTTTAAAAAAGGCTATCTTTTTGGCGGTGGCCACTTGCAAGGCCATATCCCGGCCTGGAAGATCTGAGTGGAGCAGACCTAGCAGCTGCTCCCTTCAGAATTGCCCAGTTTCTTTGAGGGATTCTTAAACAGATTTCTGCTACTTCATTTAAATGTGCAAGGGCTCTAACACCTGTTTTAAATGGCCATCCGACAGCTGAAAAAATGCCCAGACTCATACCAATCCAGACATCTCGAAGACATCCTACAGATCCAGAATGTTGTTCCCCTAAAAGGCCATCATTGCACCCATATTATTCAGGACAAGGATCAATCTCTCCATATCTTTGTTGAACTTTACCCCTAATTCCTTCCAATGACACAACTTGATCCAAACTCTTTGGGCGGGATTTTGTGATTCTGAGGCTAAGTGTTGACACCGTCGGAAACGCCATCGCGTTTCTCGACGGTGTCAACACGGCCTCATGAGCAACTATTCTGGCCAGCACAGCACTGGAGCAGTTCACGCCGCTCCAGCTGCTGATCCTGGCGTCAGATGGGCGCCGCGGGGTCCGCACGCATGCGCAGTGGCTTCCTTGAACGCGCCGGCCCTGATGCAACATGGCGCAGGACTACAGGGGCCGGCACAGAGGAAAGGAGGCCTCCAGCTAGAGAGGCCATCCCGCTGATCGGTGAGCCCCGATCTAGGCCAGGCCACATCGGAGGGCCCCCCCCCGGGGTTGGACCCCCCACCCTCACCACAGGCCGCCGCCAGATCCTTCAACGTCATGATCCTGACGGCTGAGAGCAGGTGTGAACGGCGTCGGCAGGACTCGGCATTTTTACGATGGCCGCTCAGCCCATCCCGGGCCGAGAATTGATGGGCCAGCCGCATAGAGCGGACCCCGACCTGCGCCGCGCCAACCACGCTGGCGTCAATGGCGCCGACTCACCACTCTGCGGAGAATCGCATGCCGCTGTCGGGGCAGGATTCTCACCGGTCGCAGGGATTCTCCGGCCCGGCCTCAAGCTGACAGAATCCCGCCCTTTGTTCCTCTGATAGGGGTGTTTCTTAAGCTCTTCCTTTATCTCACCATTGACAGCAAAACTTTCAACTAGCCTAGGGATTAGTTTATACCCGTTTTGTAATAAAACAAAATTGGAAGCATTGACCTACCTGTAATATAAGAATAGGTTTCTAAAATGTTGCTCAATAATGCCATTTCAGTCTGAATACCCCTCGTTTCAAGAAGTTGTTTGTCAATCTCATCCAGTGGAGCTGGTAGGGGCTTAGCATCCATTGGGTAATCAAAGGCAGATCTTCCTTTTTTCTTTTCTTCTGCATCCATACACCAAAACATCAAGTTAATTACAGAACACTACACAGTATCTAAGGTAATGGTGTAAAACACTCTTATTTATGAAAATTATAAAGTCATGATTTACTTACGATCAAATTTCAAACAATAATATTAAATCATACAAAAATAAAGCATATACAGCAGATGAGTGTCAGAGCTGCAATTCACCATGTGTTACTCTAGTGTATAACGTAACTACTCCTAGACTTTAGACCAAACACATTAAAGCATTGTTCACCACTTCACCGTAAGTAAAAGGTGGAGCTGATGGATTTTATTGCTAACTTCAAAGGCTTTTTTATTATATTTATCCAAGACAAGATATAACTTCCTCTCACAAGTTACAGATAAGGAATGTTAATAATTTAATTTCAAATTGCTAAGGGTTGCCAATGCTTCTGTAAAAGCAGCATTGAGATGTTATCAGCTATTTCCCAGGCTTTGCCTCCAGCTGTTCAGTTTTAACGTGTTCTAAACCAGTTACCCAGGAAATCCTGAGTTTTTGTTGTCAAAAATCCTTCATTCAGTTGTTATGAAAGATCTGAAAAATAAACTTCTTTGCATTTCAGATCTTCAGTTAAATGCAATGGAGCCAAAAGTCTGCGGTCCTTCTACCATTCTACCTTCTAGTGCAGTCAGCAGATGTTAGGCCACAACACTGATGCTGTTTCTGCCCCACACAAGACCAGTGGCATAGGTCAGGATGGAATCAAGAATTCCCAATCCAGGACTTCCCACATGCCCAGGCTCCTAATCTGAACAGCGGAACACTTTGTGATACCATGCCATCAAATGGCACAAATGGCGACCCCCAGCCCTCCTTCTATCCACCTCCCCATTCAGCACTCCCTCCACCCATCCCTTCAACCAGCCCTCCATCCCAACCCTCCCTCACAACCCCCTCGCTCACAACTGTGAACCATGCGGGTGGCTAACGATGCCCTCTCTGTGTCTCCTCAGCAAAAGCTCTCCCATCAATGGTGGGAGAAGGTCCAGGCTGGTGGTGGGGTGCCAGACTTGAAAATCCTCACCTCCTTCGAGGAGTGGGACCTGGCTGTGCATGTGCCGTCAACAAGTGAGCCGGGGCCCTCCAGCCACAGAACCCCCTGCGGACACCCACCAGTGGCATTGAAGGCCATGGGATGAGGTAACCAGTTGGCTGCCTTCACCACAGATGTGTATCTGGGGACACACCTAGACGTAGTGGTAGAGCTAGGAGGGCAAAGCACATTGAGAATCATTGAGGGCCCCGGGGGAAGGGGAGGTGATGGGGGGGGTTGATGCACTATCAATTACGACGAGACGAGAGTAGAATGTAATCGAGGCTTTATTACACAGAGATATATGGCCTCCTACAGCAGCTGACGAAGTGGCTGCTGTACGGGGCGCACACATATTTATACTCTGCCTACTGGGCGGAGCCAGCAGGGGTGTGGCTGCACCATCGGGACAGTGGGGACCTATATTGAACAATAAACAGCCTTGTGCACAATCAATAGGAAGCCTCTGTCACTTTTGTTCCTATCCCCTCCTCCTCCGCGAAAGTGACCACATGTTCCTCGTCACCAACCTCCAGCTCGTCGCCCCACTGCTGTGCCAGTTTGTGGAAGACATAGTAGACTCAACAAAGTTGCTGACCCTCCGGGGGTGTACTGGAGGGCACCACCGAAGCGGTTGAGGCATCGGAACCCCATTATGAGGAGCCCAATGCACCGTTCAATAACAGCCTTGTTGTAGTGGATCTCTGCTTCGGTCTCCGGCCTCCGCACTGGCGTCATTAGCCAGGTCCTCAGCGGATATCCCTTATCCCCAATAGCCAACCGCCCATCCTGGGGTGCTTCTGGAAGAAGCCAGTGATGACCGACTGCCTCAGTCGTGTAGACACATGCTTTATCTTCATCTGGTGGTCGCAGACAAGTTGTATGTTGGGGGAGTGGAACCCCTTTCGGCTAACATAGGGCCCAGATGGGCCGGTGAGCGCAGGACAACATGCGAGGCATCTCTGACTCCCTGGACCTAGAGCATCCCGGTGATGGCACAGAAACCTGCTTCCCGGGCATCTTGTTGGACTTGGTCCATGTCAAAGTGGGTGGAGTCTTCCGCCCGGGCATACAGAGCATTTGTGCCCTGGCAGATGCACCTGTGGGCTGTGGCCTTGTCAGATACCACACAGGCCCCCGCTTGAGCCCTGGAATGATCCCGTGGTATAAAGGTTCCGGGCTGCAGTGACATTTACGACCACCGAAAGCAGGTGTCCTCCTCCTCCACATGGTGCCAAGTCCGTGAGAACATGGCACAGGTGCCGCACCGTCTCAAATGACCAGCGACGCCTATAGGCCCTAGGCTGTCACGCGACTCCCCCTCTGGTTCCCTCCATGGCTTGATGGGCAGCCGAGTCCTCAGGCTGTGGGGCGTGGTCCGGCACATGGGCCTCTGCCTCGAGCACCTACAGATGCTGCTGCCGCTTTCTCCGGGTTCTGGCCGCATCGCATAGCACCAGCATCACTAGGCCAACTTCTGCATCCAATATCCCTGCCATAGCGTTCAATATCTGTAAGGAATTGGGTGAGGGCGTTAGACCAACAGACAGCGGTGGCTCCCACCCTGGGACCCTCCAATTCCCCACTGATCCCCACCCAGTCCCTACCCGGAACATCCTGCCCACGCACACCCGGCCGCAGCGGGGCCCCTCACCCAGCCCCAGACCATGTAACCCGGACAACAGCTCACAACATCAACCATACCGGGAGCTGTCCCCCCTCCCTGTGGCACTCACCCACCTTCCAGCCATGGACATGTCCCCCGGAGCAGTCCCATCCCCTGAGTGTCCGGATGTTGGCTGCTGCACGTGTGGTGTTGCCTCCTGCAGTGATCGTGCACAGTATCCAGCCATCAGGGTGTGATTAGGATGTGAGGCAATGACTCCCACATGCTACATGGCCCATCCACCCACGGGAATACACTTGGGTGCGTGAAGTGCTCACTTACCCATGATTGCCAATTCCCTATTAGCAATAGTCTTCAGTCACATATCCAGAGGCCTCGGCAGTCGTTGGGGGTTGCGGGTGGTTGGTGGGGCCGACAGCCTGGGACAAGGGTTGCCCCCCGAATGGATACACACAATCCAGGGGTTAGCATGGTAGTGCCGTGCGCCGTTGCCCCCCTCCACCCTCCCATGGCGACCCACCCCTGCAGAGGGTCTCCCCCAGCCAAGGATTCCCCCATCCCCCACTGAGCACAGGGGCAGCAAGCCCAGCACCCCTGGACTTTTTGCCTGTGAACAAAGATGGATACTCACCTACTCGGCTCCCCACGGAAGCTCTCTCGTCAGGTTCACATTTTGAAAAAGGAGAACTAATCGGCGCAGCGTGAGCACTTGCTGGGGAGGCTGCTAAATGACGGGAGCCCGTTGGATAAAGGGTGGCTCTCGTTAATTGTATGGAAATGGGGCTTAAGTGGTGACAATTGGTGTTTTCCGCCACGGTACAGCGAGATCCCGATTTTGCCTACAGGAGAGGGCTGGTTGCATCACAAAATGTCTGGCGCGGTTCCCGATTTTGGCCTCTCCCACTGTCCTCGTTTCGCTGGAGAACGAGTGTAACGTGGCTGGAAGATCGTGCCCAAGGTAATGTGTTCTATTAGATTACCCAATGTAGAGAAAAATCTACCTTTGTGAGTCTGGAAAGGAAAATAATGCCTTCCTCAGAGTTCAACACGAAGAACACAATACTCACCAAAAATAGGTTTAATCATGAAACTTATTGTTGGTTCTCTTTACAGGCAGCGTTGTTATAGTTTGCATGAGGTCATTTAAGAAGTTCTCATCCAAACTGTATATATGGATGCGATTCAGCGGCCTCATCGCGCCCAACTTGGTATCTTCGAAGGGCCTCTTGCGAGATTTGCAGCACTCAAAACGTCTTGTGAGGGGAACAGCATTTCACGAGACATTGCGATCTAGATCTTGCTATCATTTGGATCGACCCAGATCAGCATATTTAAATGAGCCATTAGGGACTTAAAGGCCGTGCATGAGAGACCTCACCAGGGCGCCATTTAGTACTGGTCCACGCAATAATTGGTCAGTCATAATGGCACTAGGCCATAGAGACCCACAGGTGCTCCCTGGCTCTCCCTCTGCCACCCGGGCACCCTGGCACTGACAGCTTTGCACCAATGTCATTTTCTGGCACACTGGCAGTACTAGGATGCCCGGATGGCATTCCAGTGTATCAGGCTGGCAACGCCACCAGTACTGCCAGTGTGCCAGGTGATGACCTTGGTGCAAAGCTGGAAGTGCCAGGGTGCCCGGTTGACACTGCCAGTGATTGAGGTGGTCTAACCACGTGGAGGAGGGGTGAAAGAGGCCTCCCCAAGGGTTTGGGGGGTGGGGGTCAGAAACGGGGGCGGGAGGGGAGGGGGAAGGGGGGTGGCTGGGCGATCGGGGCACCCTTCCAAAATGGCGCCCCGATCTGCAAGGTGGAAATCCCTCTAAGTGCGGCCCCAACAGAGAGAAACTCCCCCAGGCCAATAAAAACAGCAAAGTGCCATTGAATAGCGAAGTGTTTCTCGGCACTTCAGCCACCATGAAACACCCAGCTAAATGTAGCCGAATCTGGACATGGAAGTTTTTTTGGTTGAATCGTGTATATAGATATATATGTTCACTTTAAGGAGGTGGCTCAACGAATGGTCATCTCACCCTGGAATGAGAAACTGAGCCAATTTTAGCAGCTGGGCCCGATTGACATAACTCTAGCTGTCTCTCCAACCAAGTTGACCAAAGACCACCTGTAAAAGGCTCCAATTACACGTCAAGCATTGATTGCAACAGTATAATCATCTGGAAGGATATGAGGAACAGCGTGTTTAAAGCTGATGAATAAGAAATTCAAATACACTGTGATCACACACTGGCATCATATTACTGCTCTAGTACATTTCTGAACTTCTATGACACGAGATAAATTGTCCTTGAAGTACTGAAAGAAACAATACTTTCATTATCATATTGAGGGGTATAGAGGAACAAAAGATGTAATCAATGATCAGTTCAGGGGTTTAGTGTGACAAAACTAGATGAATGTGGAAGGAATCATTCGCAGACAAGTGGATGATAATGGATATTAATATAAAGAAGCCACAAAATGACAGAGAGTCCTGCGAACCTTTGTGATAATGTGGATGCGCCAAAAACAGCAAATTGGGTATTCTTAGAGGATGTTTGTAATTTGCTGGAGTTGCACGTGACTTGGAGGAGTCTAAGGTAAAGCATACATTTACTTGCTGTCTTCAAAAATGGAGATTGAGACCAGTAAAACAGGTAAGCTACTAAACATGAACTAAGTTCAAAATAAAGGAGTTTTTAAAGCTGCAGTGTCTTCCCGTTATGTATTAAGGTGCTGGATTCTCCACCTCGCAATGCCGGAAATGCGAACCAAGATCGGGTGACCCTCCAAAATCAAGGTCCACGCCTGTCGCCGATTCAGTCCCGCCCTAGTGGCGAAAATGAAGTTTGCGCCCCACACCGGAAGGGGGGTGTAAAAACAGCATTTGCATTAATTTTAATGTATTTAGAGCGTTGGACCCAGTCTGCTTCGTGCTCCCGTGGTGCTCCACCCCTCTCTGGCAGATATCATGCAGGCACAATTTACTACAGGTATTTACAAACAGGGTCTGGGCGCTATGGCTGTTGAGGGAGAAAGAGAAGGTAAGCAAAGTTTTAAAAACTTAAAAATTGTATCGCGAGGTCAGCATGGTGGCCCAGTGGTTAGCACACCGAGGTCCCAGGTTCGATCCCGGCTCTGGGTCACTGTCTGTGTTGAGTTTGCAAATTCTTCCCGTGTTTGTGTGGGTTTCGCCCCTACAATCCAAGATGTGCAGGGTAGGTGGATTGGCCACACTAAATTGCCCCTTAATTGGAAAAAAATGAATTGGGTTGTGGGGAAAAAGATTATAGCGCGTGCTGGGGGGTGGCTCCCAGGTCTTGGGGAAATAACGGGAAGCGAGTTGGTGACAGCTCCATGGATTCGGGGTGTCCCCCTCGGGATCGGGGTGGCCTGGTCCAGAGACCCAGACCAACATGGAAACCCATTATAACGACCAGACCTGCAGCAACCAGGATCATCATTAAGAGGTGCATCGGTGTCCTCAATATGCGCTTCCGATGCCTGGATCACTCTGCTGGGGTGCTCGAATATAACTCCAGGACGGTCTCTAACATCGTTCTGGCCTGCTGCATCCTGTACAACATCACACAGCAGAGGGGTGACATGCTAGAGGAGGAAGAACTCCAGGCTTCATTTGGCGAGGAGTTGTGCAAGGCAGGTTTTTTACACAGAGGCTCGTGAGTGCCTGGAACTTGTTGCCAGCGGAGGTTGTGGAAGCAGATACATTAACGGCGCTCAAAAGGCATCTTGTCAAACACATAGATAGGATGGGTATAGAGGGATATGGCACAAGGAAGTGCTGAGGGTTTTGGCAAAGGTTGGTATCATGACCGGTACAGGCTTGGTGGGCCGAAGGGCCTGTTCCTGTGCTGTATTGTTCTTTGTTCTTTGAGAATGAGGAGGATGACAGGGAAGAACCAGGCTTGGAGACCAGGCCGGCACGGCCACCCATCCAATCTCATCACCTCCTCATTTGCCAACTATGCCTGGCCACTGGCAGCCCCACTGCCCTGTCACACCTCTCTATCCTTGCCCCAACCTCCAAGTGCTGCCACCATTCTGCATAGCCAGTCACATCCTCCACTGTCCCTCCTCCCTTCACTCCACCTTCCCTGCCTTCCTCCCTCCTCAGTCTCTCCTCCCTTCCCCCCTTCATTTAACCTTCCCTCTCCTTCCACCTTCCCTGCCTTCCTCCCTTCATTTAACCTTCCCTGTCCTTCCACCTTCCCTGCCTTCCTCCCTTCATTTAACCTTCCCTGTCCTTCCACCTTCCCTGCCTTCCTCCCTTCATTTAACCTTCCCTCTCCTTCCACCTTCCCTGCCTTCCTCCCTTCATTTAACCTTCCCTCTCCTTCCACCTTCCCTGCCTTCCTCCCTTCATTTAACCTTCCCTGTCCTTCCACCTTTCCTGCCTCTCCTCTCTTCATTGCACCTTCCGTGTCCCTCCCCATCCCTCCTATCTTCACTGCACCTTCCCTGTCCCTCCTCCCTTCCCTGTCCTTCCTCCATTTCACCTTCTCTGTCAGTCCGCATCCCTCCTCCCTTCACTCCACCTTCCCTGTCTGTCCTCCCTCCTCAGTCCCTCCTCCCTTCCCTGCCTTCCTCCCTTCATTTAACCTTCCCTGTCCTTCCACCTTCCCTGCCTCTCCTCTCTTCACTGCACCTTCCCTGTCCCTCCTCCCTTCCCTGTCCTTCCTCCATTTCACCTTCTCTGTCAGTCCGCATCCCTCCTCCCTTCACTTCACCTTCCCTGTCCCTCCTCCCTTCCATGTCCCTCTTTCCTTCCCTATCCCTCCTCCCTTCACTTCACCTTCCCTGCCCCTCCTCCCTTCCATGTCCCTCTTTCCTTCCCTATCCCTCCTCCCTTCATTCCAACTTCCCTGTCCCACTGCCCTTGAGTCCATCCCACCACCCCAGCTCCCCCTCCCCTCTCCGAGGGTCCTACCAGCATCACTACAGGGTATTATCAGAGGGTCTTGTCCATAGGATGGAGGATGATGACGACTACTGTGAGATGAACTCGGGTGCTCCTCATCAGGTTCACATTCCAGAAGCGCTGAGGTGTTCCAGCACCTCCTTTGTGGGAGGTACCAGCATGGGCCCCTTCACTTCCTCGTCCCTCAGAATGTTCGATAGCCCGCAGACTGATCCATGGGACAGAGCAAAGGCACCCGACGCTGCCAGTCCCAGAGGCTCGCCCTTGTCTGAGCCAGGATCTCGATGCCCTCAAACTTGGTGCACTGAGACTGGGCTGTGTCCTTCTCCGAGTCATGTCCCTCTGCACCTCGGTCACGTCGCTCTGAGACTATGCCACTTCCTTGTGAGACTGTGCCATGTCCCACTGTGACTGGCTCAGGTCAAGTCAGTGCTCGGCCAATGACCTTGACGCCCTCAGCCATGACCCTTTGTGAATGGGCCAAGCTCTGGAGGCCACAGCAATGTCCATGTGAGCCTGGTACATATCTGCCTGTAACTGGGCTCCCCTGTCCTGAGCGTCAGCCATCGACCGCACAGATTTCCATAAGCCTTAGACGTCCTGAACCACAGCTCCAACTTCTTGGCCCAAGGTTTCCACCGCAGATGCCACCCGTTCAGTGTAGGGCTGGGTACTATGCATGTGCAGCTTTTAAATTCAAACCACTTATTATTTGTTGAAAATAACAATGTGTTACTTTACATCTAGTTAGAGGGCTTTGAATTCATCCATTTTAATTGAGCGATGTAGGACACAAGTTTTCTTTATCTGAAGGGACTCCGATGTCCATTCTATATGGGTGAACATCAGAGATCTTTCCACGAGTAAAGAAACTACAAATAATTAAACAAATGGCATTTTTAAAAATACATATAATTGATAGCTTTCCAGGGATTTTACTTCCGGGTCTCAATAGTATAAAATAACTTACCTGGCAAAGATGCTTCTGTTATAAAGGGTAACACATCATGGGGGAAGACACCATCACCTATAATGTTCGGATCATAAGGTTTGGGGTGTGGTGGAAAATTGGGGTGGTGAATCCCTTTATAGTGAGTTGGCTTGGGATTGCTTTCATCCAGCAGTTTCTTGGGCACTGTAACACATGGTAAATGGTATTGCACTGAGTCACAATTAAAGCTGTAGAAAACTGATTGCATGTAAAACCATATCTGTTGATAAGCCTTAATTAACTTAATTAAAACCTTAAATCAGATGTTACTCACCCCATTAGGTATCCTGCCATTCTCAACAACACAGAACTGTAGGTGAAAACGTGGTAACACAGGATCATATAGATAAGCTCATATTGACTTGAATCCAATATTGACTTAAATTTGAATTAAGATTAAATGGAACTTCTTACTAAAATTGTTTTGTCATCGATTAGAGCAGATGAATGCTTAACATCTGAATATTTGGCCATCCGATAAAGTAGGCGACTGAGGGGTATCAAATCAACACATGAAGCATGAATCTACTATTACAGCCAGCAACGATTTCTGTTCTTTTCTTTTGTAAACCTATTTATCATAGCCCTTTGAGGTGCCAAAAGTTCCAATTGAAAATATCTGTATGTGTATACGCTTTTCAATTTATTTTAATGTGCTGAGTTTCTACAATAGAGTTGGGGATAGAAATTAACTTTAATTATTGCTCCTGACCATCATCTGGTGACAGTAGCAGGTGTGCATGTCAAGTGACTGCAGGATTGGGCTTCATCTGATGTCATAACATGAGCAAATAATCTGGCACTTTCTGTCAGGGTACGCACTACAGGGTAAATGTAACTTGCGAAGTTGCATGACAGCATAAGATGTTGCAGATAATTTTCTGATTGCTTGATTTTTAAAAAAATAAACAGATGGAAAAATAAGCCATTATGGAGTGCCACTGGGCAAGGCTCCATGCCACAAGGGAAAGGGAAAAGGAAAAGAAAGTGAATGGTAAAATAGGATAGAGTCAGCACGGCTTTGACAAAGGGAGGTCGTGTCTGACAAATCTGTTAGAGTTCTTTGAGGAACTAACAAGGAAGTTAGACAAAGGAGAACGAGTGGACGTTATTTATCTAGATTTCCAGAAGACCTTTGACAAGGTGCCGCATTGGAGTGTGTTAAATAAGTTAAGAGCCCATGATTTTAAGGGTAAGACCCTGGCATGGATAGAGGATTGGCTGGCAGAAGGCAGAGAGTGGGGATAAAGGGGTCTTTTTCAGGATGGCAGCCGGTGACTAGTGGTGTGCGTCAGGGGTCTGTGCTGGGACCACAACTTTTCACAATATAGAATAATGACCTGGAAGAAGGAATTGAAGGCACTGTTGCTAAGTTTGCAGATGATACAAAGATCTGTAGAGGGACAGGTAGTATTGAGGAAGCAAGGAGACTGCAGAAGGATTTGGACAGGCTGGGAGAGTGTGTGGTGAATGTGATTCACACCAGATTGTAATCTGTATATACATGTGTCTCTATTGTAAGTGCAGTTGCACTATCTGTCCTCCAGAGGGAGTAGCTCTGGGAATGCTCGAGTTGTATGTGGCTTCTCCCTTGGCTCTGCCCAGGACTCCTCCCCCGGAAGCTCCTGTATAAAAGCTCAGTGCCACATGGTCAGCCGGCCAGTTCACCGATAGTTCAATGGCTAACCGGCTGTCTCTGTTGTGAGTATATTAAAACCGCTATTCTAATCCTACAAGCACGTGTCCGTAGAATTGTTGGTTCCAACAGAGTGGGCAATAAATTGGCAGATGAATTACAATGTGGAAAAGTGTGAGGTTATGCACTTTGGAAGAGGAATTTAAGCATAGACTATTTTCTAAATGGGGAAATGTTTAGGAAATCAGAAGCACAAAGGGACTTGGGAGTCCTTGTTCATGATTCTCTTGAGGTTAATGTGCAGGTTCAGTCAGCAGTTAGGAAGGCAAATGCAATGTTAGTATTCATGTCAAGAGGACAAGAATACATGACCAGGGATGTACTTCTAAGTCTATATAAGGCCCTGGTCAGACCCCATTTGGAGTATTGTGAGCAGTTTTGGGCCCCGTCTCTAAGGAAAGATATGCTGGCCTTGGAAAGGGTCATAAGAATGATCCCTGGAATGAAGAGCTTATCGTATGAGGAATGGTTGAGAACTCTGGGTCTGTACTTGCTGGAGTTTAGAAGGATGAGGGGGGATCTTGTTGAAACTTACAGGATACTGCGTGGCCTGGATAGAGTGGACGTGGAGAGGATGTTTCCACTTGTAGAAAAAACTAGAACCAGACGACACAATCTCAGACTAAAGGGACGATCCTTTAAAACAGAGATGAGAAGGAATTTCTTCAGCCAGAGGACGGTGAATCTGAGAAGCTCTTTGATGCAGAAGGCTGTGGAGGCTAAATCACTAACTGTCTTTAAGACAGAGATAGATAAGGGGTTCAGGAGTTATGGGGAGAAGGCAGGAGAATTGGGATGTGGATGAGAAAAATATTAGCAATGATTGAATGGCGGAGCAGACTCGATGGGCCGAGTGGCCTAATTCTGCGCCTATGTCTTATAGTCTTATAGAAAGGCATGGACTAGTCAAGGATAGTCAGCATGGATTTGTTAAAGAAAGGTCTGGCCTCACAAATGTGATTGAATTCACATCTGAGTGGCCGAATTCTTCTTCTATGTCTTAAGGTCTTAAGGTCTAAAAAAAGGCAGACAACTGGATTATGGTGGAATTTTCCATTCTCTCACAGAGGCCTGGCTGAGGTGAAAAAAACAACATGCAGCTCGCTGGCTGTACAATGAGTTTTTCTCACCACATTGTACATCAACCTTTTGCAAAGAAGATGTTGGCATGGCCCACATCGGCATGCTGGTGGCACAGGGCCACAAAATTGGGGCTCCAAGAGGCAACGCTGGAACAAGCCCCTTTACATCTCTCAAGGAGACCGGGAACCCCCCTCCGTGAACACAGGGCCCCTCCCCCCCCCCCTCCATCAACATAAAGAGAATCCACCCCCCCCCACCAACTTATGAGGGGAACCGCCCAATGTATCTCCCCAGAGGGCCTCCCCTGACATTGCCCTAGTCAGTGCCAAGGGGAAAAGACAGGGTAATGACTGGGTATGTCACTCTCCCATGGGGGCTATACGCACTTCTGCACCCCCGGCGGGTTCCCTTTGCCTGGTTCCTGTTTTTAAAAAGCAGTTTTATCCTCGCCGGCGTGATGTCATATGGAATATGGAAGCACACTACAGCGGGGAAGACCATTAATTATATTTAAATATATTGAAATGAGGTTCCCGACCTTCATTACATCACCAGCGGGGATGGAGTGGGTGGAGAATCATAAAACCCGATTTCACTGGCAAGATTCTCGGTTTGCGAGTCCCACAATATTTTGCGCGGAAGTCACTGTTTGCGTTTGTGGCAAATGCAGGCACAAAATTGTAATAAAATGTTTTTGTTTCATAGCAATTCAAATAGTGAGACTAACTCGACACCCAACAATTCCAAATCAGTGACTAGTAAACAAAAATTACTGAAACAAGTTTCTATCTTGTTCATAAAGAGAAAAGCAAATGAGATTGCAGTGTCTGTAAAAGCTAGTCAGCGGAAATTTAAATTTAGGTAAATATTTTTAACAACTTGGAAATCACTTCAAATTTGCAAAATGATAAATTTGCAACCCGCTTTGCTTCTGAATTTGGACAATTGTTATTTCCGCAGTTTGCTTTGGGGTTTTGTGGTTCTTACATATCTTGCAGCATTCCCTGACTAGGCGCACAAGCGGGTAATCATGTGACATTCTTCACTTCTCCGATATCTGGGGCGGGATACTGTGATCCTGAGGCTAAGTGTTTTCGCCGTCGGAAACGCTGTCGCGTTTCTCGACGGCATCAACACGGTCTCATAATCAACAATTCTGGCCCCTAAAGGAGGCCAGCACAGCACTGGAGCAGTTCACGCCACTCCAGCTGCTGATCCCGGCGTCAAATGGGTGCCGCGGGGTCCGCACGCATGCGCAGTGGCTTCCTGATGCAACACCATAGAATTAGAATTTACAGTGCAGAAGGAGGCCATTCAGCCCATCGAGTCTGCACCGGCTCTTGGAAAGAGCACCCCACCCAAGGTCAACACCTCCACCCTATCCCCATAACCCAGTAACCCCACCCAACACTGAGGGCAATTTTGGACATTAGGGGCAATTTAGCATGGCCAATCGACCTAATCTGCACATCTTTGGACTGTGGGAGGAAACCGGAGCACCCAGAGGAAACCCACGCACACACGGGGAGGCTGTGCAGATTCCACACATACAGTGACCCAAGCCGGAATCGAACCTGGGACCCTGGAGCTGTGAAGCAATTGTTCTATCCACAATGCTACCGTGCTGCCCTTTTTTTCATGGCGCAGGACTACAGGGGCTGGCACGGAGGAAAGGAGGCCACCAGCTAGAGAGGCCATCCCGCCGATCGGTGAGCCCTGATCTAGGCCAGGCCACATCGGAGGCCCCCCCGGGGTCGGACCCACCTCCCCCACCACAGGCCGCCCCCGGACCCTCAACATCGTGGTCCTGCCGGCTGAGAGCAGGTGTAAATGACGCCGGTGGGACTCAGGTTTTTTGCAACGGCCGCTCGGCCCATCCCGGGTGGGGAATCGGCGGGGAGCCCTGTAGAGCGGCCCCCGACCGGCGGCGCGCCAACCACGCTGGCGCGAATGGTGCCGTTTCTCCGCTCTGCGGAGAATCTCGTGCCGGCGTCGGGACGGCGTGGCACGATTCGTGCAGGTCACGGGGATTCTCCGGCCCGGCCCCGAGCTGAGAGAATACCGCCCCTGGTATATTTATTTTGGCAAACATTGATTCAAAATGCAGTATAGAAAATTGAGGTTTGGGTACGTATGTATATGATATTTTATCTGGTAAAGATTATGCACTTCAATGTGAAGAGATGTTACACACACATAAAGTAGCTGGAAATGGGTTTACAATTTGCTCTTTTACAACTGTGGTGTTCTCAATCAATCAATAACAAAAAGATAGAGTTTGCACTGGTGATCTAATGACTCTTGCCAGATAGCACATAGTATATAGTATCATCAAAACGTTATAGCACAGTAGGTGACCATTCGGTCCATCTTGTTCATGCCAGCCTGAGGACACCCAGGTGCCCTTTCCAATCCCACCTTCCTGCACCTGACCCATAGCCCTCTAACTTACAGAACAAAGGTGCAGATCCATACTTCAAAAGAGTTCAGGGTCTCTGGCGCCACCACCAACTTGGGCAGCAAATTCTAGACACCCACCGCCCTTTGCTTAAAAACGTTCTTCCTCACATCCCCTCTACACCTTCTGCCACTTATTTTGAATCTATGTCCCCTAGTTCTAGAATTCTCTGCCAATGATTTTCTGCTCACTCTATCTCTTTCCTTCATAATTCTGTACACCTGAATCAAGTCACCCCTTAACCTTCTTGTAGCTACACTTTCTAGCCTTGGCAATATTCTTGTAAACCTCCTCTACATTCTCTACAGAGCAATTACGTCCTTCCCATAATGTGGTGACGAGAACAATACAGTGATTTATATAGTTCCAACATTATATCCTTACTTTTATGTCCTATACCTCCGCCAATGATGGAGAATATTACATATGCATTTCTTACAAATTTGTCTATTTGAACTGCTGCCTTTAGGGACCTATGTACTTATATGCCAAGATCTCTCACTTCATCTACCCCTCTCACTATATATTCCCATTTATTGTGTACTGCCTGTAACTTTTTTGACCTCCCTAAATGCATGATCTCACACTTCTCTCTGTTAAAGTCCATCTGCCACATTACTGCCCACTCCACCAACCCACCTATATAATTTTGGTCATTATATCTGTCCTCTACACTATCCACTACTCAGCCAATCTTTGTCTCGGCTGCAAATTTCCCAATCATGCTCCCCACCTTCACATCTAAATCGTTATTATATAACACAAACAGTAAAGGTCCCAACACCAAGCCCTATGGAACAGCACTTGAAACAACTTTCCAATCACAAGGGCATCCATCAACCATTACCTTTTGTTTCCTGTTGCTAAGCCAACTTTCTATCCAGTTTTCCACATTACCCTGTATCCCATGGACTTTTATTTTTTTGACCAATCTGCTATATGGGACCTTGTCAAGTTCCTTGCTAAAATCCATGTACACAATACCCACTGCACTACCTTCATCGGCCCTTGTGGTCATTTCATCAAAGAATTCAAACACATTTGTGAGGCAAGATCTTCCTTTAACAAATCCATGCTGACTATCCCTGACTAGTCCATGCCTTTCTATAAGACCGTAAGACCATAAGACATCGGAGCAGAATTAGGCCACTCGGCCCATCGAGTCTGCTCCGCCATTCAATCATGGCTCATATTTTTCTCATCCCTATTCTCCTGCCTTCTCCCCATAACCCCTGATCCCCTTATTGATCAAAAACCTATCTACATCTGTTTTAAAGACACTTAGTGATTTAGTTTCCACAGCTTTCTGCGGCAAAGAGCTCCTCAGATTCACCACCCTCTGGCTGAAGAAATTTCTCCTCATCTCTGTTTTAAAGGATCGTCCCTTTAGTCCCTCTGCTCCTAGTTTTTCCTACAAGTGGAAACATCCTCTCCATGTCCACTCAATCCAGGCCATACAGTATGCTGTAAGTTTCAATAAGATCCCCCCTCATCCTTCTGATCTCCAACGATACAGACCCAGAGTCCTCAACCATTCCTCATACGATAATTGTGACAGTTAATCCTGTCTCTCAGGATTGATTCTACTAATTCACCCACCACTGGTGTAAGATTAACCGGCATATAATTGTTTGACATTTCCTTTGATCCCTTTTTAAACAATGGAACTACGTTTGCATTTCTTCTGTCCTCCGGTACCTACCCGGTATCTAGTGAGGATTGAAAAATAATCCTCAGAGCATCTGAAATCTTCTCTCTGACCACCTTCAGCAACGTCAGAAACAATCCATCTGGCCCTGGCGACTTATCAACTTTCAAGGATTCCAATCCTTCCAGTACTTCCTCTCTCTTTATGATTGTCCTGTCCAATATCTCAGAGTGTTCCTCCTGGACTACTATGTCTGCATTATCCCTTTCCTTTGTAAACACAGAGTCAAAATATTAATTTAAAACCCTTCCCTCAGCCTCTGCATCTACACACAAGCTCCCTTCTTCATCTCTGTTAGGTCCCACTCTTTCCTCAACAAACCTTTTACCATTAATATATTGGTAAAACATCTTTACTTGCTCATCTTTTTTCATGCCCGCTCTTTGATTTCCTTATTTCCATGGCCTAGATATTTTACAAAGTCACAAAGACTTCGAAAAAATGCACTGGAAAACTGAATCCAGAAGTTCTATCCCTGTTTCCAACTGATCCTATTTTCACCATTTGGGGAACAGGAGGAATTAGTCATTGTCATGAACTAAGATCAATTTTTGAGGTATTTTACACCTTGGCAACCAATCAAATACTAAAATTCTTCATTTTTTTATGATCTAAATGTTGACTTCAAATACGCAAAGAAAGTGAGAAAAACTGAAGCTTAGACTGGGATAAAGCTTCAGACTTTTTCAATAAGTCTAAGTAAACCTGTGGGTTACCACCAATTTTTAAACCATAAGTTGACTTTTGAGTTAAATGAAAGAGTGGGCAGTGAATATTGTGGTGATGACTAGGCTTGCATTTAATTTTATGGCAATCAGGCCGCCACATGTTTGATTTGGATTGATTTGTCAGGAAGCCAGTCATTACCTGGAAATGGACTGGATTTAACAGGAATAAACTCACTGATTAAGATTTAGGTTGGATTTATGTGGGAGTCCTTTTTGCGGGATCAAGTTGATATGAAGTTAGTCATTTCCTGGATGTTTTGATTCATAAGAACCCAACAAACATCCAACATTAGGCTTTACTTTGAATTTGGCTTGGGTTTGATTTGATCAGAATCTGGTTGCCAAAACATTGCATATCACAGTAAAGGTTTAGTAATGGCACAGAGCTATAGGAATGGGATTTTTTTTAATGCATTGCAAAGACTTGTCAGTCAAACATCAGCTGATTTAAATTGGTGCTAGGCATGATTATGGTCCCTGGACACTGTTGAAATCCAATTTTACAAATGTAGGAAATTAAAGCAATTAATATAAATTAAAAATCTTTTTTGGTGCTTGATGATCTAAAGCAGTATATAGTACAAGCTCCCATTCTTTTACTACTGACAACATCATCACACTCATATAAGCAGAGGTGTGAGTTTTCATACCACTGTTTAGCACACTGGGCTAAATCGCTGGCTTTGAAAACAGACCAAGCAGGCCAGCAGCACGGTTTGATTCCCGTACCAGCCTCCCCGAACAGGCGCCGGAATGTGGCGAATAGGGGCTTTTCACAGTAACTAGGGGCTGGTTTAGCACACTGGGCTAAACCGCTGGCTTTTAAAGCAGACCAAGGCAGGCCAGCAGCACGGTTCAATTCATGTACCAGCCTCCCCGAACAGGCGCCAGAATGTGGCGACTAGGGGCTTTTCACAGTAACTTCATTGAAGCCTACTCGTGACAATAAGCGATTTTCATTTCATTCATATTAGTATAGAAGAGTGTGCGTTGTCAAAATCCCAAGGATGGAATAAAGTTGTTAGTATAAGGACTGTTTCATTTAATTTACTACCCCATCTAGGAAGGGAGTAAAGGCCCCGTGTACCTATCTTAATAGAGAAAACTTACCAAATGATTTTGAATGCAATTAATATAATCTGAGGCTAAGATTAATGTGGGCTCATCAATAAGCTTTGTGATATGCTTTTGGAATTGCAATCAAAATCCAAATAATGCACAAAAGGCTTTGTGTTACACAATATCGCAGGAGTATTCATACTGACTGAACAAGTAGACTTCTTGCAAAGCAGGAAGAATATTTACGGTGACGGAATTAGCTACAGATTTAATTTGAACAATCCGGTCATTATGCCATTGCTGACATTCTGTCATACTAACTTTGTAATTCTTATAATCCTTTGGAAATGTCACCAAACTGGTGCCACAGTACAAATCTGTTTATTTCATTAATCAGAACTAGAACCAACACACATATAATTACACAGTCAGAAAGTGTTACCATGAAGAATTGCTGTTCTATGAATAGACGTACAGTAAATATCCCAATACTCCAGTAGAAAAAGTAAAATCTTAATGTCCAAGGTGAACCTCAATTTCTATGTTCCAATTACTTCGACAAAAAAACTGTTCCAAATGCATTGTATGTCTATTGCCCACTGAAAGATATAGGTTAACATTCTAGGTGGAAAGCTTCCATCAGAGCTCTAAATTGTTATATGAAATAGTAACCTTCCCTTCCTCGTTTCTGATTCTTCATACCTAGGGGGCTGGCTGAGTGTAAAACGCACTTACTGGCCAAAGTTTCAAGCTGAGCGTATTTTAATTCCCAGACTCATGCAGACACTGGGAGAATGTGCAAACTCCACACGGACAGTGACCCGGGCCGGGAACAAACTCGGGTCCTCGGCGCCGTGAGGCAGCAGTGCTAACCACTGTGCCACCATGCCGCCCTCTGCCAAAGGATTTTTAACAGACAATCAACACATGGGGCAAAATTCAATCCAATCTGGTTGGAGAGCTGGTGAGAGTCCTATGTGAAAATGAAAAAATGAAATGAAAAAAGCTTATTGTCACAAGTCGGCTTCAAATGAAGTTACTGTGAAAAGCCCCCATTCGCCACATTCCGGCGCCTGTTCGGGGAGGCTGGTACGGGAATTGAACCGTGCTGCTGGCCTGCTCTGGTCTGCTTTAAAAGCCATCGATTTAGCCCAGTGTGCTAAACCAGCCCCCAATTTTTGTAAAGTTTTGTAAAGATTTGTAAAGTTGTCATCTCATTTGAGAAGATCCACCATATTAAATGCTAAAATTACCAGAGACGGGCCTACACTGGCCGGGATCAAAGACCCTAGGGTGAAAATCCCCTAAGACTTGCTGGCTAATCAGAGGCCCTCAGCTCTGCATTGCAGGCAAAACCACCAGGAGTGGTGGCAGCTGTCAGCAATGCACCAATGAGAGGTCCAGGATCAGAGAGAGGCACCAGGCAAGAAGTGTATGATGGTGAGATGGGGATCATAAGGAGGGGGTGGCTGGCTGCAGAGGTGGTGGCCAGAATGTTGGAAGAAAGGATGGGATGTGGCTCTCAGCGATTTTACCCCCACTCCTTCCCAATGCCAAGTACTTCAATCAAGAACTAAGTACCTGCCAATGAGGGACGTCCTGGGGGCCCATAGGCAAACCTGACAAGCGTTTGCTCGTTGGACTCCCTGTATGACAACTGTCCCACACACCACTGGTTGAAACCAATATTGGTGGGAGCGGCTTTAAAATGGCCACCATTTGGCATCCCTCTTCCTCAATTTCTGATACTTTTCTTGCAATTCAGAATTGTGCATACTTAATGGACTGGTTTTGTAGCCAGCGGGGGATGAATGATGTCAGCCATTAGGTACAATTGCACTCGACCAGAGATTTTCTAACAGCTTCTTCTGCATGGAAGTTCTTGTCAAACAAACCAACAGTACATCGTTTCCCTGACCCTATCCATGAATTCTGGGACCTATGTGAACAGGGAAAGAAGATTTGGGCAGAATCTTCTGTTTTTCAGACGAAGTGCAGTGTCGGACAAAATAGTTTCCTGCCACTGGCGTGAGTGGAAAAGTCCACCTATGTATCTCCTCATCCAATCAGATTAAAGAATCATTAATCAGCGGCAGAGTCTTAATCAGGAAGTGTCCATTAGAATTTTAATTTCATTGCAAAATAAGATAGAGAAAGTAAATATAGGGAGGAACGGAAAGAGTAGGTTTGAGCGAGAGATAAAAGAGTCAAAAAGAAAAGCAATTTAAAAAAATCTCCAGCAATAACTAAAATTTGAAGGAATATGAAATGCCACATGACACCACACTTATTGAAGTTAATTTTCAATGCCGGAGAGACTGTGAGAGGAATTTTTTTAAAAACTGTTCCACAGGATCAAGACTGCTTCCCCGACTCCATAGGAGTCCCAATTCACACGTCCAGAAGCCCACTCCAGCCCCATCCCCTCCCTGAGGGTCACTACCAGTGAGACAGATGGCTCAAAATGGAAGACTTTGCTTAACCAAGCTACCTGTGAAGGCACGAGCTGCAATGCTGGCCATGCCAAGTATGTTGATGAGGACTAACCAATCCCCGGACTTCTTGTTTTAGCCATGCGTTGATCGTGCAACATCGAGTCTAAAACTGGTTAGAGGTCTTGACTAATTTATACTCATAGATAACAGTTTTAAATACCTAAGTAAATTGTTGTTCAGAGGCCGATGCTACAAATTATTCTAAAATATAGGTATGACTGTAACAGTGGAAGTGGGCTGTTTCTGTTTCAGTCAGCACCTCCCGGGTATATGAGTAATTATGAGCTACTGCTGATTTGAGCCATATGTTTGCTATTACCATAGGGTTTCCTTAGATGCCGGAAGTGGAGTAAATTCCCAGGTCCCTCTATATTTAGTCTCCAGTTACAATATGCATTTCTGTTAAGAAAAGTAACTAAAGTGGGGAAGGGAATGTTTGCTGTTGATTTTCTTTTTAAATTATCCCCATCTTCAAATTTAAGGAACCTTTCAGATTACAGTAGGAAATAACCCTTTAAGCAGTTCATTTCCTCTGCAACTTTGTTGAAACGGCATCTGCTTCCTATTATATTTCATCTGTCACAGTGACTTTCTGATATTTTGTTACTGTTGTGTGTTGTCATCAGAACATTACACAGTTACACATACAGAATTTTTCAGCTTTGATAACTGCCTCAAGAAAGCTTTAGGAAAACATTTCCTTCTTCTTGTCATCTTGAAATTCAGCATTTTAAATAATATAGATGTTGCTAGATAATATGACCAAATGCTGGAAAAGACCACTCAATGTTCACAAAGTTACCCATTTCGTGTTTTCCAAATGGTGATGAAGCTTTTTAAAACTTAAATACTAAGATGCTCTAAAGTTCTGTCTATTTTCATCCGAGGGAAGCTACAAAGCATCTTCATGACAAATAAAAACATAAAATATTGGCAAAATTTGTCTGCCCCTCACCAGGTTTGCACATGGGCAAGCTCTTAAAATTCTCCAGGTGCCCTTCGCCATACCCAACCTTTCTGCAATTTGAAGGAGATAGAGGGGGATGCCCTCGCCCCACCTGGCTACTTGAGTGCTGCTTCCTTCCCAGATGCAAGCCTGAGGCACATGGGGGGGGGGGGGGGGGGGGGGGTCAGGGACAGGGGAAGCCCAACAGGTTATCCTGCTTGGGTTTTGGGTGGGGGCATCCCCCTCCTGCACCCCCTTTCCCAAACGGACCCCCCATCCTCTCCCGGTGTTCCCTAGATTTTCCAACCTGCTACCAGAATCACAGAATGTACAGCATAAAAGAGGCCATACGGCCCATTAAGTCGGCACATGATCATGAAAAATACCTCACCTGCCAACCTAATCCCATTTTCCAGCACTTGGCCCATAGCCTTGGATATTATGATGTTCTAAGACCTCATCAAGGTACTTTTAAAGGATGTGAGGCAACCTGTCTCTTCCACCCTCCCAGGCAGTGCATTCCAGTTCGTCAACACCCTCTGGGTAAAAAAGTTTTTCCTCAAACCGCCGCTAAACTTCCTGCCCTTGACCTTGAACTTGTGACCCCTCGTAACTGACCCTTCAACGAAGGAGAACAGCTGCTCCCTATTCACCCTGTCCACACCCATCATAATCTTGTATACCTCAATCAGGGCACCCCTCAGTCTTCTCTGTTCCAGCGAAAACAACCCAAGCCCATCCATCCTCTCTTCAAAACTTAAATGTTCTATCCCAGGAAACATCCTGGTGAAATGCCTCTGCACCCCCTCCAGTGCAATTACATCCTTCCTATAATGAAGCAACCAGAATTGCACACAATACTCCAGCTGTGGCTTCAGCAAAGTTCTAAACAACACCAACATGACCTTCCTGCTTTTGTAATCTATGCCTCGATTGATAAAGGCAAGTGTCCCATATGCCTTTTTCACCAGCCTATTAACCTGCCCTTCTGCCTTCAGAGATCTATGGACAAATACGCCAACGTCACTTTGTTCCTCGGAACTTCCCAGTGTCAGATAGTATACTTCCTTGTCACATTACTCCTTCCAACGTGTATCACCTCACACTTCTCAGGGTTAAGTTCCATCAGCCACTTTTCTGCCCATTTGACCATCCCGTCTATATCTTCCTGTAACCCAAGACACTCAACCTCACTGTTAACCACCCAGCCAATCTTTGTGTCATCCAAAAGCTTACTGATCCTACCCTTCACATAGTCATCTGTGTTATTTATATAAATGATAAGCAATAGGGGACCCAGCACAGATCTCTGTGGTACGACACTGGACACTGGCTTCCAGTCACTAAAGCTGCTGTCTATCATCACCCGCCGTCTCCTACAACTAAGCCAATTTTGAATCCATCTGATCAAGTTATCCTGTATCCCATGTGCATTTGACTTTTTTTATAAGTCTCCCATGTGAAACCTTGTCAAAGGCTTTACTGAAATTGCTATAAACAACACCACCCTCATATACACACCTAGTCACATGCTCAAAAAATTCAATCAAATTTGTTAGGTATGACCTCCCTCTGACAAAGCCATGCTGACTATTCCTGATCAACCCTTGCCTCTCCAAGTGGAGATAGATTCTCTCCTTCAGAATTTTGTCTGATAGTTTTCCTGTCACTGATGTGAGACTCACTGGTTTGTAGTACCCTGGCTTGTCTCGACAACCTTTCTTAAATAGTGGAAACACATTAGCTGTTCTCCAGTCCTCTGGTATATTCACCGAGGCCAGAGAGGAAGTAAAAATTTGGGTCCGAGCCCCTGTAATCTCCTCCCTCACGTCCCACAGCATCGTGGGACACAATTCATCCAGACCTGGAGATTTGTCAAGTTTTAAGCATGCCAACACCTCAAATACCTTGTCACTGCCTATAAAAAATGCCCCTCCCGTGAACCTCTCTGCCAGTTCCAACAAGAAGCCCCTGAACCCACATGGTTCTGGGCTCCCGGCACTTAGATTTCATGTAGTTCCAGCATTTCCAGGACTATATTGTTGCTGGCCAATCAGACTGGCCGGCAGCCCTCTGGAGGTGGGATGTCCAGGAAGTGTTAAATGGTTTTGGAGTTGCCATCACTAGCGGGAATGCACTGCAATTGTTCAGCCACTAATTGTCCCCCACTGGTGGGAGAATATGTCGGGAGACCCAGAAATCAGTTTCACGCTCGCGTGAATTTACAGCAGGGTCTTCCATTGGTGCCCACATGGTGGATCGGAAATTCGCCAGGGGCTGGCATGAACCTCATTTGCACCCTGTTAATGGAATGCAAATGAGGGTCAAACCCCCACGGTTGATTCTCCGCAGTGCCAGCAGAAAATACATTTGGAACAGTGTGACATGCAGATGTTCGGACTTATCCTAACAATGCCTGGGGCTGCTTCCGGCATTGGGGATGGGGGCTGCCTACAACCCTGGAGCCCAGAAAACCACAACAGTGGGTTGGGGGCACATGTGCAGGTGATCTTTCCAGATTCAATATCCTGGAGGGGCTCCATCTTCCAGCCTCAAAATATCCCAGTCACAGTGTGCTCCTGCACATCTACCTTCATTTTCAGGAAGCCCACCTTCTTTCTTCAATCATGGGCCAGTGATGTTGGGCGCTGTTTCACAATTGGGTCCAGGCACAACAAAGCACATGACTTCCAGGCCTGCCCCGTCACTGAGTACGGCATGAAACAGCTGGGTGCATAATTAATGAGGTCAGGCCGGATGATTTGCCATGGTTTTCCAATCTTTAGGGGGCAACAGAAAGCTACTAAAAAAGCTATAAAGAAGAGTAAGATAGAGTATGAGAGTAAACTTGCTCAGAATATAAAAACAGACAGTAAAAGTTTTTACAAATATATAAGACAAAAAAGAGTGGCTAAGGTAAATATTGGTCCTTTAGAGGATGAGAAGGGAGTTTTAATAATGGGAAATGAGGAAATGGCTGAGGAACTGAACAGGTTTTTTGGGTCGGTCTTCACAGTGGAAGACACAAATAACATGCCAGCGACTGATAGAAATGAGGCTATGACAGGTGAGGACCTTGAGAGGATTGTTATCACTAAGGAGGGAGTGATGGGCAAGCTAATGGGGCTAAAGGTAGACAAGTCTCCTGGCCCTGATGGAATGCATCCCAGAGTGCTAAAAGAGATGGCTAGGGAAATTGCAGATGCACTAGTGATAATTTACCAAAATTCACTAGACTCTGGGGTGGTCCCGGTGGATTGGAAATTAGCAAACGTGACGCCACTGTTTACAAAAGGAGGTAGGCAGAAAGCAGGAAATTATAGGCCAGTGAGCTTAACTTCGGTAATAGGGAAGATGCTGGAATCTATCATCAAGGAAGAAATAGCGAGGCATCTGGATAGAAATTGTCCCATTGGGCAGACGCAGCATGGGTTCGTAAAAGGCAGGTCATGCCTAACTAATTTAGTGGAATTTTTTGAGGACATTACCAGTGCAGTAGATAACGGGGAGCCGATGGATGTGGTATATCTGGATTTCCAGAAAGCCTTTGACAAGGTGCCACATAAAAGGTTGCTGCATAAGATAAAGATGCATGGCATTAAGGGTAAAGTAGTAGCATGGATAGAGGATTGGTTAATTAATAGAAAGCAAAGAGTTGGGATAAATGGGTGTTTCTCTGGTTGGCAATCAGTAGCTAGTGGTGTCCCTCAGGGATCCGTGTTGGGCCCACAATTGTTCACAATTTACATAGATGATTTGGAGTTGGGGACCAAGGGCAATGTGTCCAAGTTTGCAGATGACACTAAGATGAGTGGTAAAGCGAAAAGTGCAGAGGATACTGGAAGTCTGCAGAGGGATTTGGATAGGTTAAGTGAATGGGCTCGGGTCTGGCAGATGGAATACAATGTTGACAAATGTGAGGTTATCCATTTTGGTAGGAATAACAGCAAACGGGATTATTATTTAAACAATAAAATATTAAAGCATGCCGCTGTTCAGAGAGACTTGGGTGTGCTAGTGCATGAGTCACAGAAGGTTGTTTTACAAGTGCAACAGGTGATTAAGAAGGCAAATGGAATTTTGTCCTTCATTGCTAGAGGGATGGAGTTTAAGACTAGGGAGGTTATGTTGCAATTGTATAAGGTGTTAGTGCGGCCACACCTGGAGTATTGTGTTCAGTTTTGGTCTCCTTACTTGAGAAAGGACGTACTGGCGCTGGAGGGTGTGCAGAGGAGATTCACTAGGTTAATCCCAGAGCTGAAGGGATTGGATTATGAGGAGAGGTTGAGTAGACTGGGACTGTACTCGTTGGAATTTAGAAGGATGAGGGGGAATCTTATAGAAACATTTAAAATTATGAAGGGAATAGATAGGATAGATGCGGGCAGGTTGTTTCCACTGGCGGGTGACAGCAGAACTAGGGGACATAGCCTCAAAATAAGGGGAAGTAGATTTAGGACTGAGTTTAGGAGGAACTTCTTCACCCAAAGGGTTGTGAATCTATGGAATTCCTTGCCCAGTGAAGCAGTTGAGGCTCCTTCATTACATGTTTTTAAGGTAAAGATAGATAGTTTTTTGAAGAATAAAGGGATTAACGGTTATGGTGTTTGGGCCGGAAAGTGGAGCTGAGTCCACAAAAGATCAGCCATGATCTAATTGAATGGCGGAGCAGGCTCGAGGGGCCAGATGGCCTACTCCTGCTCCTAGTTCTTATGTTCTTATGACTGCCACAGCAGGATGCAAAACAAACACTCACAGAATTTACAGTGCAGAAGAAGGCCATTTGGCTCATCAAGCCTGCACCGGCCCTTAGAAAGAGCACCCTACCTATGCCCACACCTCAACCCTATCCCCGTAAACCCACCTAACATTTATTGGACACTATGGGCAATTTAGCATGGCCAATTGACCTAACCTGCACGTCTTTGGACTGTGGGGGGACTGGTGTCGCTCCGGTGTCCGGAGCACTCGGAGGAAACCCAGACACGGGGAGAACATGCATACTCCGCACAGACAGTGACCCAAGACGGGAATCGAACCTGGGACCCTGGAGCTGTGAAGCAATTGTGCTAACTACTATGCTACCGTGTTGCCCACGTTCCTGCCCCTGCCTCAGCACTTAGTCTCAAAATGGGAGAATCTTGCCCGTGGATTATGCTAGTGTTGTGCAATGCAATGCTATATGACCAATCAGAACCATTCAGAACCTGATTATCCCAACCATCAACCTAGTAAACAATCCTGGTACAGAACATCTACAGAGCATAGTCAAGTTTGAAACCAATGCCAGCACATGAATATTGAAATTGATACCGAGAATGAAATAGGAATGACAGCAAAGCAGGAGCATAACCAAGGGCTATAAAAGAGCTTTCATTTTACTCAATATCTGTAATCTCATCTACAAAACATATATATCAACATAATTTAAAACATTGTGACAGCAACTACTGCCAGGTATGCAAAAAAAGGCTCTCCAATTTAAATTATAAATGAAAATAATGCATGAAATATAACTTCAATCTTCCATGTGAAAGAAATTCTTATTGTGTGTTGATGTTTGCTATGGCACGGAGTGCCAATTTGCTCTGAGTACTGGGAGTTAACGTAAGAGTGGGAGTTTAGGGAAGTGGAGGAACAGAGATTTAAAAAGAATGGAAGCTGAGAGTCAGCGCAGAGATTTAAAAAGAGCAGGAGCTGAGATCAGAGCAGAGATTGAGAAAGAGCGGGAGTTGAGAGTCAGATGTAAAAAGAGTGGGAGCTGAGAGTCAGAGCGGAGATTTAAAAAGAGTGAATTGATGATCGCATCAATTTAATCGGCTTAAAGAACTACTATGGAATCAGCCCTCAAACCTGACCGACTGGAACTCGATCCACAGGCCGCAGAGGCAAAGGAAATTGTTTTGCATTGACTTTGGTGCTTCAAGGCCTACCTGGCTGCGTCGATGACTTCCTCCGTTACAGATGAACAGAAGCTAAGTCTTCTCCACGCATGGGTGACCCATCGTATTTCTACTCAACTTGATGAAGCTAACTCTTACACCGAGGCCCTCGCGATACTCGACCGCCTGTACGTGCGGCCCGTGAACGAAGTCTACACGCGACATATCTTCACAACTCATCGCCAGCACCCTGGGGAGTCGCTAGATGACTTTCTACGTGACCTCAAAGCCCTAGCACACGACTGTAACTGCCAGGCCGTGACAGCCACTCAGCACATGGAACTCGTCATCCAAGACGTGTACGTTGCGGGGGTCCGATCAAATTATGTGCGTCAGCGTCTCCTTGAGAAAGGGGCCCAGGACCTGGAGGACACGGTAAAATTGGTGACCTCGTTGGAGGTCGCTATCCAAAGCCTAACTGCATTCCCGGTCAATCACGCGACCCCATCGTGGACCCCCGACCAAAGGCTGCCCCAGGCCTGCGCCACGCAGCCACCCACCCTCCACGGAGGACTATCGTGCCATTTGTGCGGCCAGCCCCAACACCCCCGGCAGCAATGCACGGCCAGCAACGCAAACTGCAGCAGCAGCGGGCAAAAAGGACACTTCGCTAAGGTCTCCCTAGCCAAATCAAAAAACTCAAACCCTAACTCCAACACTCGCTGCTCCGACTCTCAGGCCTGCAGACCCCGCAATGTGGCAGCGTGTCTGCCGACTCCACCTCCACACAACATGTGCGACTCATGGGGGCCGCCATCTTGGCCATCCTCCCCCACGCAGCCAGCCATGTGCGATCCATGGGGGCCGCCATCTACACCCCACCCAACCTCCTACCCCCCGCGTCCCCGCACCTATTTGCTTCCCATGCTCCCT
Source organism: Scyliorhinus canicula (assembly GCF_902713615.1). Taxonomy (NCBI): domain Eukaryota; kingdom Metazoa; phylum Chordata; class Chondrichthyes; order Carcharhiniformes; family Scyliorhinidae; genus Scyliorhinus; species Scyliorhinus canicula. The sequence goes on from NC_052151.1 coordinate 111,598,412, forward strand.
TCCATGTCCCATGCACACCAGTCCGCAGGAACGAAGCTCAGGAAGAGCCATCCCCGGAGTCCACCACCAGTAAAAGAGCAGAAGCTGAGAATCAGAGCGGAGATTTAAAAAGAGCGGGAGCTGAGAGTCAGAGCGGGAGCTGAGAGTCAGAGCGGGAGCTGAGAGTCAGAGCGGGAGCTGAGAGTCAGAGCGGGAGCTGAGAGTCAGATCCGGAGCTGAGAGTCAGATCCGGAGCTGAGAGTCAGAGCGGGAGCTGAGAGTCAGAGCGGGAGCTGAGAGTCAGAGCAGGAGCTGAGAGTCAGAGCGGGAGCTGAGAGTCAGAGCGGGAGCTGAGAGTCAGAGCGGGAGCTGAGAGTCAGAGCGGGAGCTGAGAGTCAGAGCGGGAGCTGAGAGTCAGAGCGGGAGCTGAGAGTCAGAGCGGGAGCTGAGAGTCAGAGCGGGAGCTGAGAGTCAGAGCGGAGAGGGATACATCTGGGCAGCGGGCTGAGTTTGAAAAACAGTCCAGGAGTGATATCATAGGAAAACATCATGTTAATTGGCTGGTAAGCAAGTGCCAATTTGCATTATCTTTTCTAAATTGCTTTCAGATTAAAGGTAAAATGAGAAATATTTTACAGATTAGAAAGACTATCAGAAAATCAGCTGGAAGTTTAAAATAAGAAAAAAACAAATGAAAAATGAATAAAATAGAGATGCAGGGCCAGGTGTTGTACCTGCATGGTGTAGGAGCTGCTGAACCCCATTGTGGTTCATAGTGAACACATCTGTAGCAAGTGTTGGTTGTTTGAGGAACTTTGGCTCACAGTTCCTGAGCTGGAGTCTGAGCTTCGGATACTGCAACACATCAGGGAGAGGGAGAGTTACCTGGACGCTGTGTTTCAGGAGGCAGTCACACCCCTTAGAGTAACTACCTTGAATTCAACCAGTGGTCAGGAACAGGGGGGTTTCACTATGAGCGAGGCAGGTAGAGGGATCCAGGAGGTAAAGTTGGAGGAGCCTCAGCCCTTGTTCTTGTCCAACAGGTTTGAGGTTCTTGCTCCCTTTGTGGATAACAGTGGGGACTGTGGGGAGGAAGAGCAAATTGTCTACAGCACCGTGGTACAGCGAGTCATTCAAGTGGAGGGGGGAAGGGGGGCGCAAGAAAAGAAATGTAGCCATTATGGGGATGGTATACATGATGTGGAGATGCCGGCGTTGGACTGGGGTGAGCACAGTAAGAAGTCTTACAACACCAGGTTAAAGTCCAACAGGTTTGTTTCAAACACGAGCTTTCGGAGCACGGCTCCTTCCTCAGGTGAATCATTCACCTGAGGAAGGAGCCGTGCTCCGAAAGCTCGTGTTTGAAACAAACCTGTTGGACTTTAACCTGGTGTTGTAAGACTTCTTACGGGGATGGTATAGTTAGGGGTATAGGCACCGTTCTCTGTGTCTGGTATCAAGAGTTCCGAAGTTTGTATTGCCTGCCTGCTGCTCGGGTTCAGGATATCTCATCTGGGTTGCAGAGGAACCTGGGGTGGGAGGGTAATGGTCCAGTTGCCTTAGTCCACGTAGGTACCAATGACAGAGGTAGGACAAAGGCAGAGGTTCTGCTGAAGGAATATGAGCAGCTGGGGGTTAAATTAAAAAGCAGAACCAAAAAGGTAATCATTTCCAGATTACTACCTGAGCCACGAGCTAATTGGCACAGGGTCAATAAGATTAAAGAGGTAAATGCGTGGCTCAAAGTTTGCTGTGGGAGAAACAGATTTGAATTGATGGGACATTAGCACCAGTACTGGGGATGGAGGGAGCTGTTCTGATTGGACCGTATTCACCTGCATCAAGCTGGGACCAGAGTCCTGGCAAATCGCATAACTAGAGCTGTAGGGAAAATTAGAAAATCAAAGTTAAAGGAGAAGGTAGAAGTGCAGGTTCATGATGAGGACTTGAAGCAAGATAAAGTGGGGGAGCGGGGGGAAGGGGGGGGGGGGGGGGAGGGGTGCTCTGGGGAGGTTAATAAACTTTCCAGAACATGAAATACAACAGCGGCAGGAATCTAACTTCAAGCACAGCAGATACTGGGACAACAATGAGAAAAGGGGTGATCAACACAGGACTGAAGGGATTGTACCTAAATTTTCACAATATACAAAACAAGGTAAATGAGCTTGTAGCGCACATTGAAATTGGCCGGTGCGACTTTGTGTGCATTACAGAGACGTGGCTGCAAGAAGATCAGGACTGGGATCTAAATATCTAGTATGTGTCCTATCGAAAGGACAGGCAGATGGGTAAAGGGGGCGGGGTTACCTCATTAGTAAGGAATGAAATTAAATGGATAGCAAGAAGTGATATAGGATCAGAAAGCATGGAAGCTGTGCGGGTAGAATTGAAGAATCACAAAGAAAAAAAATAATTTGCAAGGAAGAAGAAATATGCAAAGGGGAAGGAAGAGGCATCCATGGTTGATGAGAGAAGTCAGGGACAGCATAAAAGCAAAATAAAAAGCATACAATGTGGCAAGGATTAGTGGGAAGCCTGAGGATTGGGAAGCCTTTAAAAACAAGCAGAGGACAACCAAAAATGGAATAAGACGGGAGAAGACGAAATATGGTGTGTAAGCCAGCTAGTAATACAAAAGAAAATTGCAAGAGTATTTTTCCATATATAAAAGGTAAGAGGGAGGCAAGAATAGACATTGGACCATTGGAAAATGAGGCTGGAGAAGTAGTAATAGGGAACAAAGAAGTGGCAGAGGAACCGAATAGATACTGGGCATCCATCTTCACGTTTGAAGACACCAGTGGCATACCAGAACTTCAAGAGAAGCATGGGAGAGGAGGGGCATGTAATGGCTGTCACGGAGAATGCACTGGGGAAGTTGAAAGGTCTGAAGGTGGATAAATCATCTTCTGGATGGCGTATACCCCAGTGAAGGACTTAGCTGAGGAGATTGTGGAGGTATTGGTGGTGCTCTTTCAGGAATCACTGGAGTTAGGGTATGCCCCAGAGGACTGGAAAATGGCTAATGTAACACCCCTGTTTAAGAAGAGAATAAAATGGGAAATTATAGGCCGGTTCGTCTGACTTCGGCCATTGGTAAGATTTTAGGATGTATTATTAAGGATGAGATTGCGGAGTACTTGGATGTGCATGGTAAAGTAGGACCGAGTCAGCATGGATTCGTCAACGTGTGGTCATGCCTGACAAATCTGTTAGAGTTTTTGAGGAAGTAACAAGGAAGCTAGACAAAGGAGAACCAGTGGACATTATCTATTTGGATTTCCTTTGGATTTCCAGAAGACCTTTGACAAGGTGGCTTACAGGATGCTTCTAAATAAGACAGGAACTCATGGTGTTCGGGGCAAGGTACTGGCATGGATAGAGGATTGGTTGACTGGCAGAAGGTAGAGGGTGAGGATAAAGGGGTATTTTTAAAATTCCCCCTTAGTGTCCAAAAGGAGAAGGGTTTACTGGCTTATGGGGAGAGGTGGAGGTGTGGGCTGAGGTAGTGTGTTCCAAGGGTCGTTGCAGATTCGATGGGCCGAATGGCCTTCTTCTGCATTGAAGGGATTATCGGATTGTTGCCAAGTGTGCAAATGATACAAAGATATGCAGAGGGACAGGTCGTGTTTAGGAAGCGGTGAGGCTGCAGAAGGACTTTGACAGGCGAGGAGAGTGGGCAAAGAAGTGGCAGGTGGAATACAATGTGGAAAAGTGTACGGTTATGCACTTTGGAAGGAGGAATGGAAGGATAGACTATTTTCTAAATGGGGAAAGGCTTTGGGAATCTGAAGAACAAAGAGATTTAGGAGTCCTAGTTCAGGAATCCCATAAGGTTAACGTGCAGGTTCAGTTGGCAGTTAGGAAGACAAATGCAATGCCAGCATTCATTTCAAGAGGGCCAGAATACATCAGCAAGGATGTACTTCTGAGGCTGAATACAGTTCTGGTTAGACCCCATTTGGAGTATTATGAGCAGTTTTGGACCTAAGGAAGGATGTGCTGACCTTGGAGCGATCCAGAGGAGGTTCACAACAACGATCCCGGGAATGAAGAGCTTGTTAAATGAGGAGCGGTTGAGATGGAGTTTAGAAGGATGACGGGAAATCTTACTGAAACTTACAGGATACTGAGAGGCCTAGATAGAGTGGATGTGGAGAGGATGTTTCCACTAGTAGGAGAGACTAGAACCCGAGGGTACAGTCTCAGCCTGAAGGGACGACCCTTTAAAACTAAGATGAGGGGGAATGTGTTCAGCCAGAGGGTGGTGAATTTGTGGAATTCATTGCCACAGCTACCGTGGAGACCAAGTCACTGAGTGTCTTTAAGACAGAGATAGATATGTTCTTGATTAATAAGAAGACCAGGAGTTACAGGGAGTGGGTAGGAGAATTGGGATGAGGAACATATCAGACATGATTGAATGGCTGAGCAGACGCGATGGGCCAAATGGTCTCATACTGGCCCCAAATCTATGGCCTTATGAGGCACAATTTAATGGAAAAGGAACAGAGTCCCATTTTGGGCACATTTTGGGGGATGCAGCACCAAGACCGATCCCGCTATTAAACGGGACTCTGCTCCTTTTTGGACCCCGCCAAGGAACACCCCACCTAGGCCATACTTAGACTCATTTAGACGAGTGAGCTGAGTTTATTAGTGCAGGAATAGATCTCTGGACCCCCACAGCAGCCTCTGGACCTGCACCCCAACACCCCAACGTACCAATTAGAGGGTCCTTGAGCCCCGCACACCCCACCTGGGACATCCCCGGCACCAAACTCTGGCATAGGCAAGATGTCACCTGGGAACCTTTGCACTGCCAGCCTGGCACCCTGGCAGCGTCTCTGCCAGCCTGGCAAGGCCACCTGAGCACCTTACAGTGCTGCGAATCCCAGGTGACATCAGGAGTGCCTGGGTACCACCCTGCTCAGAGCCTGACCACTCGTCCCCCGGTCACCTGGGAGATCCCCGTAAGTGCTGATATGCCCGCGCCACATTTGGGGAAACCAGCGCTAAACAACGCTCGGCCTCTTGCAAGATTTAACAGCCTCATCGCATTACTCTGTCTGGTGCGATGAGGCCAGTAAATCATGGCCATGGTCTTATGGAAAATGTTATCTGAAGATAAACTAAATCAGCACCAAGTCTTTAAGCACCAACTATTGCAGGTTTCCATGGACTTCTTTAACTGTTCACACCCCAGACTAATCACCTGCATTTCTCAGATCAACACAAACTAAATACTCTTTATAATGTCTGAAGTTATAAGTATTTTCGTACAGGACATTGACAAGCAAAAACATTAACACAAAGTATAGTGAAAACCTGATTAAAAACAGTTTCATTGGAACAATGTGATAAAAAGTTCGAGTCAAACAATCTTTTCGCACAGGAGGCCATTCAACCCATCGTGGCTGTTGAAAGAGCGATCCAATTTATCTCACTCCCTTGCTCTGTCCCCATAGCACTGCTATTTTATTTTGATCTTATCATTTTGCCTCCTTACTGTGCCAGGAATGGTGGTGATAAAAGAAATCTTATCAGTATGACATAAAAATAATCTTATCAACTTTTGGCTTACAATTTGGCCAGTTTAAATAAATCTTGCCCTCTCGCATGCATTAGTCATTGGACAAAACAATGCAACCCCAGACAAATCAATTGCTCTTTTCAGACAAAGGTCCAACTCATATACGTAAAACATGACTTCTGTCTGCAACGTTACTATGTGCTTATCAAATTCTGCTATAATAACATACAGATAAGAGTCAAGATCCCCCGTACTCTTAGTTGTATTGCAAACCTTAGACCTCGGAATATAATTACATGATATACCAAATGTTCAAAGAAAGCAAACCTAAATCAGCAGTTCAACATATTTTATGCAAAACATATTCTTTGAGTTGAGTCAGAACATTTTTATGCGTCAGAACTAAGTGGTAAATTGTACAGCCAAGCTGCATGAACATTCAAGCTGACCGCAGTGATGATCAATTAAACATTAGAACACAGCATAAAATAGCAACTGATGACAAAATATTTGTTTACGATTTAATGTTTCATGTACCACTGAGTTCTTGTACATAAAGCAGAGGAACTGCAATTTTTCTGAACTGCACATTTAAAGACAATCATTCATTATCTACTGTGAGCTGAAGCAATATGGGGATGTTTTATTGAAGCACCACATCGATAGGATCCATGATTTTTGAGGGGTGGAGCTGAGTGTTGTGTATATTTATGCTGTATATTAAAATAAAATTGTGCATTTATAAAGCATCTTTCACAACCTCAGGAAGGCCCAAAGCACACCATAACCCATTTGACTATTACAGACTTAAACTGTCAGACTGCAATGCCAATAACCCATTCAAAGGTCCCACACCTTTCCTTCCGTCTGTCCCTGACCATCAGTGTTGTTGGTCACAATGTTTAATCACCCTTGTGCATTCCCTTAATGGTTGTTTTCAGTGCGCCTGTCCGAGCGCTCCAATGCACCACTACCCCAGTGGCTGCAGCTTGGTTGGTGGAAGGCTGCTGACTTTCAGCGAAAGAAATTACAGACGGCCTTAAGGGATGACCTCGAGCAGCTCTGAGCCCAGAAAGCTCGACTGTAGACTGCACCATCACATCATGGGCAGCAGCAGTCTGGGCTGACTGGCTGACCAGCAGCACCAGGGACATTAATGGTGGAACGGCAATGATGAAAGCATGAATGCTATCTTTGAGAAATAGAAAGTTTGTGCTCTATGACTACTCCACTACTACTTGCCAGGGCAACCCCAGAGCAATCCTAATAATTTGTTGGAGGACAGATTGTTGGACTGCTATGATAACCTGCAAGCTCGTTTGCACACTGTTAACCATGGTCACTTGGTGGCAGCCTGAGCTTGTGTGGCAGCAAGCAGACTTTGCATAGCTTACCTGAGTTTCCATTGCAGAGGTCCAAGTCCTGGTGGATCCTTGTTGTACTGCAATAGAAGCTGAAACATTGGCCTTGTGCTGTAACATGGCTGGATCCACATGTGCTGATAGATACTATTAAGAAGTAGCTCCAAGATGTGTGCAAAGCCCTGTGCCAAGCTGAACTCCGCTATTTTCCCTGACCAACTGCAACCTTTCTGATAGTCTTCCCAATACTTAAAGCCTTGAGATGTGAATACACATCAGCCTTCTCCTGTAGACAACAGTCTACAGTTCCCTTCAGCCAAACCTGTGTTTGACCTTGTCCTCAGGTGAGTTTGCACCTTCATTATCTTTGGTCCCTCCCCTGGCCGTAGGCCACTGGTGCCCAATGTCTCACCACAGTGAGATCCCAGCAGGTCCCAGCTCTATAAAGTATCCTCTAATATACATACAGTGTCTGTATCTGAGTTGCTAGTGTGAAATCAAGTAACAATGTGATTTCATCATCACTCTCTTACTGTTCTGCCACTGTCTGGTCAGGTTGCACTGCTTTAGAATCCGAAAATAGAAATACACAAGAGAAATGAGGAGTCGTGCAATCGAGGAGATTAGCTAAGGGATGCATCGAGGAGATTAACTAAGGGACACCATCCGCAGTTTGTAAATCAGAAGAGATTGAAGGAGGAAAGGAAATTGGAATATGAGATTACGTATGAGGGTTCAACCCCACCCCTGGCTACAGCCTCCATAATGGACGTGCCTATAATGGCCAGCACCATCTCTTCCGGGAGACTCAGGATTATGCAACTGTGCCACCTCATGCCTCAATGGTGAGTTCTTATGCATCACCTTGTAATGTAGGAGAGAGGAAAATGTGTCTATGAGTCTGTTTGGGTGATGGGCCTGTTAAGCTTGAATGGCTGGCAGTGAGTGCACAAGTGCCAAATATACAGGATGTGGTGTAGCGTTTGAATGGCAGGTATAAGTCCAATAGGAATTGTGGTAGGTCAGTGATGGGGGTTTGGTGGATTGAACAGTGGCTGAGGTTTAATTGTGAAGTTAGTGGCAGATGGCATTTAAAGATGAGGTCTTCAACTTCTTGAAGCACTACATCCAGGCTCTTGAGGCTTGACTTCAGGCATTGACCCCCAAAACTATCTAGTTCCATTGTTTTCTGGTTCCTTGCAAAAAAAACATCACCCTTTTGTCCCACCTTTTTACTGAAGCTGCAGTTTCGGGTCTGAAAACATTAGAGCCTACACTCTGCACTGTGCTGTGCCACACGCTAACTGTTCGCATGTCAGAATCACTTTCTGGGCTATTCCCAGAACCTGCTTCAGCTACAGTACACCTGCTCTTTATGAGGCGCATGGTAGTTTTGAGCACCTCATCTTCTGATTACAACCTCAGCACGGATTACAACCTTTCACTGCAGTCATTATCATTCATCATGTCTTTAATTCTCTGACACCTTTGTCATTTAATATCAACTGGCCTCTACCCTATTCCAAGCTTTCTCTTTTGCTCTTCCACTCCTTCCCTTTCCATAGCAGAAAACAGGATAATATGTTTGTCAAGGAGTCATCCAGGCTCTAAATGTTAGTTCCCTTCTCTGTCCACACATGCTGTCAGTCTCGCTGGAATTGCCCAATATTTTCTGTGTTTATAGTAATTCTGAAGGAGAATCATATTTGGCCTGAAACATTAACTCCCTGTCACACCTGCTGAGTATTTGCAGCACTTTCTGTTTTTATTCAGATTTCCAGCATCCGCAGTATTTTACTTTCACTTTGAAGCAATGTCGACCGGCCTTAAGTGGTGCTAGTTATTCAAGACATTCTTCTTTTCTCAGGCATACAGCTAACCAACAGCACGGTTAGTTCTGGTGGATTATTGAAATGGCAAGAAACAAAAAGAAGTCCCGCTGTCTGCATTGAAATCAATGGGCACGATATTCTGGCCTCCCTGCTGCGTGTTTCTCGGGGGCAGGAGGCCGCCTGCTGGTGGCGGGATCTTCTGGTCCCTCTACTGTCAATGGGATTTCCCACTGAATCCACCAGTAGGGGGTGAGCCGTTGGTGACACCAGTAGATCCAGCCAGAAGATCTCGCCCAATGAGTGCAGGTTAAGTGCACATCATGATCCCTGTGAATGTTACAGACACCAATGAACTTGGGTCCCCACTGAAATGGCATGGAATGGATAAACAGCTACAACAAATGTAGGTGCATGTTTAAAAGTGCAGGAGGTCTTAAAGACTGAAGACACCAGTTATTTCTAGATGGTGCTTAATATTTGCATCTATTGTCCCTAGAAATACTAGCATGCTGATGGTTCCCAGTAAATGGGAAGATTTATCCCTGACAAGTATAATTTTGCTCTTAATCAGTTGCAGGTACAGGACTGTTCCTTGCTGGGAGCAATTACTGAGAGATAATTTGTGTGATTATGTGTGCTTCCCTCTTTTTCAAAAAAGGACCAGGACTATTGAATGAAACTTGTTTGTGCAGTGCAACTTTCTTTGGAACAGATGTTCAAACTAATCAGCATTTCCACATGTCAGTTGCTATATTCTGCTAATGGGAAACATGACTGTTTCTTCAAACTTGATTTCATTTGGACCCAAATACTATCCCTCTTAAAAAAATAAATTTGAAGCAAACCAAAGTTTCATGATGAGTAAATTGGGCAGTAAAGATTGTTGGACAGTTAGCTGTGTAACACAACTTGTTTAAGATATCTCTCTGGTAACTGTTACTATCAGCTACATAATAAGATAATTCAAATAAAAGCCAGTTGTTCACAACCAGTATTTAAAAGTAATGAATTAAACTTTCACTTGGTCATTTGTTGATATTTGCATACCTTGTCCTTACCATCATGAGTTCAAGAACATTCAAGTTCAGTTCTCCATCCATCAAATATACGAGCACAACATGTAAAATGATTTATTTAGCCAACGTACTCCAGGTTTCAGGTTTAATTTAATCATTTACATATGGCAGGCATTGTGCAGTTCCACATAACGGAGGTGAGGTATTTGTTTCAAAGCCCTGTTTTATGTCCTGCTTTGTTGAGAGAGGAAGCATGCAATAATAACTTGCTTGACAGCCATTCTCTTTTAGTTGTCAACAGCAGAGGTTTCTCAAATATTTGCTACAATATGTCAAACAAATTAAGGCATGTAGGTGCCAAAGCACAGCAAAATGTTCGACTTGGTATTCACAGCAAGGTTTTCTTAAATAAACAGGCAAGTAATCCCTCATGGCTTAGAATGTAAATCCGAAGGGGTAGCCTTTCAACATCCTGCTTGGAGCATAAAACTGACGTTGCAGATCAGCCGCTATTATTAAAACTGCCCAATTTCTGCAATAGCCAGTATTACACCAAGCAGAAATGTGACAATCTGTCCCTTGGTGTAATAAGAGTCTTAGAAAGCAGGAAGGATAACATGGTTGTTCTGGTGTGTTAGCTGGCTAGAAGTAAAATTCAGCGGGCAAAATTAACTGGAGCTCCCATTGCTGACTACTGGAGAAAGGATATATGTGGGCACTGGGTGAAGATATAGACTGGCCACCTGAGTGACATGTTACAGGGCTGTCATCACCAATGGCATTGTAACCAGCCTTATGTTACCTCTTCAGGAGGGAAAGAAAGAAAAATGTACTGCCATTTTCAAATCCAAAGCAGCAAATTTGGGTCAAAAATTTACAAAAGCAAAATACTGCAGATGCTGAAAATCTGAAACTAGAAACAGAAAATGCTGGAAATACGCAGCAGGACAGTCGGCATCTGGAGAGAATGAAACAATCAGTCATTAGTTCCAATGATAGTTAATGTTTCAGGTCGATGACCTCTGTCCCTACCTCCTCAGATGCTGTTTAACCTGCTAAACATATCAGCATTTTGTGCATTTTGGATCAAAAGTTTGTTTTGTTTGCCATTTAATTTGTAGACTGCTTTCGGTTTGACTCCTATCTCAGGATACTTGATTTTTATTTGAAGGGGCTAATGCTGTTTTGTTCTTTTCTTGATCTTCTCAGGCACAAGCTAATTGCAACCTGCTTCTATGCCTCAATCAACATTCTTCTGAGCCAGACTCTAGATGTTTGTAAGAGTGGCACAGGGGGTGGCACAGTCACACAGTGGTTAACACTGTTGTTTCACAATGCCAGGGTCCCAGGTTCGATTCCCGGCATGGGTCACTGTCTGTGTGGAATCTGCACGTTCTCCCCGTGTCTATGTGGGTTTCCTCCGGTTTCCTCCTATAAGTTCTGAAAGTCGTGCTTGTTAGGTAAATTGGACATCCTGAATTCTCCCTCTGTATACCCGAACAGGCACTGGGGTGTGGCGACCAGAGAATTTTCACAGTAACTTCATTGCAGTGTTAATGTAAGCCTACTTGTGACAATAATAAAGACTATTATCTTAGATTTTCCCTCCCATTTTGAGATGTGCTTGGGCCCTAAACATGGCTTCTCCCGGCAGTGGAGCTGGAAATTCATTGATATGAGGCAGTTGCAAGTGCAACCCCATATTCCACTATTCCAAGGCCCCGCCTGTTGCTGCACCAATAAACTATGCAAATTTGTTTTCACCCCTGTCATTTTCTTAGCGAGTGTGCATTTCAACAGATCCATTTGCTTACAGGGTGGAAATAACTATGATCTTGCTATTATTATAAGATTTCTACTAATCACAGCATATTTGTCCAGAATAATGGGAATTCCAGGCCAACAGTAGTGATGTGGATGGTGTTTTGATTCCTTTTTTGGGGATTTTAATTGCGTTTATGTCAATTTGTAGTTAATGTATTTGCATAATTTTGTATATTTTGTTGTTTACATGAGTAAACAACTTACTAGCCATCTTTATGAAGCAATTTCCTCACTGCAACCTTAGGTAATTTGGACATTCAGAATTCTTCCTCAGAGTACCCGAAGAGGCGCCGGAATGTGGCGACTAGGGGATATTCACAGTAACTTCATTGCAGTGTAAAAATAAGCCTACTTGTGACATTAAAGATTATTAATATGACTTAATCCAAAATCTATATTAATCAGATGGGAAACTGCATTAAGAAGAGTGATCCTATAGGAAGACCATAGTTATTATTCTGCAGCATAAGCAGAACGGTTTCAAAGAGCAATCAAGCTCACCACGAATACAAGTTTAAGTGGAATTAATCATTTAGCATTGCACATTTCAGCTCAAATGTACAGCTCAAAATTAAGAGCAAACTATTCCAGAATGTGATGCTGGCCATAGCCACAAAAGCTGAATGGAGCTTATGCTGACTGATAAAAACCTAACCAGCACACAAAGGTGAGCCCAGCAGCAAACTACAACCATGAGCTTGTGCATAACCTTGATGGACCTCAGAAAGCAACCCCTTTTCACCGAAGAACTGAGTTTCATGACACTAATAATAGCTCCCAGCAACACAGAGCAAAATGTTTAGAAAGCCCCATCCCACCCTCCAGTAACAACTCTGCATTCTGCCTTGAAGAAATCAAAAAATCAGAAATAAAGGCAGATACCAAGAGCCTAGGGCAAACCCAACAAATAATCAGACACAGTAGTAATGTGAACATTATTCTCCAAACCACCCCACTCTTTACCAGCATTTGCCAAGTAATAAAAAGCAATTATAACAACGATACCTCTTTACTGGTGAGATGAAGTAGTCAGACACATCAAGTAGACTGCAGTGTATTCCTACTCATCAATTGCTTAGATGAACACTCAAGAGTTACAGCTTCATTGTTTTCTTGATCAAAAGCAGTCTGGATTCCAAAGCCAAAATTCAGTGGTAAATCCAATTTTCTCCCATTACTGCTTATTGACAGTAGGGACAGAGCAGCACACAAAGCGATGGCTTGTTGTAAGCATGCAGGAAGTGAATAACATCTGCTTTCCTATTTAAGCACAAGAGCATCTGTGTTAAAAAGCAAGCGCCCTTTGCAGCCACGAGCAGCAGCCCACCTTCAGGATGACTTCAGCAGCACACAGACGACACTCGAGCTAAAGCATTTAGTGGAAAGTAGTACAGTCAGAGGAGGAAGGTGGACCCATTTCCTTCACCTTCAGAAATCAGCGGGTGGCGACAGGATTAGAACATGAACCAGCAGCCTTTCATTGTACACAGTAAGATCTATAACTGACTGAGTAGCCAGCTTGGGCCAGCCGGATCCTATAATTAGTATTTCTTTAACCTTTCCCTCCTGTTCCCAAGTTGTTCAACATCTTGCAAGGCAGCTAGAAGGGGGAATGCAATATACAGGGAGCAAGAAGGGATTAAGGTACACACACAGCCCCAGACAGATTGCAATATGTGCGAGAAATGAGAGGGAGTTCAAGGACAGAAACAGGAAATGACACTGAAAATTCTCAATGCTCCAATACAAACTCCCTGATGTGGACCTTTTTTTAAAAAACTGCACAGTCACAAAAACTGCTGACTGAAGCCAGGGAAGGAAAGTCAGCACAACATATTAAATTGAAGGGGGGGGGGGGGCTTGAGTAAGAAGACAGCTTGTAATATGGCTTTATCTTTATGACTGTGAGCAATGGATTAATGTTATGGTTTACTGCGAATTCAGGAAAGTACACAGTGTTACCAATTTCTCTTTCGCTTCAACACTAAAATCAGCGTGCTGTATGTACTGGTAATATCTTTTATTTGTACTCATCAATAAATCCATGATCTTTTTTTCAAATCAAAGCAATATATTGGTATCAATAAGGTCCCTGAAGTTTCAAAACCACCCAGTAGTTTATGGCAAAAATGTTACAGGTCATACATTGGAAACACTCAGTCCATTCATACCTCAAACAAATGCCCAATTCTATGCGAAACAGCATACCTATATGCTTCATTTGCTTCTTTCAAAGACACACTACCCTTATTTTCCTTGGCAGACCTAGGGACTTGTGACAAACTGACTCCTAAAATAAAACAAAACTGATCTGTGCACATTATCACAATGCTCAATGCCTACAAAAGGCTCATTATTCAATACAGAGCAAGGCAATCTGTTCGTTTTTTATAAAGTTCTCACACACTCTAGCTTTCTCGCTCTTTATTTTTGCAGACAGCTTAATTGAAACAGCCTGTAGGTTTCCAACAAAACTGGTTTGTAATTGAGAATTAGTGCAGTCTACATTGTCAGTGGTTTCTAAGATCCTCTCTCTGTAGACCAACAGAAGACACCCCAACTCTTTTATGTAGGAGAAACAAACATTATTTATAATTTCTTTTTGAAGGAGGTTTGATCATTTATGGCAACAGCCTAACATTTTCATATAAAGATAATTATATAGATTTTCTTAGGGTAGACTCTTTGATGCCCTCAGATCTGGGAAGAAATGCTGAAACCATTATTACTTGCAATATTAATATTTCATCTGTTGTTTTATTTTCCTTACTTCAATGTTCGCCAACATATCTGGAACTCCCCTACTAACAGCGCCAGATGGACTGCATCGGTTCAAGAAGGTGGCAATGGCAATTGGAGATGGGCAGTAAATGCTGGCCTTCCCAGCCACCCCCACACCCCATGAAAGAATTAAAAAATCTCAGGCTATTCAAAGATACATCAGCTTTACCCATGTTAAAGTTTGTAGGGATCAAGGGTGATTGGGATGATGTTGTTCATGCTCCTTATATATGGGCAATTACTCCATTACAGTGATGCTTCACTGGTGGTTAAAATATGAGCATGCAGAGAGTGGCAGATCCGGTTATACACGATACCTTGTTAATTTGGCACCATGAGAATCTAAGGGCATTGGTTAGGGCATGCACTTGCCATGGAAGGAAAGGCATTCAGACTGTGCTAAGTGAGCATCAAGTTAGAATCAATTGTGAAGATTCAAAATACATATGGGGAGATGGTGGCATAGTGGTATTGTCACTGGACTAGTAATCTAGAGACCTAGTGTAATGCTCTGGGGACCCGGGTTCAAATCCCACCATAGCAGATGGTGAAATTTGAATTTGATAAGGAAAGATCTGAAATTAAAAGTCTGTTGTGAAAGCCCATCTGGTTCATTTATGTCCTTTAGGGAAGGAAATCTGTCGTCCTTACCTACACGTGACACCAAACCCACAGCAATATGGTTGACTCTTTAATGCCCTCCGGCAATAAATGGTTTCCCAGCAATGCTCACATCCCATGAACGAATGAGAAAAGGCCCGTCTCTGCTGCCTTAATTTTTCTTCTGGTTAAATTTTATTTTGGTTCCTTCCTTCTGCACTGTTGTGACAATGGTTGGCACCTTTTGAGAGGCCCAAGATCAGACGGACTTTGAAAAGATTGTGGTTTGGGTTCTGATGCTTGTTTTACAGATATGGAGTAGTGAGAGTCTGATTAAACTTTAACACTCAAAAGTTAACGTTTTCCCCATCATAAGAAATAGAAAAATGTAGCAAGAAATTGGGCGGGATTCTGTGTCCCGGGAAGCTTGGATTGCATTCCACGATGGGACAGAGAATCGGGCGTGGGGACAAAATCGGGGTTGGTGGCAGACGCCGACCTGAATGCGAGGCTCCGATGCCCCGCTGTCAGCGGGAATGAGGTCCATACCGCACACCATGCTGAACATGGAAATAAATGCAAATGAGTCTTAATAATCTATGCACATCTGTTTAGCAGCCCTGGTGCCATATTCTCCGGTCTCCTGCAATTTTCTGGTCCCCACAGCTGGGAAACATGTGGGAGCAAATCACTTGTGGTTTTTATTAGCGTGGCCTTGACGTGGTGGACCTCCTGTTGGGCGAAGGTACCTTTGTCCACCACATCAAGACTATGCTGGTAGAGACCCCCTGGGCCCATCCAAGGGCCAAGTCCCCTGCAAAAATACACTGTCGGCCCACGTCTCCTCCCCCACACCCCACCCATAGGGACCCCTGTAATAGGGGACTACACTGCAGGGGCCCCCTGCCTAAAGGAATCCCCTCCACAGACCGCCCCCCGACACACAGTCCTTCTCACCCCCAGAAAAGGGACTTTTGTCTGGAAGCAAGAGAAAAGTCCAGATAGGAGCAGTGGGAAACATTATAGCTGTAATACTTACCTTGAAGCTCCACATGCCAAATCCTGTGCCTGCTTCTGGTTCCCACAGATCCATTAGCTCATCCAACGCCAGTCATGGCTTTTGAGTAGTGGTCTGTGATTGACAGCTTGCAAAAACCATCTGCAGCTTTGATACTTATATCTCTTTGATGTGGCTGCTGTGCGGTGCAGGGGGGAGGGAGTCGGGGCCAATTTGCAGTGTGGGGGTTTGGACCTCGGATGAGCTCAGACGGTCTCGACCATTGTGGCCCTGGCGTGGTGAACCTGCAATGGGCTTTGCCCCCTTTGCCCACCATGAGGTCCATCACACCAGGACTACGATTGTCGAGACTACAAATGAACTGCACCCACGTGATTCCCAGCTGCGGTGACCGGAGAATGAAGGGGAGGCCGGGGAATAAGGCACCGGGCCCACTAAATAGATTCAAATGGGTCATTACGACCATTTGCATTTATTTCTACGATCCTGCTGGTGTGCAAGGACCTCATTCACGCCGCCATCGGTGGGTCGGAGCATCACATTCGGGTCAGCACCTGCCGCCAATCCTGATTTTGCCCTGATACTCGGGGCGCAATTCTCCGCACTCACGACGGTGCGGAGAATAGCGTGGCTCGTAAAATTTTACGGCCACGCTCGTCCGACGCCCTCCCGCTATTCTCCCACCCCCACGCCCGACTCTCGATACGAATCGCTGCCGCCGTTTTTTTACGGCCAGCAGCGATTCTCAGCTGGCCGATGGGCCGAGTTCCCAGCCCTTTACGGCTGTTTTTACGAACGGCAAACACACCTGGTCTGGCCGTTCGTAAAAACGGCCGTAAAATGCCAATTTTTAAAACCATGGCACTGATTGGCACGGCAGTACCACGGCCGTGCCAAGGGTGCCATGGGCCCGCGATCGGTGCCCACCGATCGCGGGCAGCGGGTCCGATGCCCGCGCACTCTTTGTCCCTCCGCCGCCCCGCTGTATCACTTCGCGGGGCGGCTGAGGGGCATCCCGGCCCGCGCATGCGCGGGTTTCGCGCAAATGCGCGATGACGTCATCCGTGCATGCGCGGGTTGGAGTCTTCCAATCCGCGCATGCGCGGCTGACGTCATATGACGTCAGCCGGCGCAAACTCTGGCAAGCGGGCTTAACGAAATTCGTTAAGCCCGCGATGCCGGAGTTTACGGCGGCGGCATGCTAGCCCCGACCGGGGACCAGAATCGGTTCCCGGTCGGGGAGGGGGGGGGCTGGCGTCAAACCCGCCCGGATTTGACGCCAGCCTTACGATTTCTCCCCCTCTGGGAGAATCGCGCCCCCGATTCTTCGGTCCCATCGGGGAGCGCATTCCGTGAGTCCCGGGGCGGGAAGCATAATCTCCCAAATGGAGAATTCCGCCCATTGACCTTTATCTTTTGAAAAAATAGATTGCATTAAATAAATTTTCCACTCACCTCAAAAGTTAATGTCTGACCTTGCCAACATCATTGTGACTGAACATTCTTTAACTATTACCTCAGTAAGAATATTCTGTGCTGGTTTACACCAGGGACAAATGGGCTAAGTTAGCGTAATCCGGCTCAAATCACCATACTTACTTCTTGAAAAAAAATTTGTTATGAATGGAATAAGTTGGATTATAAAAAATAAAACGGCATGCCAAAATATGAGAAAGAGAGACCTTGAACTTCTTAGCATCTGCCAGCAGTCCAGAAATTAGACCAAATTATAATTATATATTGGTTAGCTGATGAAATTACGTCCCACATGTTTGCGTAGCTATGCCAGAAGCATACTTAGCAAACAATAGTTGCATTGCAGTCTTCCCAATTCACCCCAAATAAACAACACTCAGTGTCGTTAGAAAATGACAAATGTCTTCCTTGAGAGAAAAAATAGTTGCTCAGGAGGGAAAAGACGCGGAAATATTCAAGGTCAGCTACGTCCAAGTAAACATCTTCCGGTTTTACAAGTAAAGGATTCAGCTTCAATTGAGGTCCTGTTTCCTGGCACAGTTGGAGAAGGAACAGTATATCCAGGTGGTTCACGTTCAGCTCACAATAACTGCAGTTAAGCTTACAAATATTATTCACAGATGCCAAGCTGATTCGGTAACTACAATATGCATATTATAGGGTGAATCCAGACTATTGAGATTCTGAGTTTTAACTCTGAGTTCAAAAAAATGCAAACCTTCGTTCCAGGATTGTTAGAAATTTGTCCAAGCCAGTGGACATTAAGCAATCTTCAATAAAGAAGATACAAAGAATGTTTTATACGAAAGCATTAGTAAACCACGGGCGCGATTCTCCCAAAGGGAGACAAAATGCCGACGCCGGAGTGAAAACCGGAGTGTTTCACTCCGGCATCGGAGGCCGCTCCTCGCCCCCTATTCTCCCACCCCCAGGGGGCTAGGAGCGGCAGCGCGTCAATCTCGGGCGCATCAAAGCGGCGCTGCCTGAATGACGCGGCCGGCGGTGCCCTAATGACGTCACCCGCGCATGCGCAGGTTGGCGTCTTCCCCTCCGCTGCCCCGCAAGACATGGAGGATTGATCTTGCGGGCCGGCGGAGGGAAAAGAATGCGTCTTTCAGAGATGCCGGCCTGACGTTCAGTGGGCACCGATCGCGGGCCAGACCCCTCCTGAGCACCCCCCTGGTGCTCGAATTCTCCCTCCGCCCCCCACAGGCCACACACGCAGCGGTCAGGCGCTGTTCATGCCGGCAGCGACCAGCTGTGGTTGGCGCTGGCGTGAACCGGTCGTATTAGGCAGGCCACTCGGCCCATCCAGGCCGGAGAATCACCGCTCGACCGGAGCGGCGATTCTCCGAGTGGCCTGTCGCAAAACGCGACACGCCATTTTGGAGGGTGGGAGAATTGCGTGTGGGTGCCAGGGCAGCGCGGTGTGATTCGCCCGGCACTCCTGCGATTCTCCCACCCGGCGTGAGGGTCGGAGTATCGCGCCCCACATTATAATCCATAGACACTCTCTCTCTGACAGTTCCTCTCTTTTCCTGGATATGTGTTGGGTTCCCGAATCACTGACAGCAAGGACTTTCATCAAAGATAGTTTATTCACTAGCTTAGCAGCTGCTTCAACATTTGTGCTCTGCCTGCGCTCCTGGAGATAACTTACGTGCTCCCTTCACGTGACCTCTTTTGTAGCCATGTCATCACTCTATCACATGACCACTCGGTCCACATCTTACCCATTTAGTTGGACGACCTTGTTGCATGAGATGGAATAGCATGCGCCATGGGAAATCATATACTTACCATTGTGTAAGATATGAGTTAAACAAGCTAACAATGCATAACTATTTATAAACACAGTGAGGCATGAATTAAGATTTGCAGCTGGTGTATTGCATCTCCACAATCCCACTCCCCCCCCCCCCCCCCCCCCCACCCCCAGAACATTCTGTCAGTGTGTTCTGGGGGCGCAGGGCTCGCTGCCTTGGCCTTTGGAGTAGTCTGTATGTCCAGTGGTGTAGTGGGCATGTGCCATAGGCCATAGGACCGATGGCATCCGTTGGTGCTGATTCCAATACCTGTAGAAGGTGACGGTGGTTGCATACCAAGTGGGCACCCTCTGAGGCTATCACATAACTGTTCCATCAACTGGCCATCATCATGCGTGGTCTGCATCCTGATCTGGTGTTAGAGAGCCAGGTCTGTGGGCATTGTAGTGCGTTTTGCTTCTCAATCTGCATTGCATGAGGACACCATGCACACTGATTTCAAGTCTGAGCTGCAGCAGGGCTTTAGGATTCCCTCTCAGTAGGCCCCACAGGAGAGTGCAGGACAGGGGCCATGGAGCGTTGCGCTGGCATGGATAGCACCAGCCACCGGTACCCCTGTCGGCAGGGATGGGTGGCGGGGTTTGGGGTCCTCCAGTGCTATGCACGAACAAGGCCAAGGGTGCAGTATGTAAGGCTGACTGTCGGGGGAATGACCCGGGGTGGGGGTGTGAGGGGGACATGTGGGGGCAAGTGCAGTGCAGGCCAGGGTCACCATGTAGCCCATTGGACCTGGGTGAGCACGGGAGTATGCATCATTCAAACATATTTACCCACTGCAGGCAATGGATTTCAGAGTCCGGCTAGGAATGGTTGGCATCTGCCTGGCTATGGCGGCCCTTGTGGATGCAATGCGGCTGCACGAGCAGAAGCTGCTCGGGTAGGACCCTGCAGAACAGAAGCATGCTGCAGAGGAATAGGGGGCCAAATGGTGAGGCTGGAGATCCAGTTGTCCAGCAGGCCGAGGAAGAGGTGGGAAGGCAACCACATCAGGCCTCACATATATTGGTGCGCCTGTCATTTGAGGGCCTGCCTGACCGAGCATGTCACCGACAACTTCAGCTGAGCAGGGAGACTGGGCGACATCTGGTGATGGCGCACCTGGAACCGTTGGGGCACGGATGAGGACACCCGTTCCCAGTGGCTGTCAAGGTGACGGTCGCCCAGGGTCCTTCCATGCGTCGAGTAGGAATCTGTCTGGATCTCGCAGACTTCCATTTACAGGTGCATCCACACTGTCACAGATGCCCTATATAACCGGGCAACTTCAGTCTGGACCTCGCCCACCAGGTTGCCTGTGCAACGAGATTCACCGCCATCGCAGGCATGACCCAGGTCCAGGGGGTGATCAACCTTTGGGTACTGCCACATGAGGGGGTGAATTTCATCAATAGGAAGAACTTCTACTTGATGAATATGCAGTCGGTGTGTGACCACCAGCGGCACATCATGCACGTCTCCACCCTGTTTCCATGCAGGGTTCACCCGGGCACATGCGACAGTGCCTGACAACTTTGAAGTGCACCCTTGGCAATAGGTTGGCTCCTTGGCGACAGGATTATCCGCTGAGGTCATGGCTGCTGATGCCTATCTGGAGGCCCCAAACTGACGTGCAGAACCGCTACAACGATGCCCAGTGACCAGGAGCATCATCGAGCGGTGCATCAGCATCCTCAGGTTGTGGTTCGGGTGCCTGAACCACTCTGCTGGGGTCCTCTAATATTGCCCTAGCAGGGTCTCCCACATCATGGTGGCCTGCTGCAACCCCCACAATGTCACACAGCAGAGGGGCAGCATTCTGGAGGAGGAGGAACACCAGGCCTCGTCCGATGAGGAGTGCCACAATGGACAGGATATGGGGCCTCGGCAGGCATCATTGGGAACATCCTTACTGCATCTCCTCTGTCCAGTCCTGTTAGAATTTTATAGGTTTCTATGAGAGTGTCGGATGTCAGATGAAGTGTAAAATGACTGGCTGGTAGCTAATGTAGTACCTTTATTCAAGAAGGGCAGCCAGGATAAGCCAGGACAGGCCAATTAGTGTAGTGTCAGTGGTCAGGAAAGAATTATATAAATTCTGAGGGACAGGATTAATCAACACTTGGAAACGCAGGGATTGATCAGGGATAGTCAGCACGGATTTGTTGGTAGGAGATCCTGTTTAACTAATTTAATTGAGTTTTTTGAAAAGGTAACTAAATATATGGATGAGGGTAGCACAGTTGATGTGGTTTACATGAAATTCGATCAGGCTTTGACAAGATCCCACAGGGAAGGCTGGTGCAAGCCCATGGGATCCAAGGCAAGTTGGCAAATTGATCCAAAATTGGCTTGTTAATAGGAAACAAAAGGTGATGGTGGAGGAGTTGTGTGATTAGCAGCCTGTGATCAGTAGTGTATCACAGGAATTGAGGCTGAGACATTGCTGTTTGTTATGTACGTTCAGGACTTTGATATGAATATAGAAGGTATAATTCATAAAATTGCAGATTACACAAAAATTGGTGATGTTGTTGATAGTGAGAAGGATAGCCTTAGGCTACAGACTGATATTGATCAGCTGGTAAATTGGGCAGAACAATGGCAGATGGAATTTAATCCTGATAAGTGTGAGATGATGCATTTTGGGTAAGGTATGCACAATGAATGTAGGTCCCGAGGGAGTATGGAAGAACAAAGGGACCTTGTTGTATGAGTCCAAAGATCCCTGAAGTTGGCAGCACAGTTAGATAGGGTGGTGAAGAAAACATACGGAATGCTTGCCTTCATTAGCCAGGGCATAGAATATAGGAGCAGGGAGGCCAAGGTATAACTTTATAAAAATTAGTTAGGCCACAGATGGAATATTATGTGCAGTTCTGGTCGCCACACCATCGGAAGAACATGATTGCACTGGAGGAGGTGCAGAGGAGATCCAGCAGGATGTTGCCTGGGATGAAAAGTTTCAGCTATGAGGAGAAATTGAAGAGGCTGGGTTTGTTTAAGGTGAGGATTAAGTGGTTTAGAGGGGGCCTGAGGAAACATTTTTTCACCCTTAGGGTGGTATAAATATGGAATACGTGCCTGAGAGGATGGATGGTGGAGGCAGGTACTCTCGAGGAGGCCTGAGGCTGCTACTACAGGCAGGGAGGGCCATTAGGTCTGCCTAGATTGCTGGTTCTGCGATTTGCCATGGGTGTCCGCCCCACCCAGTTGACCTGGGGGCCAATTGGAATAATCCAATCAGTGCCCTTTAACTACACAATGCACAATTTAAACTTGTATTGAAATCTCAAAAGGGCTCCACAAAACTAAGCCATATAACCCTGAATTAAAAATATTTACTTATTAACACGCAGAATGGACAGCAATTCAGGCACCTGTGCATCAATGTATGTGCTCTTCAAATGTGCAGCATATCATAGAATCGCTACTGTGCAGAAGGGGGCCATTCAGCTCATCGGGTCTGCATCAACCCTCCGAAATAGCACCCTACCAAGGCCCATTCCCCACTCTAGCCCCGTAACTCCATCCAACCTGCACATCTTTGAACACCAAGGGACAATTTAGCATTGCAAATCCACCTAAGCTGCACATCTTTGGATGGTGGGAAGAAACCGCAGCACCCGGAGGAAACCCATGCAGACACGGAGAGAAAGTGCAAACTCCACACAGACAGCCACCGAAGGCTGGATGGAACCTGGTTCCTTGGTGCTGTGATGCAACAGTGCTAACCACTGTGCCACCTTTGGGCCAGAATTCTCCAGCCATTGGAATTCTCTTTTCCCGCCAGTAGAGCATTCCTACCCATGGGTTTCCCGGTGGCGTGCGGTGGCTTCAATGGGAAATCCCATTCACAAGCTGCGGGAGTAGAAAATCCCACCACCAGCGAACGGTGCGCTGCCGAGAAACAGGCAGTTGGAGCACCTAAGAATCCAACCCATAAAGGCTTGCTGGCCAGGGTGAATGCTCAACAGATGAGGGCAGATCCAAACATGGGAAATATCAAAACGGTTCACTGCTTACGAAGGGTCTACTTTAAATTTGATTGGTTATGGCAGCATACGAGGAGGACAGAACATAGGTCTGTCCTATTAATGTCATCCCGTTCTTGTTATTTTTTTTCACTTAATCATGTATTCACTTATTTACAGGCATACTTCAACTCCAAAACCAGCATAAGCAGTACAGCGAAGTGCAAATGCTGTTTGAAGGCATATGTTACAGGCAGTGTAACATTCACTCTTTTGTTGTTATAAATCTAGAAGAACAGTCTGTTACCACAGTAAATGTATCTGAGCAAACCAGCACTACAGAAATCTGTGATATTCACACAACTGTTACAAATAGGTATATACATCTATTTGAATAGAGAACTTCAGACGGTATCACTAAATGAGTCACAGTATCCTGCGAAGGGTGCATAATGGTAACAATGGAGGCGGGCAAACTTGTTGCTTGAGGTCTAATTTGGTTCCCTCCCCAGCTGCTGCGTCCAAAGATTCAGATTTCATAGGGCTTTCATTATATTTTAAAGCAGATTTACAATTCCCATTGAAGACATTTGAATACTACCAAATTACCTCATCGGGCACGATTCTCCCAAAAATGACTAAGGGCGCAATCTAACGGAAAGGTTTCCAGGTGTAATTTCAGGCGGGTTTGGCAGGGAGTTTCTTCCTGACTCTGTGGGTGAGTTGCCCACCGCTATCCAACCACACAGCCATTTTCCTGGGCCCTGACGAGACACTCCCCAGGCTAGCCCACACTTGGAATATTTTCCATCACTGGGGAGCTGAACCTGCTGGCCAGACCTGCTCCTCAGAGATCAAGCCACCATTTTGAAAGGGTGCCGCAATCTCTAAGTGAGCTGGAGGGTCCCCCGCACACCCACGGACAATGCAACCCCCTGCAGACAATGGGTATCACTACCCCCCCCCCCCACTCCCCAGTGAACGCACCCTGCTATGATGTCACTGAGGGCCCGCTCCACCTTTAGCGACCCACTTTCAACCCCACCCTTTCATCCCCCAACCTTAAAAAAAGACCCTTCATATCCCCCATTCATATCTCATCCAGTCATACCCCCCTTCACCCTTTCATGTGTCTGGTCATCCTCAGGCCCCAATCCTTGGCAGTGCCAAGCTGACACCTGGGCAACTGCTAACCTGGCACCCAGGCAGTGTCCCGTACACCCTGGCAGTGTCAACCTGGCATCCTAGTGGTGACCGATTGGCACTGCCAGGGTGCCTGGGGGAGTGCCAGGGCACTGGCCTCTCACTGACTACCTGTGGGGCTTCAATGGCCTCCGAGACCCTACGGAGTGCCCATTATCACTTCTGGAGACCAGTACTAACCGGCACCCGGGTGAGACCTCACAAGGTGCAGCTGGTGACTCCTGAGTGTCCAGATCACACCGGGCACCACTGGTCGGGTGATGCACGCATGATGAGTTATTACTCTTGTTACACATTTCTCAAGTCTGCTGCGAAGCAGATCACTATAAAGTGAAGTCCAGCAGCAGGGTTATGCCAGAGAAACTATGGATAAGGTGATTTGCTATCTCCATGGTGATCCTGTATTCAGCTCCCAGCTTTTACACTTTTCCTTTCATTGGGAAGGAGTCATAGGCTAGCGATTAGAAATTATACATAATATACCACACTAACTGCAGGCATCATGGGAAAATACACTAACACCCACTGACACTTGGCACACATTCGTGTGATGAACTGCTCGTACTGTCCAAAGAGTTTGTTTCTGATTGTGTCAAAGAAAGCACCAGAAAAATGAAGAATGGGCATCATCCTTATTGTAGAATTGATGAGGGCAATATTGCAAAAGATGTTCAAAGTCATTTGGCAGCAGAATTCCTGAAAGACCATAAGATCATAACATATAGGAGTAGAATTAGGCCATTTGAACCACCGAGTCTGCTCCGCCATTCAATCATGGCTGATATTTTCTCATCCCCATTCTCCTGCCTTCTCCCCATAACCCCTGATTCCCCTATTAGTCAAGACCCTATCTATCTCTGTCTTAAAGACACTCAGTGATTTGGCCTCCACAGCCTTCTGCGGCAAAGAGTTCCACAGATTCACCACCCTCTGGCTGAAAAAATACCTCCTCATATCAGTTTTAAAGGTTTGTTTCTTTAGTCTGGGATTGTGCCCTCGGGTTCTAGTTTCTCCTACAAGTGGAAACATTCTCTCCACGTCCACTCTATCCAGGCCTCCTGTAAGTTTCAATAAGAATCCCCCCTTATCCTTCTAAACTCCATCTACAGGACTACAGACCCAGAGTTCGTAACCATTTCTCATACGACAAGCCCTTCATTCCAGGGATCCCTCATGTGAACCTCCTCTGGATCCTCTCCAAGGCCAGCACATCCTTCCTTAGATATGGGGTCTAAAACTGCTCACAATACTCCAAATGGGACTCCTAAGTCGCTTTGTGCTTCAGGTCTCCGAAGCCTTTTCCCATTTGAAAATAGTCAATGCCTCTATTCTTCCTACCAAAGTACACGCCTCACACGTTTCCATATCATACTCCATCTGTCACTTCCTTACCCTCTCTCTCAGCCTGTCCAAGTCCTTCTGCAGCCCCCTTGCTTCCTGAACATATTCTCACCCTCTACATATCTTCGTATCATCTCTAAACTTAGCACCAATGTCCTCAGTTCTTTCTTCCAGATCATTAATGTATATCGTGAATGGTTGTGGTCCCAGCAGACTCCTGCAGAACACCACTGGTCACCAGCTGCCATCCTGAAAAATACACCTTTGGTCCACTCTCTGTCTGCTGCAGGTCAGCCAATCCTCTATCCATGCCAGTGTCTTGCATCAAACACCATGAACTCTAATCATATTTATAGCCTCCAGTACAGCACTTTGTCAAAGGCGCTCTGTGAATCCAAATGGATCATGTCACGGGCTCTTCTTTGTCTAACTTCCTCATTGCCTCCTCAAAGAACTCTAACAGATTTGTCAGACATGACCTCCCTTTGGCCAAGTCACGTTAACTCAGCCCTATTTTACCATGAACTTCTAATTACTCTGCAGTCTCATCCTTAATAATGCACGCTAAAATCTTACCAATGACTGAAGTCAGGCTAATCGGCCTATAATTTCCCTAAGTACATGTTCAGTTCCTCTGCCATTTCTTTGTTCCTCATTGCTACTTCTCCAGCTTCATTTTCCAGTAGTCAACTGCCCATGCTTGCCTCCCTCTTCCTTTTATATATCGAATAAAAAACTCTTTTTTTGTATCACTAGCTAGCTTACACTCATATTTCGTATTCTCCCCCCTTATTGCTTTTTTAGTTGTCCTCTGCTCGCTTTTACAGGCTTCACAATCGTCTGGCTTCCCACTAATCCTCAACACCATGTATGCTTTTTCTTTTGCTTTTATGCCATCCTTAACTTCCCTCATCAGCCATGGTTGACTTGTCCTCTCCTTAGCATGTTTCCTCCTCCTTGGGATGAATTTCTGTTTTGCCTCCCAAATGACCCCCAAAAACACCTTACATTGCGGTTGAACTATATTTCCTGCTAGGCTTCCCTTCCAATCAGTTCTGGCCAGCTCCACCATCATGTCTTTGTAGTTACCGTTATTTATTTAATTGTAAAACTGTTACATCTGATCCCAGCTTCTTCCTCTCAAACTACAGGGTGAATTCTATCATATTGTGGTCACTGCTCCCTAAGGGTTCCTTCACCTTAAGTTCCCTAATCAAGTCTGCCTCATTACACATCACCCAATCCAGAACTGCCTTTTCCTATCGGGCTCTACCGCAAGGTGCTCCAAAAAAACAACTCATAGATATTCCACAAATTCCTTTTCTTGGGATCTGCTACCAATCTGATTTTCCGAGTGCACCTGCATATTAATGGTACAGCTCCGGCACCAGCACCAGGACTCCTAGACCAGCAATTGCTCAGGCGGACATTGAACACAATGGTTGGAAAGAATCATCAAAGAGCAGGACTTGACTCTTGGACTGTTGACGGTTATGAAATTTAACTCTGGAATATACTGTCTTCTGGCGAGTGGATTCATAGGATACACTGGATCCATCGATTATTGTCTATGGCTCCAATAAATGTTGTATAACTAATCCATTCTCCTAAAGACTTCACTGAAGTTGAAAGTTTTTTTCTGGACATTGTAACCTTTCAACAGATCAGCCTGAAACTTCAATTCTGCTTCCCCCTCCACATATGCTGCCAGACCAGCTTAGTATGTCAAGCATTTTTTCCTTTTATTCCTCCATTCTGGAATTTGATGCACATAGGCCGGGATTCTCTCACCCGGTGGCCCGGCCGGAGAATCGACGGGACCGGCGCGAATTGTGCCACGTCGCCGGTCCGGCGATTCTCCCGGGATGGGCCGAGCAGCCACGCTGAAAAAGCCGAGTCCCAATGGTGCCGTCCATACCTGCTCTTTCCCGGCATGGATGCATCTGGGGTGGCCTGGTTTGGGGGGGAGGGGGTCCAACCCCGAGGGACGGGGCCTCCGCTGTGGCCTGGCCTGCGATCGGGGTCTACTGATCGGCTGGCCGGCCTCTCGGGCTGGGGGCCTCTTTTGTTCCGCGCTGGCCCCTGTAGCCCTACGCCATGTTGTGTCGGGGCCAGCGCGGCGAAGAGAGCCACCATGCATGCTCGGCTATTGCGCTGGTCCCACTGCGCATGCGCGTTTGCGCCGGTGCTACTGCGCATGCGTGGACCCTGCGCAGCTGAAGCGGCGTGAGTTGCTCCAGTGCCGTGCTGGCCCCCTGTAGGGGTCAGAATTTCTGCTCTTGAGGCCATGTTGACGCCCTCGGGAAACACAATAGCATTTATGACACTTAGCCTCAGGATCAGAGAATCCCCCCCATGGTTTTAGCATTAATGCAGAAGACACAACCCCACATTTTAAATGATTTATCTGTGGGAGTATTCGTTATGCTCAAGAGATGAACAATGGATAAAGAATGATTTTAGAGCAAGGGCGGAGAATCATAGGCCTTTAAAGAAGGGATTAGCTCTTAGGCATGAATGATTAATTGCGAGTTAAAAAGTAGAGTTTGATGAAGGCAAAAACCTCTGACTCAATGAGATTTCCATTTATGAATTGTTGGATTTCCTGTCATAGAAATAACTGTTTTGCATCGCGCTTGCATCCTCAGGACTATACAAATAAAACTCCAATGTGTATCTTCAACCTCAAAACATGTTCACACTTTTATACCCATTTCTATGACACAATCCCAGCGACAGAACTCCCTCACAAATTTAAACCCACTGATTGGAAGTAGAAACAGTGGGCGGGATTCTCTGATCCTGAGGCTAAGTGTTGACGTCGTTGTAAACGGCGTCGCGTTTTATGACGGCATCAACAGGCCCCCAGGAGCAGCAATCCTGCGTCTCACAGGGGGCCAGCATAGCTCTGGAGCGACTCACGTAGCTTCGACTGCCGATACCGCCGTCAAACGGTCACCGCGGGTCTGCGCATGCCGCTGCGGCTGGCGCCAATGCGCGCATGCGCGTTACGACCGGCGCAAACTCGCACATGCGCGCTAGTTGCCTTCTCCTCGCCGGCCCCGACGCAACATGGCGGAGAGCTACACGCCCCGGCGCGGAGGAACATAGGAGAAGCCGGCCCACCGATCGGTAGGCCCCAAATCGTGGGTCAGGCCATGGTGGAGGCCCCCCTAGAGTCGGATCACCTCTTCCCACCACCAGGCCGCCCCCCCGCAAGATGAACACCGAGGTCCCGCCGGGTAGGACCACACGTGAACAGCGCCGGCGGGACTCGGCCTATCTCGGCGGCCACTTGACCAACGCGCACGGGGAATCGCCGTGAGGGGCCGCTCTACCAGCGACAAGCTGGCGCAAATGCCGCCAATTCTCCGGCCACCGGTCACCGTCACGTAAATCGCGCACCCCCCCCCCCCCCCCCCCCTCCGGGCGATTCTCCGACCCGGCCTGTGGTCTGAGAATCACGCCAAGTATCACGGAAAACATTCATGGAAGATTCGGTAATATTCTTTAAAATATACAAAATTCAGTTGATGAGTTAGTGATGTTCATCTAAGCATTTCTGTTGTGTTTTCCATCATTTTCTGCTTTTATTTTCATCTCAGAACATCCTTTTGTTTTCACCAAATTGAAATTTTCACTGGCCGACCCTAAACCGTCTGAATGAAGATGTTCTCAGTTTTTGGTTGCAAGTAAAAGTGAATTAAATCAAGGGTGAAAGTTAATTTGCTGAAATAATCTAATTTCTAGAGGTACCAATTTAAAGGATAGATTGTACAAATGCTTTGTGGGTGGTCATGTCCTGACTTTCAGTGTGTGTTGTTTTCATCTGATTAATTGCACATTTTAGCCATAAAATGTCATTGACATTCTGATGTGGATGACTTGTAATGTGTACTGAAGTGGTTTGACGTTCTAAGAATTAAATGCACACAAAACAGATGTGATCCCACATGTTTGAAAAAGCAAACATCAAATAGTATTAAAATTATAATGTGAAAATGTAAAATATATCCACAATATATTAAAATACTTAAATCATGGAAACAAAATCGTAAAAGAGTTACAGCAGAGAAGGAGGCCATTCTGTCCATCGTACACATGCCATCTCTGCAACAGCTGTCAGCTAGTCTCACTACAAAGAACAAAGAACAATACAGCACAGGAACAGGCCCTTCGGCCCTCCATGCCTACTCCGAATACGTGTCC
Organism: Scyliorhinus canicula; assembly: GCF_902713615.1. Lineage (NCBI taxonomy): Eukaryota > Metazoa > Chordata > Chondrichthyes > Carcharhiniformes > Scyliorhinidae > Scyliorhinus > Scyliorhinus canicula. The sequence goes on from NC_052151.1 coordinate 111,628,364, forward strand.
TATCTAGACCAACCGCCTGTATCCTTCTATACCCCATCTGTTCATGTGCCTATTCAGATAAGTCTTAAAGGTCGCTAACGTATCTGCCTCAACCACCTCACTTGGCATTGCATTCCAGGCCACCACCACCCTCTGTGTAAAAAAACTTCCCCCACGCATCTCCACTGAACCTTTCCTCCCCTCACCTTGAACTTGTGCCCCCTTTTAATTGTCATTTCCGCCCTGGGAAAAAGCCTCCAACTGTTCACCCTGTCTATACCGCTAATCATTTTATAAACTTCTATCATGTCGCCCCTCAGCCTCCGCCTCTCTAGAGAGAACAATCCCAGTTTATTCAATCTCTCCTCATAGTTAATCCCCTTCATACCAGGCAATTTCCTGGTAAACCTTTTCTGTACTCTCTCCAAAGCCTCCAAGTATTCCAAATGTGGCCTTATCAATGTTCTATATAACATTCTATATAATTGTAACATAATTTTCGAGCTTTTATACTCAATACCCCATCCTCTTTTACACTCGTTTCTCACAGCATTGGAAAACATTGCATTGAAAACTTTTTTTTTTTAAATATAAATTTAGAGTACCCAATTCATTTTTTCCAATTAAGGGGCAATTTAGCGTGGCCAATCCACCTACCCTGCACATCTTTGGGTTGCGAGGGTGAAACCCTCGCAAACACGGGGAGAATGTGCAAACTCCACACGGACAGTGATCCAGTGCTGGGATCGAACCTGCACTGGGACCTCGGCGCCATGAGGTTGTAGGGCTGACCCACTGCGCAACCGTGCTGCCTGCATTGAAAACTTGAGTTAAAGTCTGCTGAATGGTGCGTTTCAGCTGGACGTTTCTCGGTGCCTAGCAGCACTGAGAAAGACTCCGCTATTAAAGGGCACTTTACCTGTTAGTTTTGGTCTCAGCGAGGAACTTCCTGCCAAGGTCGCACTTTTAATCATTTCCTGCACTGGTAGGAAGACTACTCACAGATTGGAGCGCCATTTTTAAAGGCAGCCCCGATCTTTCGAACCCCCTCAGTGAACCAGCCGTGGCTTCAAGAACCCACCCCCACTTCACCCAACTTACCTCTTCCAAGATTTTTGAGCTTCCCTCACCCCACCTCTTATGGGCAAGGCTCCCTGGACCCGATCCCTGACACGGGCAACCCAGCACCTGGGCAGCTTGGCACTGTCACCTGGGCGTTGTGAGCCAGTTAGATCCGAGGAGCAGGGTCTCCCGATTTCTATCGGTCATACTGTGTCACGGTGAGCTGCTTTTCAGGAGCAGCATGGGCGTTCGATCGAGCCTCTGTTTCTCACGCGTCTTTTTTAACGGTGCACAGATCTCAAAGTTAGGTTGAGGGCCCCACATCATCCACCCGCGGATATCATGACCCCCCCCCTCCCGAGACATGGGCAACATGTCCAACCCTTGACCCCTGAAGGGCAACCTCCCTCCGTCATTAAATGTCCTCGAAGCCCATAAGACCATAAGACATAGGAGCAGTATTAGGCCACTTGGCCCATCGGGTCTGCTCCGCCATTCAATCATGGCTGATATTTTTCTCATCCCCATTCTCCTGCCTTCTCCCCATAACCCCGATCCCCTTATTAATCAAGAACCTATCTATCTTTGGCTTAAAAACACTCGGTGATTTGGCCTCCACAGCCATCTGCGGCAAAGAGCTCCACAGATTCACCACCCTCTGGCTGAAGTAATTCCTCCTCATCTCTATTTTAAAGGATCGTCCCTTGGGATGGGAATAGAGGGATACGGATCACGGAAGTGTAGAAGATTTTAGTTTAGACGGCAGCGTGGTCAGCGCAGGCTTGGAGGGCCGAAGGGCCTGTTCCCATGCTGTACTTTTCTTTGTTCTTTGTTCTATTCCAGAGATCCCAACCCCACAACAATCCATCCTCGTCAGCATCAGGACATCGCCCCCTCCCCCTTGAAAAGTGTGCATACCCCACTATGGGATCACTGAGGGACCCCAGCTTTAAGGTCACTGCTCTTTTCAGTCACCCCCTTTCAGCGCCCCCCCCCCCCCCCCCCCCCCCCCACCCCACATGCATCAGTTGTTAGCATTACTGCCTCACAGCATTGGGGACTTGGGTTCAATTTCAGCCTCAGTTGACTATGTGGAGTTTGCATTTTTAGTCCATGTCTGCGTGGGTTTCCTCCGGGTGCTCCGGTTTTCTTCCACAGACCACATACAATATGTGTAGGTTAGGTGGACTGGCCATGCTAAATTGCTCTTTGATGTGCAAGTTAGGCTACGGGGATATGGGCGGGGTCTGTACAGACCCGATGGGCCGAATGGCCTCCTTCTACACAGTCGGGATTGGCACAGGAAGAGGCCATTTGTCCCATTGTGCCTACACTGGCCAATAAATGGAGGTACCCTGCAGGTTATGACACTTCAGGTGCATATCGAGACAGCATTTAAATGAGTTGAGGGCTCTATCAATGTTTCAGGCAGTGAGTTCCAGATGCTCTCAACCCTCTGTAACATGGTGACCAGAACTCATTCAGTACTCAAGATGTGACCGAACTAATGTTTTATATTGTTCCAGTATAACCTCCCTGCCCTCATATTCTATACCTTGGCTAATAAATGAAAAGATTCTGTATGCCTTCTTTTTTTTTTGAAAAATATTTTATTAAGGCATATATAATTTGTAACAACAATTTTCAAGAGGAAAAAAAACAATAGAACTGATAACACCCAGAATTCCCTAAGCTTTGGATATGCCCAAACCATGTGGACATGATTTGCGGGCCCTCCCATACAACACCTACCCTCCAGCCCTTCAAAAAACCTGCTCATACGGGCTACAGTCATATGCGTCCTGTGGGCCATCTTGAATTGTATCAGGCTGAGCCTGGTACACGACGAGGACGCATTAACTCTATTCAGGGCATCCTCCCACAATCCCGCCTCTATTTCCTTGCACAACTCATCCTCCCATTTTCGCTTTACCTCCGCTATCAGGCAGGGTTCCCTCCCATTCCATTAGTTCTTTATAAATTTCTGAGACCCTCCCCTGCCCCACTCCCATTTTCGACACTACCTTGACCTGTATCCCCTGGGACAGTAGGTGCAGATAGGTCGAAACCTGCCTCCGTGCAAAGTCCATCACCTGCAGGTAGCGGAACCCTCCGGGCAGCTCAAACTCCTCCTCCAAGTCCTCCAAGCATAGAAAGCTGCCGTCAATAAACAGGTCCCCAAACTTCTCGATCTCTGCTCATTGCCATCTCCGAAATCCACCATCTAGCCCGCCCGGTGCAAACTGGTGGATTGCCACAAATATACTGATGCCCCTCCACTCCCATGTGCTTCTGCCACTGTCCCCATACCCTCAAGGCCGCCATTACCATCAGGCTTGTGGAGTACCGAGCTGGCGAAAATGACAAAGGTGCCGTTAACAGTGCCTCTAAACTTGTGCCCCTACATGAGGCCGTCTTCACCCCCTCCCATACTGACCACTCCCCCACTAACCACTTCCTAACCATTACTATGTTCGCTGCCCAGTGGTAGTTTGTGAAATACGGCAGAGCCAGCCACCCCCTCCCCTTGACCCCGCTCCAGCAGCATCTTCTTTACCTGCGGGGTTTTACCCACCCACACAAACCTGAGATCACCGCATTTACCCTCTTAAAGAAAGCCTTGGGGATAAAAATAGGCAGGCACTTAAATACAAACAAAAACCTTGGGAGAACCATCACCTTTACCGTCTGCACTCTCCCCGCCAGTGACAACGGGAGTATATCTCACCTTCTGAAGTCTCCCTTCATCTGCTTCACTAACTGAGCTAAATTTAGCTTGTCCAGCCTCTCCACTCCAGCACCACCTGGATACGCAAATACCGGAAGCTCCCCCTCACCACCTTGGAACAGCAACCCCACCAATCTCCTCTGTTGTCCCCTCGCCTTAATTGCAAAGACCTCACTTTTACCCATATTCAATTTGTACCCCAAAAACTGGCCAAATTCCCCAAGGATCCCCATAATCAATCCCACCCAGAGGGTCAGAAATATACAAAAGTAGGTTGCATATTAACCACCTTATCAAAGTGCCCTGCTACCTTCAGAGATTGTGAACATTTACTCCAAGGTCTCTCACTTCCTCTACACCTCTCAGTATAATCCCATATATTGTGTATTCCTTTGCTTTGTTTGACCTTCCCTAATGCATCACCTCACACTTCTCTGGGTTGAATTCCATTTGCCACTCTTCTGACCACTTGATCAGTCCAGTTTACTCCATCCCCTGGATTCCATGGGCTTGTTTTTATCCAGTCTGACACATGGGATCTTGTCAAAAGCCTTGCTAAATTCCACGTAGACCACATCAACTACACTACCCTCATTAATCCTCCTTGTTACGTCTTCAAAAATTCAATCAAAGTAATCAGGCACAACCTTCCCTTAACAAATCCATACTGACTGTTCTAAATTAATCCACGCCTTTCCAAGTCACACTTTATCCTATCCCTCAGGATTGATTTGAATAATTTTCCCACTACTGAGGTCAGACTGACTGGCCTGTAATTATTCGGTTTATTTCTCGCTCACTTTTGAAACATATGTCCAATGTTAACAGACCTCTAATCCTCAGGCACTTCCCCTGTATCCAGTGAGCATTGGAAAATTATGGATAGGCCCGCTGTAATTTCTTACTTGCCTTCTTTTAACAGCCTGGAGCACATTTCATTCGGCCCTGGTGATTTGTCCACTTTCAAGGATGGTAATCCCCTTAACAATTCCTCTCCCCCTGTTCAAGACTTCACAATCCTCCTCTTTAACTACAATGTCTGACTTGTAACCCTCTTTTGTGAATGCAGGCGGAAAGTATTCATTAAGAACCATACCTACCCCCTGCCTCCCCACATAGTTTGCCGTTTTTGGTCTTTTATAGGTTCTACTCTTTCCTTAATTATCCTCTTAGTCTTAAAATACAGATAAAACATCTTTGGGCTCACCTGGGTTTGATGGTGAATATTCCTTCATGCCCTCTCTTTGCTTTCCTAAGTTCCTTTATGATTTTACCACTCAGGATCTGGTTTAGCACAGTGGGCTAAACAGCTGGCTTGTAATGCAGAACAAGGCCAGCAGCGCGGGTTCAATTCCTATACCGGCCTCCCCGAATAGGCGCCGGAATGTGGCGACTAGGGACTTTTCACAGTAACTTAATTGAAGTCCATTTGCGACAATAAGCTATTATTATTATCTTCTTTCTCTCCTCTTGCCTTTCTGTAGTACTGAGTTCTCGGTACCTGACATAAACATTCCTTTTCTACCTTTTCTTACCCTGAAGCTCCATGACATCCAGGGAGCTCTAGATTTGGCCATCCCACCCTTTTTTTTTGTGGGAACTCTGAATCCCGTGAATCTTCCCTTTGAATGCCTCCCACTGCTTTGACACCGGTTTACCTTCAAGAAACTGTTTCCAGTCATTTTATTTTATATTTCCTCAGACTGTGCCTATCTGGTACTCCATTCTACTTTTTTCTCTCCGTCTCTCTTCCTTTAAGTACACTTGCAATGGAAAAATTCCAACTACAGAACAGTATGTCAGGTTACTGGCACGGTGCTGATGAGGGACCAAGTTCATGATAGATTGGCTGAACGAAAGAATGTGCCCTCTGGGAATGTGATCACTGGTATTGCTGACATTTTATTATTTTTGACAACTTAACCTTCCTGAAATCATTATAGAGTGTGTAAAATTCCTGTAATGTTTTGAAGATGAAAAGAAAAAAAACACCGTTAGTCTCAAATAAAAACTGTAAAATTCAGGAAATGCACAACAGATCAATCAGTATCTGAAAGAGAAAATATTTTACGTGTGACCTCCCCTGAATCAACTTCCATCAAAGGGCACATGGGAAAAAATCCTGTGTGCATTCCAGAATTGTTTGTTTTTAATGTCCTTTAATCTTATTCCCTGCTGTCATTTTTCCTTGATTTGCACACATCACTGTAGACTTTGCATGGATTTTGTTTTCAGCAAAGAAATCTACGTGCATTGCCCCCCCCCCCCCCCCCCCCCCCATTTTAATTCCACAAACTAAGCTGGAACTTGGATGTGCTGGGCCCCGAATTTCTACTAAACAAATCCATTAAAGTAGATCACATCGGATAATATGACTCAGGAGCGAGATTGGACCATTCAGTCCTTTGGGCCTGCTCTGCCATTCAATATGATCATGGCTGATCTGCTCTCAACTCCACCATAACTCTCAACTCCCTTTGCCTACTAAAAACCTTGAATACATCCAATGGGCCAGACTCAACTGCTTTCTGGGGAAGCGAGTTTCACAAACTAACAGCCTTCTGAGAGGAAGAATTTCTCCTCATCTCGGATTAAAAGGTAGACCTGTTATTCTTAAACTGTGTCCTCTCGCTTTAGTCACCCCCACAAGTGGGAAAAAGCATCCATATTAAATCCCCTCTGTTTCAATAACATAACCTCTTCTTCTTTTATACTCCCAATATGTTTAGGCCCAACCTCACCAAACTTTTTTGCAATGAGTCGAGTGAACCTTCTCTAAACTGCTTTAACTATTTTTTTTTCAAGTAAGGAGACTAAAACTCTACATGGTATTCCGGAGGTGGGGCTGAATGCTCCAGTTTGGGAGACTATGGACGGGATTCACTGTTCCCCGACGCTGATATCGTAATCTGCAATCGGGCGGAGAATCCCTTCTGACGCCGAAATCGGGGCCGGCATCGGTTTGACGCCGGTTTCCTATCCTCCACCCCCTCCGAAATGGCATCATCGCTGGAATGGCATTTGCGGGTCACCTGAAGGTCCTCCCAGATCCTCCGCCCCTGATGGGCCGAGTTCCCGACCACGCGCGGGACGCATAGTCTCATGCGGAAGCCATACTATTGGCTGGGGGGCCTTCTGCGAGGACTGGGGGGACTGATAGGTGGTGGCCAAGGGGTGGCCAGGGGGACACTATCTGGCAGGTCGAGTCCGCGCACAACTGGCGTCATGTTGTATGGCGACCATTCTCCAGGTGTTTATATCATGTGAGCCGGGGGTTTTACTCGGCACGGCTGCTATCCCCTCACCGGTAGCAGGATCGGTGAGGGTTTGGCACCGATTTTACTGTCGTAAAACCACAGTTCCCAAGCCGGCGTTGGCACTTAGCTTCCAAAACGGTGAATTCAGCCTGGGCACACGCCTAGATGCAGAGGTAGAGCACCGAAGGCTAAGCACATCAAGAATCATTCAGAGGGCACTGGGGGAAGGGCAGGGGCGAAGGGGGTAAGGGAGGAGGTCTGGGAGGGGTGGGGACTGTGGGTTGGCACCATTGGCAGAGTGAGGAAGTTGGGGACACTTCTGTTACTGATTAAAATGTGTTAAAATCAACCAATACGATGCCTCTGCCTCTGGCACTTGCTTCTGCTATGCAGGCCGAGCACCAATCCGATGCTCCATCTCTCTAGACATGACATGGAGATCCTGGACTCCTCTCCACCCCCCCCCCCCCCCCCCCCCCCCCCCCCCCCCGGCCACACCGAGTGTGACGGGTGTGAGCGAACTCTCGGCAGACAGACAGGGGTCAGACTATGGCATTGAATGAGGAGCACCAATGCTCAGCTCTCTGCGACTTATCATCACCCCCGCTTCCCTCGACAGTGGTCCGCTGACAGTGCGACACAGTCCCTTGAGTAATGCTTCATAGACCCTGGGAGGGTGGAAATGGGGGGTGGGGAATGGTGAAGGAGGGAGAAGGCGGAGGGATGGGGGAGGGGAGTGGGAAGAGAGGTAGGGTTAGGGAGGGAGGGAGAATGCTGGATGAGGCCAGGTTCTCGGTGAAGCGGGCAAAGATGAGGGCCTCTGAGGCCCTTTGGGCTTGGCGCTCCTGCCTGTACTCCATCCTCCGGCTGGTCCTGCGGGTCCTCCTCGGGCTCAATCTCCAGCCACTCCTGGTCCAGCGTCTCCTCGTCCTCAAACTCCTCCTTGGAGGTGGCCACATATTCCTCCCCCTCCACCTCCAGCACATCGCCCCTCTGCTGTGCCAGTTTGTGGAGGACACAGCAGACCACCACAAAACAGGAAACCCTCTGGGAGGGGGTGCACTGCAGTCCACCACCAGAACGGCCGAGGCATCGGAAACACATTTTGAGGAGTCCAATGCACCACTCAATGGCAGACTGGCTGGCTGTATGGGCCTCGCTGTATTGGGTCTCCGCATCAGGCACCGGCCTCCGTACTGGCGGCATTAGCCAGGTCCTAAGTTGGTACCCCTTATACTCAAGAGCCACAATTGGCTGCATCATCCATGGTGTTGCTTCCTGCAGTGTCCAGGCACAGTGTCCAGGCATCACAGTCTGATTGCAATGCTAGGCAATAACACCCAAATGCTACATGGCACGCCTATCCAGGAGAATCCACTTGGGAAATGTGAGATGCTCATTAACTATGATTGACAATTACCAATTAACAATAGCCTTCAGCCACGCAACCAGAGGCCTGGGAGAGCTATGGGTGGCCGGTGGGGCTGGCGATGCCTCCAGGAATGGGACTTGTGAGCGAAGGTGGCTACTCACCTCCTCGGGTCCCCGCAGTAGCCCTTCCGCTAGCTTCACATTTTTAAAAAGGTGTACTAATCGACGCTCACATGACCTCTTGCTGAGGAGGCCGTTAGATCACAGGAAGAAGTTGGATAGCGGGTCACCCTCGTTAATTGTATGAAGATTGCGTTTAAATGGTGATTAATGGTCTCCCGCCACATTACGCCGGGATCCTGATTTAGCCAACGGGAGCGGGCCGGTTAGATCGCAAATGGATTGGTGCTGCCGCGATTCTTGTTTATGGCCTCTCTGCGATTTAACGGCCTCGTCGCACTCTCGCGAAGCAGCCATTAAATCATGCCCTCAGTCACTTTTTTGTGCCCTGGGGTGGTTCTCATCAGTTTAGCCCACACTTAGAATTTTTTTACTGGGGAGGCCAATAGTTCCCGGGAGGCTGGTACATACCGGGTAAGTAGGCCCTAAGTAGGTTTACGTTACGCGAGCCCGACTTGATCCTGCCCGTTGTGGACCGGTTCCTGATCCCGATGCCTCGTGAGACTTAGGTAGATGCCACAAAGCACTTTGGCTGTCGGGAAACCCGCAGGAGGCTTCAACTGGATCTACCTGCCACATTGTGCTCCCATTGGGCCGCGACGTGGCCGGGAGATCGTGCCCTACATTTCTATTCTTCCTGCAATAGTGGACAAGTTCACATTTTCCTACATAATACTCCATTTGTGAATTTTTGCCCACTCACTTAGCCTGTCAATATCTCTTTCCAGATGCTCTACCTCTTCTTGACAACTTACTTTCCTAACTGTCTGCCGGCAAATGCAACTAAGATACAGCTTGTCCCTTCCTTTAAATAATTGATGTAGGTTGTAAATAGTTGAGTCTCCACCACTGATCCCTGTGACACTCCACTCGTTATAGCTTGCCAACCTGAAAAAGACCAATTTCTCTCTACTCTCTGCTTCTTGTTAGCTCAGCAATCCTTTATTCATGCTAACATGTTACCCCCTACACCATGTAATCTATTTATGCATCTTGCTTGTTACTGCCTCAAAACATTCTAGTGAATTAGTTAAACAGGGGGCGAGATTCTGTGATCCTGAGGCTAAGTGTTGACGCCGTCGGAAACGCCGTCGCGCATCTCAACACGTCAACACGGACACAGGATCAGCAATTATGGCCCCTACAGGGGGACAGCACAGCACTGGAGTGGCCCACGCCACTCCAGCTGCTGATCCCGACGTCACCTGGGCGCCAACGCGCACATGTGCAGTGGCTCCCTTCTCCGCGCCGGCCCCGACACAAAATGGCGGAAGGCTAAAGGGGCCTGCGCGGAAGAAAGGAGGCCCCCAACCCAAGAGGCCAGCCCGCCGATCGGTGGGCCCCGATCGTGAGCCAGGCCACAAGGGAGGCCCCCCTCCCCCCGGGTTCGATCGCCCCCTCCTCCCCCCACAGGCCGCCCCCGGACCCTTCCACGCCAAGGTCCCGCCGGCTGAGAGCAGGTGTGAACGGCGCCGGTGGGACTCGGGTTTTTACGATGGCCGCTCGGCCCATCCCAGGCCAAGAATCGACGGGCCGGCCACGTAGAGCGGCACCAACCAGGGCCATGCCGACCACACCGGCGCCAATGGTGCCGATTCTCCACTCTGCGGAGAATAACGTCTCGACCTCGGGATGGCGTGGCGCGATTCGCGTCGGTCTATGCGATTCTCCAGCCCAGCCCCAGGCTGAGGGAATCCCGCCCAGGATTTCCCCTTCACATGCCCATGTTGACTCTGATCAAATTATGATTTCCTAAGTATCCTGCTGTAACCTTCTTGATAATGGGTTCCAGCAAAACCTTTATGACAGATGTTAGGCTAACGAGCCTGTAGTTTTCTTCTGTCTGTCTCCCTTCTTTCTTGAACAAAGGTGTACATTAGCTATTTTCCAATCCACTGGGACCCTTCCAGAAACTAAGGAATTTTGGAAGATTATACCCAATGCATCTATTATCTGAGCCCTGGGCACTCTATAGAGTGTTTTATTTTAAATCCTTGGGTCCCTCAGAGGTCTGGCAGAATATTCTCAATCTGGTACAGCTCATGAAACCAGATAACAAACTGTCGAGTGACAGACATAGGGCGGGATTCTGCATTTCTAAAACTAAGGGCTGGATTCTCCGATTTTGAGGCAATGTCTGAAGGAAGTATCTGGTCTTATGACGAAAAGGTTGGCGTCGCCCCCGCACCGATGCTCTGCCAGGTGGGGCGAGAAGCTGCGCCACGTAAAACTGGTTTTACTTGCAGATACGGCCGGAGAATGGCCAGTCCGTGGCCACGCATGCGCACGGCAGCGACCGCGCTGTACAACATGGCGCTAGCCGCACACGCACCCGGACCGCCAGATATTTCCCCCGAAACCCTCCTCTCCCCCCTGGACCACCACGCACCAGTCCCCCAGATCCGCTGAAGCCCCCCCTGCCAGCGGAATGGCTCCCCCTCCTGACTGTGGCAGCGCTCAACACAGTCCGCAGCAATCGAGTGAGGTTCCGAAAACTGTGACCACACGTGACTGATGCTTTTGGGGGGGGGGGGGAGCATCCAAAAACCGCCACTGTGCCCAATTTTGGCGTAAAAACAGATTCCCCGGCCAATCGCCGAAAGCGATTTTGGCGTCGGCAATTGGACAATCCCACCCTAAGTAATGACGCCAGCGCAGAATCCGTGGACTTTTACAACAGAAAAATAAGCACCGCACCTGGACCGATTCCGCTACCGTTGAGGGGCTAGCACCAGTGCCACATGAAACACAATAGGTTCCAATGACAAACGGTACGGGATTCGCCAGGTCTGTTATCGATACTCGGGAGGCTGACAAGCTACAGCCACACATACGCATTACACTCCCCACACACACTTATTCCAGCCAACAAGACGACACTGGTTGTGCTGGAGCATGCACATACAGCTGATGGGTCGGCTGGGGCCAGAGAGCACGCAGGAGTGTGCTCTGGGGGGCACCTATATGACTCTTCGCACTAAGTTCAAAGTGGGCTGTTGACGGTGTGCGCAGCTGCATGGCTGTCTTTCCAGCTACGGCATGCCTGTCTACCCCAACCCCACAGCCCACCTCCTAGCCACCCCCCACTACCCCCCCCCCCCCCCCCCGGCCCTGGCAGAAGCCCCTGGCCAGCGGCACAACTATGGCAACGTTAGACACCTTCCCTATCTCTCGCTCAGCAGCCACCATGCCGATTTCACGATTTTTAAAAGCACAAGTGAATCACGCCATTGGGAACTCGGCCCATCAGAGGCGGAGAATCACGGAGGCCCCGGAGAATACCGGGCTAGGCCCACTAATGATATGCAAACAGTATTGACTGAACGTGCATCCCGGAACACATTGACGCCACTGACGAGGCGCTGGAGCATTGCGATTTGTGGGCAAATCGGCGACTGCGACCAATTCTCCGCCCAATTGCCTCTTCCGATTTTGGCGTCGGCTACCTGAGAATCATGCCCGTGGACATAGAAACCATGTCCTGAAACACAATTTGGATTCTCAAAACTTCTGATGACTGATGAAAAATTCAGTTTCTTGTAAGTTATTTTGGTGTCAGTTTGTTTGTTAATTTAGGATGGACAGCACGTCACATCCTTAACTGGTCACATTTCTGACATAATGTGCAACATCCTCGGGGAAGGTGTGTACTCCAACAGCAACTCTAATGATGAGACGATCCGTCAATGCCATGTTAATGAAGCACCAGAGGTCTTGAGAAAGTGCTTCCCGTCCCCAGTTACTCCATTGTTAATGTGGAGCTATCTGCAATAGGCAAAACTAGTTTGAAATCATTTCCCTGCCTTATTTCCTCACTGGCCAGCTCATGATCAACCAAACCAGGCAGAAACGGAATAGGAAACTCTGCCTTCAGTGTCCAAATATAAAGAGGCAGGGATTGATTTTCCATTTATATATTGGTACTCAAATATCAGGATCAAATGTAGGTCCTGATCCTGCAATCTGTTGGGAACAGTCACCCTGCTCACATTTTGTAGAATTGGCCACTTTTAAAGTCACTTACAGCACAAAAGTAAGCCATTAGGGTTATATAGTCCATGCTGGCTCTCCGCAGGGCATTCTAGTCTGCCCTATTCCCCTGCGTCTCTGCAAATTTCTTTCCTTCAACTGCCCATCCAAATTTGTTTTGAAATAATAGAGGTGGGATTCTCCGTCCTGCCACACCAGTTTTCTACTGCGGTGCTCCCCTGCCGATGGGAGGATTCTCCGTCCCGCCAGCTGGCCAATGGGATTTCCCATTGTGGGAAGTCCCACACTTTCAGGAAATCCCCGGGCGTGGGTGCGCTGCCTGAGCAACGGAGAGAATCCAGCCCTAGATTGTTTTCCCTTCTACCACCTTCATGGCAGCGATTTCTACGTCATTATCACTCACTCCATAAAAAACTTCTTCTTTACACTGCTTTGCACCTCTTTCCCAATATCTTATAGATGTTTCTTAGTCCTTATACGATCAAGCTATTGAAATAGTCTTGTTGTGACCTAATCAGACCGTTATAAATCTTCTGCAAAACTTCCCTGCTTTTGTACTCAATCCCTCTATTTATTAAGCCCACGAGTCCATATGCTTTGCGAACCACTCTCTTAATATGTCTTGCCATCTTCAAATATCTATATTAATGCACCCCTTGGTCCCTCTGTTCCTGCACTTTAGAATGATACCATTAATTATATATTGGTTCTCCCTATTGTGACAGAATCAATTTTGGGGGCTTTTGTCCACATTTTCAGCATACCTGGGGCTCCAGAGCAAGCACAGGCACAAGAGATGACATAAAATCTCGTTCACATACCCGGGGCGGGATTCTTCCCTACCCGGCGGGGCGGGGGTCCCGGCGTAGCGGAGTGGCGCCAACCACTCCGGCGTCGGGCCTCCCCAAAGGTACGGAATTCTCCGCACCTTTAGGGGCCAATCCCTCACATTGAGGGGCTAGGCCCGTGCCAGAGCGGTTGGCACCACACCGACTGGCGCCCAAACCAGCTCCAGCGGCCTTTGACGCCCGCCGCCCGCCGCCGGGGCTGGCCGAAAGGCCTTCGCCGGTTTCCACATGCGCCGGTGCGTCAGCTGTCGCTGACGTCACCACCAGCGCATGCGCGCTGGGGGATTCTCTTCCGTCTCCGCCATGGTGGAGGCCGTGGCAGCGACGGAAGAAAAAGAGTGCCCCCACAGCACTGGCCCGCCCGCCGGGAGTGCCACAGCGGGGCGGGATGTTCGGCGGCCCCGGGCGATTCTCTGACCCCCACAGGGTCGGAGAATTTCGCCCCATGTGTGGTGCAAAAACACAGCCACAGGACCGAAGGTGCAGCATTAAGTCCACATGATTAATCTAGGCTGTGAGACCCATTGACTTTACCCCTCCTCCCCCGATTGTTGGTTCTAAACTCCTAGCCAACACTGATACCTAATTTACTAGCCTAAAGTTGCTATGACTGTCCTCACACCCTCTCTGGATAAGAGATTCCCTTTTGCCACTTTCCAATTGTCTGGCATCTCCTCCAATCTTCCCGGTTTCGGTGGCAAAGGAAGGCAAAGGCCAGGACATTGGCCTCTCTCGCCCCCTGGACTTCCGAGTCTTCCGACACTCCAAACATCGTCACTTCTGGACTCAGGACCACCTTCACCGTCAACGCCTCGGACATTATGGACTGGATTCTCCGCCAGCGGGATGCTCCATTTTCTGGACAGCCCGGGGGCTTCCTGACGGCTGGGTGGAGAATCCAGACCTACGTCTGCGAACCCCTGCCAGAGCTCCTTCAGTTTCGGATGTGCCCAGAACATGCGGACATGGCTCACGGGCCTCCCTGCGCACCGGCCACACCGGTCCTCAACCAACTCAGAGAACCTGCTCATCCTCGCTGCCGTCATGTACGCCCTATGAACTACCTTAACCTGGATAAAGCTAAGCCTCACATATGACGAGGACACATTCACCCTCCTGAGAGCCTTCTCCCAGAACTCAGCCTCCCCCCCCCCCCCCCCCCCCCCCCCCCCCCCCCCCCCACCCAGTTCCTCCTCCGTTTCCGTTCGACTTCTATCAGGCCTCCTTCCCAGTCCATTAGCTGCTCATAAATCTTGGATACATTGTCCTCACCCATTCCTTCCCTCAATAGCACCTTATCCAGCAATATCAAGGGCGGCAAACTGGGAAAAGGCGGCACCTGCTTCCTCACAAGGTTCCGAACCTGTAAGTATCTAAACGCATTCCCACTGGGCAGCTCATATTCCTCCTCCAAGTCCTCTAAACCCACAAAGCTGCCCCCCACAAACAGGTCCCCAAAACCTCGCATCCAGCACCCCACCCCCCCCCCCCTTGCCGGTGCAAACCTGTGATTGACGTAAATCAATGCCCACACTGAGGCACCTTCCAACATTAGATGTTGCCGCCACTGCCTCCATACCATCATGTCCGCCACCACCACCGGGCCTGTGGAGTACCTGGCCGGCTAGAATGGCAGAAGCACCATCGACAGTGCTCTGAAACTTTTTCCCCTACAAGAGGCTACCTCCATCCGCCCCTACGCCACTACCCACTTCCTCACCTTAGCAATGTTTACTGTCCAATAATAATTCATTACATTTGGCAAGGCCAGCCCAGCCCCCGTAAGCCCCATTCCAACAACATCTTAACCCAAAGGGATATCCCTATCCACACAAAACCCAAAATAAAAGTGTTGACCTTATTAAAAAATGATCTTGGGATGAAGATCGGGAGATTCTGAATGACAAATAAGAGCCTCAGCAGCTTCACTGTCATTTTCACTGTCCGCACCCATCCTGCCAGCGATAGTGGCAGCCCATCTCACCTCTTAAAATCCCCCCTCATCTGTTCCGCTAACCTTGCCAAGTTCAACTTGTGCAGCTGCTCCCATCCCTGCGCCACCTGGATACTCAAATATCTGAAAGTCACCCCCACCACCATGAACGGCAGCTCTCCCTACCTCCTCTCCTACCCCCTGGCCTCAATTGGGAACACCTCAGCCTTCCCATATTTAGCTTCTATCCGGAAAACCGGCCAAACTCCTCCAGAATACTCATGATTCCCCCAATACCCCCCTATGGGTCCGAAATATACAGCAATAGATAGTCTGCATGCAGCGATACCCTGTGCTCAACACCCCACTGTGGTAGTCACCACTGATGTATTATAGTGTATATATTGGTTTTACGGTAAGGCCCCTGTCCTACAGGTACGGGGGTAGGTCCCTGCCTGCTGGCTCCGCCCAGTAGGTGGAGTATAAATATGTGTGCTCTCCGAACAGCAGCTATTTCATCAGCTGCTGTAGGAGGCCATACATCTCAGTGTAATAAAGCCTCGATTACATTCTACTCTCGTCTCGTCGTAATTGATAGTGCATCACCCCCCCCCCCCCCCCCGTACAATCCCTCTCCAACACTCGACACTCTAACCGCCATTGCCAATGGCTCTATTGCCAAGGCAAAAAGCAACAGGGAGAGTGGTCACACCTGCCTTGTCCCACGGTGCAACTCGAAATACCTCAAACACAGTCGAGGCGCTACTGGCGCCTTGTGCAACAGCCGGACCCAATCCACAAAGCCCTGCCCAAACCCAAACCGTCCTAACTCTTCCCACAGATACTCCCACTCCGATCAAAAGCCTTCTCTGCATCCATTGCCACTGCCACCTCTATGCCCTGTCCTTCTGGGGCATCATGATCACATTTAATAATCTCCTAACATTCGCCGTCAATTGCCTTCCATTCACAACCCAGTCTGGTCTTCCCCAATCATGCCCGGCACACAGTTCTCAATACGCGAGGCCAGGATCTTCGGCAGCAACCTAACGTCCACATTTAATAATGATATCAGGCAGTATAACCCACACTGCTCCGGATCTTTATCTTTCTTCAATCTTCAGGGAGTTCCCCCTTTTCCCTCGCCGCATTATATGCCCTCACCAGCAGAAGCCCCAGGTCCCCTTCAAACTTCTTATAAAATTTCTTCACATGAATAATTCATGGCCAGAGGGTATTCTCATTATTTAAGTAAGGATGGTGGGAATCCTTGAATACCGGAGAGTCACTAAGAGGCTCTGCAGCAAGAAAGTGCTTCAACCTGCTGCAGTAGGTAAATGAAGAGTCTTGAGGCCCCTTTAGCATTTTTAAAATTTGTAAGTGTACAAATGTCCACGGCTGCCAGACCTCCACGAGGCAGGCAGTTGCTGTGACCCTGGTTTAACCTACCAACGGAAAACTTCCAGTCAGCATGGGGGATAGGTGATTCACCATATGATTCACCCCCACATTCACCATATGATTCACCGCCACATTCACCATGTGATTCACCCCCACATTCACCATGTGATTCACCCCCACATTCACCATGTGATTCACCCCCACATTCAGCATGTGATTCACCCCCACATTCACCATGTGATTCACCCCCACATTCACCATGTGATTCACCCCCACATTCACCATGTGATTCACCCCCACATTCAGCATGTGATTCACCCCCACATTCAGCATGTGATTCACCCCCACATTCACCATGTGATTCACCCCCACATTCACCATGTGATTCACCCCCACATTCAGCATGTGATTCACCCCCACATTCAGCATGTGATTCACCCCCACATTCACCATGTGATTCACCGCCACATTCACCATGTGATTCACCCCCACATTCAGCATGTGATTCACCCCCACATTCAGCATGTGATTCACCCCCACATTCAGCATGTGATTCACCCCCACATTCACCATGTGATTCACCGCCACATTCACCATGTGATTCACCCCCACATTCAGCATGTGATTCACCCCCACATTCACCGTGTGATTCACCCCCACATTCACCATGTGATTCACCGCCACATTCAGCATGTGATTCACCGCCACATTCACCATGTGATTCACCGCCACATTCACCATGTGATTCACCCCCACATTCAGCATGTGATTCACCCCCACATTCACCATGTGATTCACCCCCACATTCACCATGTGATTCACCCCCACATTCAGCATGTGATTCACCCCCACATTCAGCATGTGATTCACCGCCACATTCAGCATGTGATTCACCCCCACATTCAGAATGTGATTCACCCCCACATTCACCATGTGATTCACCCCCACATTCACCATGTGATTCACCCCCACATTCACCATGTGATTCACCCCCACATTCAGCATGTGATTCACCCCCACATTCAGCATGTGATTCACCCCCACATTCAGCATGTGATTCACCGCCACATTCAGCATGTGATTCACCCCCACATTCACCATGTGATTCACCCCCACATTCAGCATGTGATTCACCCCCACATTCACCATGTGATTCACCCCCACATTCACCATGTGATTCACCCCCACATTCAGCATGTGATTCACCCCCACATTCACCATGTGATTCACCCCCACATTCAGCATGTGATTCACCCCCACATTCAGCATGTGATTCACCCCCACATTCACCATGTGATTCACCGCCACATTCACCATGTGATTCACCCCCACATTCACCATGTGATTCACCCCCACATTCAGCATGTGATTCACCCCCACATTCAGCATGTGATTCACCCCCACATTCACCATGTGATTCACCCCCACATTCAGCATGTGATTCACCCCCACATTCACCGTGTGATTCACCCCCACATTCACCATGTGATTCACCCCCACATTCAGCATGTGATTCACCCCCACATTCACCATGTGATTCACCCCCACATTCAGCATGTGATTCACCCCCACATTCACCATGTGATTCACCCCCACATTCAGCATGTGATTCACCCCCACATTCAGAATGTGATTCACCCCCACATTCACCATGTGATTCACCCCCACATTCAGCATGTGATTCACCCCCACATTCACCATGTGATTCACCCCTACATTCACCATGTGATTCACCCCCACATTCAGCATGTGATTCACCCCCACATTCACCATGTGATTCACCCCCACATTCAGCATGTGATTCACCGCCACATTCACCATGTGATTCACCGCCACATACACCATGTGATTCACACCCACATTCAGCATGTGATTCATCCCCACATTCAGCATGTGATTCACCCCCACATTCAGCATGTGATTCACCCCCACATTCACCATGTGATTCACCCCCACATTCAGCATGTGATTCACCCCCACATTCAGCATGTGATTCACCCCTACATTCAGCATGTGATTCACCGCCACATTCACCATGTGATTCACCGCCACATACACCATGTGATTCACACCCACATTCACCATGTGATTCACCCCCACATTCAGCATGTGATTCACCCCCACATTCAGCATGTGATTCACCCCCACATTCAGCATGTGATTCACCCCCACATTCAGCATGTGATTCACCCCCACATTCAGCATGTGATTCACCGCCACATTCACCATGTGATTCACCCCCACATTCAGCATGTGATTCACCCCCACATTCACCATGTGATTCACCGCCACATTCACCATGTGATTCACCCCCACATTCAGCATGTGATTCACCCCCACATTCAGCATGTGATTCACCCCCACATTCACCATGTGATTCACCCCCACATTCAGCATGTGATTCTCCCCCACATTCACCATGTGATTCACCCCCACATTCACCATGTGATTCACCCCCACATTCAGCATGTGATTCACCCCCACATTCAGAATGTGATTCACCCCCACATTCACCATGTGATTCACCCCCACATTCAGCATGTGATTCACCGCCACATTCAGCATGTGATTCACCCCCACATTCAGCATGTGATTCACCCCCACATTCACCATGTGATTCACCCCCACATTCACCATGTGATTCACCCCCACATTCACCATGTGATTCACCCCCACATTCACCATGTGATTCACCCCCACATTCACCATGTGATTCACCCCCACATTCAGCATGTGATTCACCCCCACATTCAGAATGTGATTCACCCCCACATTCACCATGTGATTCACCCCCACATTCAGCATGTGATTCACCGCCACATTCAGCATGTGATTCACCCCCACATTCAGCATGTGATTCACCCCCACATTCAACATGTGATTCACCCCCACATTCACCATGTGATTCACCCCCACATTCAGCATGTGATTCACCCCCACATTCAGCATGTGATTCACCCCTACATTCAGCATGTGATTCACCGCCACATTCAGCATGTGATTCACCCCCACATTCAGAATGTGATTCACCCCCACATTCACCATGTGATTCACCCCCACATTCAGCATGTGATTCACCGCCACATTCAGCATGTGATTCACCCCCACATTCAGCATGTGATTCACCCCCACATTCAACATGTGATTCACCCCCACATTCACCATGTGATTCACCCCCACATTCAGCATGTGATTCACCCCCACCAATTAAGGGGCAGCATGGTAGCATGGTGGTTAGCATCAATGCTTCACAGCTCCAGGGTCCCAGGTTTGATTCCCGGCTGGGTCACTGTCTGTGCGGAGTCTGCACGTCCTCCCCGTGTGTGCGTGGGTTTCCTCCGTGTGCTCCGGTTTCCTCCCACAGTCCAAAGATGTGCGGGTTAGGTGGATTGGCCAGGCTAAATTGCCCTTAGTGTCCTAAAAAAATAAGGTTAATGGGGGTTGTTGGGTTACTGGTATAGGGTGGATACGTGGGCTTGAGTAGGGTGATCATTGCTCGGCACAACATCGAGGGCCGAAGGGCCCGTTCTGTGCTGTACTGTTCTAATTCTAATTCTAATCTTAATTAGCCCAGTAGACTACTCATCCAATGCTGGTGGGCAAGTAGGTGCTTCACCAATTTGGCCTCCTGGACAATGAGTCTAGATTGTGCCAAGAAACCTGCAGATGGCCAGCAGCAGAAAATTCTGGGCATGTCCACCTGCATTCCGCCTCCAGCTGACCAAGAAAATCCAGCCCCAGTTTTTGGCTCTTGTTTTTAATTAATGCAGCAGCCGTCCACGCCGGCAGCGGGATTCTCCGTTCCTGCAGCCGGCCAATGGGATTTCCCACTGTGGCCACCCCATGTCGTTGGGAAACCCACGGGCGTGGGTGCACTGCCGATGGAGAGTAGGATCAGGGTGACGGAGAGGAGGATCAGGGCGACGGAGAGGAGGATCAGGGCGACGGAGAGCAGGATCAGGGCGACGGAGAGCAGGATCAGGGCGACGGAGAGGGGGATCAGGGCGACGGAGAGGAGGATCAGGGCGACGGAGAGGAGGATGAGGGCGACGGAGAGGAGGATCCCGCCGACGGAGAGGAGGATCCCGCCGACCGAGAGGAGGATCAGGGCGACGGAGAGGAGGATCAGGGCGACGGAGAGGAGGATCAGGGCGACGGAGAGGAGGATCAGGGCGACGGAGAGGAGGATCAGGGCGACGGAGAGGAGGATCAGGGCGACGGAGAGGAGGATCCCGCCGACGGAGAGGAGGATCAGGGCGACGGAGAGGAGGATCAGGGCGACGGAGAGCAGGATCAGGGTGACGGAGAGGAGGATCAGGGGGACGGAGAGGAGGATCAGGGCGACGGAGAGGAGGATCAGGGGGACGGAGAGGAGGATCAGGGGGACGGAGAGGAGGATCAGGGGGACGGAGAGGAGGATCAGGGCGACGGAGAGGAGGATCAGGGCGACGGAGAGGAGGATGAGGGCGACGGAGAGGAGGATCAGGGCGACGGAGAGGAGGATCAGGGCGACGGAGAGGAGGAACAGGGCGACGGAGAGGAGGATGAGGGCGACGGAGAGGAGGATCAGGGGGACGGAGAGGAGGATCAGGGCGACGGAGAGGAGGATCAGGGCGACGGAGAGGAGGATCAGGGCGACGGAGAGGAGGATGAGGGCGACGGAGAGGAGGATCAGGGTGACGGAGAGGAGGATCCCACCGACGGAGAGGAGGCTCAGGGCGACGGAGAGGAGGATCAGGGCGACGGAGAGCAGGATCAGGGCGACGGAGAGCAGGATCAGGGTGACGGAGAGGAGGATCAGGGCGATGGAGAGGAGGATCCCACCGACGGAGAGGAGGATCAGGGTGACGGAGAGCAGGATCAGGGCGACGGAGAGGAGGATCCCACCGACGGAGAGGAGGATCAGGGCGACGGAGAGGAGGATCAGGGGGACGGAGAGGAGGATCAGGGCGACGGAGAGGAGGATCCCGCCGACGGAGAGGAGGATCAGGGCGACGGAGAGGAGGATCAGGGTGACGGAGAGGAGGATCCCACCGACGGAGAGGAGGATCAGGGCGACGGAGAGGAGGATCAGGGCGACGGAGAGGAGGATCAGGGCGACGGAGAGGAGGATCAGGGCGACGGAGAGGAGGATCAGGGCGACGGAGAGGAGGATCAGGGCGAAGGAGAGGAGGATCAGGGCGACGGAGAGGAGGATCAGGGCGACGGAGAGGAGGATCAGGGCGACGGAGAGCAGGATCAGGGCGACGGAGAGGAGGATCAGGGCGACGGAGAGGAGGATCAGGGTGACGGAGAGGAGGATCCCACCGACGGAGAGGAGGATCAGGGCGATGGAGAGGAGGATCAGGGCGATGGAGAGGAGGATCAGGGCGACGGATCGGAGGATCCCGCCGACGGAGAGGAGGCTCAGGGCGACGGAGAGGAGGATCCCGCCGATGGAGAGGAGGATCAGGGCGACGGAGAGGAGGATCAGGGCGACGGAGAGGAGGATCAGGGCGACGGAGAGGAGGATCAGGGCGACGGAGAGGAGGATCAGGGCGACGGAGAGGAGGATCAGGGCGACGGAGAGGAGGATCTGGCCGACGGAGAGCAGGATCAGGGCGACGGAGAGGAGGATCAGGGCGACGGAGAGGAGGATCAGGGCGACGGAGAGGAGGATCAGGGCGACGGAGAGCAGGATCAGGGCGACGGAGAGGAGGATCAGGGCGACGGAGAGGAGGATCAGGGCGACGGAGAGGAGGATCAGGGCGACGGAGAGCAGGATCCCGCCGACGGAGAGGAGGATCCCGCCGACGGAGAGCAGGATCAGGGCGACAGAGAGGAGGATCAGGGCGACGGAGAGGAGGATCAGGGCGACGGAGAGGAGGATCAGGGCGACGGAGAGGAGGATCAGGGCGACGGATCAGAGGATCCCGCCGACGGAGAGGAGGATCAGGGCGACGGAGAGGAGGATCCCACCGACGGAGAGGAGGATCAGGGCGACGGAGAGGAGGATCAGGGCGACGGAGAGGAGGATCAGGGCGACGGATCAGAGGATCAGGGTGACGGAGAGGAGGATCCCACCGACGGAGAGGAGGATCAGGGCGACGGAGAGGATGATCAGGGCGACGGAGAGGAGGATCAGGGCGACGGAGAGGAGGATCCCGCCGACGAAGAGGAGGATCAGGGCGACGGAGAGGAGGATCAGGGCGACGGAGAGGAGGATCCCGCTGAGGGAGAGGAGGATCAGGGCGACGGAGAAGAGGATCTCGCCGCCGGAGAGGAAGATCCCGCTGATGGAGAGGAGGATCAGGGCGACGGAGAGGAGGATCCCGCTGAGGGAGAGGAGGATCAGGGCGACGGAGAGGAGGATCAGGGCGACGGAGAAGAGGATCAGGGCGACGGAGAGGAGGATCTCGCCGCCGGAGAGGAAGATCCCGCTGATGGAGAGGAGGATCAGGGCGACGGAGAGGAGGATCCCACCGACGGAAAGCAGGATCCCACAGCACAGTTTGGTGAGTTTACAGGTCACTGATTTACTGTCGGTTTTTACACTGGGGGATGAGCCAATACCAGAAGTGCTGTAAAACTGGTTAAAACGTGACCTTTGCTAGTTCACCTGATCAGGTCTTTAACGATGATTAGAACTCAACTGTAGAGCATGTTTGACAGAGTAATTCTCCTCACAGAGTCCTGACATAGCACATCAAACACAGTTACTATTCAGATTTGAACTTCATTATTGATTTTCTCCGCTTCTGTCTTAAAGTTGCTGACTCATGCTTGGATAAGGTTCCAAAGGATCAGCAGACTATTTGTTTAAGCAGGGAACACAGCAGAGCCAAGTCAATACTGTCTTCACCCACGTATCTACCAGAGGTCACTCGATGGTAATTAAGAGTGGGAACATTGGATGATTTCCCCTCACCACATCATGACTCTACTTCTAACCTAAACCATTTAAGTGACAACATCTTTTTGATTTACACGAAGTCAGTTTTGTTTACTTATGGGCAGCACGGTGGTGCAGTGAGTAGCACTGCAGTGTCACGGCGCCGAGGTCCCAGGTTCGATCCCGGCTCTGGGTCACTGTCCGTGTGGAGTTTGCACATTCTCCCCGTGTTTGTGTGGGTTTCGCCCCCACAACCCAAAGATGTTCTGGGTGGGTGGATTGAACACGCTAAATTGCCCCTTAATTGGAAAAAATGAATTGGGTACTCTAAATTTTTTTTTTTAAATTTTGTTTACTTATAAATTCATGGTAAACCGATTTTATTTTTATGCGATAAAATTGGGAGAGCTGTCTCACAAACTAATCAGGCAGCAGCCTGATGCAGTCATGTGCACGGAATACAACCATCTGAAAGTTCCTTTCCAAGTCACCCACCATTCTGAATTGGAGCTATATCGTCATTCCTCCACTATCGCTGTCGCTGGATCAAATTTCTTTTAAAATTAATGTTTTTTTTACTGGATGTGGGCCTCGCTGGCTAGGCCAGCATTTGCTGCCCATCCCTAATTGCCCTTCAGAAGGTGGCGGTGAGCTGACTTCCTGGAACCCCCTTCCTAACAGCACTGTGGGTGTACCTACACCACATGGGCTGCAGCAGTTTTAAGAAGACAGCTCACCACCACTTTCTCAAGGACAATTGAGGATCAACAACCTGGATGCCGAGATATACCACATCAGCTAAGCATTAGAAATAGGGTCCACGAGGGTCTCCTGAGTCATGCCCTGGAAAACCCAAAAAACCTTTGCTGATTTTCTGTCAGTACTTCTGGGAGTGCAGCCCCACAATGATCGCCCAGGGCCAATTTCCTACAATCCCTCCAGCAGCGAATAGCTAAGGTGCGCCCATGCTGTCAATGTTGTCCACCAACTTTATTATAATTACAATTACGACAAACATGCCCAGACCCCCAAAACGCCAGCAGATTCAGGAGAAGACACTAATTCCTGTTCCATCTTAAACTTAAACTGACAGAGTGAGATCTGGGTTTTTGAGAGTCTCTTATGGTAGCTCACCAGAATGGTTATTCTTCATGTTTGAGCCTGAACCATAAGAGTTGGCAAGCTATTCATACACATGGGTGCTAGATTGCACAAACAGAAGTCATTCATAGAATCACAAAATCTTTACAGCACGAATGTAGGCCGTTCAGCCCATTGAGTCTGTACTGGCTCTCTGAAAGAGCATTTACCTAATTTCACTCCCCTGCTTTATCCCCATAACCATGCTTAGTATTTCTTCACATATGGCAATCCAATTCGATCGAACCTGCCTCCACCCCATTTCAGGAAGTTCGTTACAGACTCCAACCGCCATCTGGGTGAAAAAGATTTCCTCACACTACTTCTACTCTGTTTGCCCATTATTCTGAATCTGTCTCCTCTAGTTCTTCTTGTACTTTTGAGAGGGAACGGTTTCTCAGTGTTTACCCCGTGCATATCCCTCAGCACCCCGGATACCTCAATCAAGTCGATCAGAGCTAAACAGGGGCTCATTTAGCACAGAGCTAAATCGCTGGCTTTGAAAGCAGACCAAGGCAGGCCAGCAGCGCGGGTTCAATTCCCGTAACAGCCTCCCCGAACAGGCGCTGGAATGTGGCAATGAGTGCTTTTCACAGTAACTTCATTTGAAGCCTACTTGTGATTTTCAATTCATTTTCAGTCTCCCATCAGCCTTCTTTTTTCATTGGACAGGAAATCGAATTAAGAAGGTGAGCTGCTGCATCTTATCAGTAATCTGGACATGCGGAAATACTGCTCAAAAAAACAATGAATGTTAAAGACAGTTTTTTTGACACCAGCTGTTGAAAGGAATCATGGGGCAGCACGGTAGCACAAGTGGATAGCACTGTGGCTTCACAGCGCCAGGGTCCCAGGTTCGATTCCCTGCTGGGTCACTGTCTGTGCGGAGTCTGCATATTCTCCCTGTGTCTGCGTGGGTTTCCTCCGGGTGCTCCAATTTCCTCCCACAGTCCAAAGTCATGCAGGTTAGGTGGATTGGCCATGCTAAATTGCCCTTAGTGACCAAAAAGGTTAGGAGGGGTTATTGGGTTACGAGGATAGGGTGGAAGTGAGGGCTTAAGTGGGTCAGTGCAGACTCAATGGGCCGAATGGCCTCATTCTGCACTGTGTGTTCTCTGATGGTAGTATTTCTCCTTTGAGGCTCATTTTATTAACAGACGTAAAGGCACAAAAAAAAATTAAATTTCTTTTTAAAACAGTGAACACTTAGTAATTTCCAAATCTTTCTACCTTTTGGGATTGACCCAATCATAGACATTTTAATGGTATTCTCCAGATAACTATGAGTGCACTTTTTCCATTTGCCTGCTATAAATATTGACCCCAATTAGCAATGGCTACCTCGGCGCATATCCATAGACGTCGGAGCTAAATTTGACTAAATTAGCCTGAAATCAATGTTTGAATCACTGACTAATGAAAAATAGAAAATAAACTTTTCTATCTGAAACCATAACTGGAAGTACTAATGACCTTGGTTGACTTCATTGATACTAGCCATGATGTGGAGATGCTGGCGTTGGACTGGGGTGAGCACAGTAAGAAGTCTTACAACACCAGGTTAAAGTCCAACATGTTTGTTTCAAACACTAGCTTTCGGAGCGCTGCTCCTTCCTCAGGTGCAGTGCACCGAAAGCTAGTGTTTGAAACAAACATGTTGGACTTTAACCTGGTGTTGTAAGACTTCTTACTGTTCATTGATACTGTTACTCTTCTGTCAGTTCATATGATGAAAAGATAAACCTATGTTTGTGCATTGCAACATTTAAAATTGTATTTAAAAAGGAATAAATCCAAAGTTTTTCTGGTGCTCCTACTATTCATCCAGCGACAGTTCACCTGAGCTGCTGCAAACTCAGCTGAGGCCCTGACACACGGGCTCACAGTCTTGAGTCAGAGATTCCAGGATGATTTAGTTGGGGCAGAGCTACTACATAATATCGCCAAGGAGTGGGGAGACTGGAGTCAGGACCAGCTGGGGCTGAAGAATACATTTCCCATCCATGGGATCGGGACCGGCGCCACTTCCCTGCCATTCCCCGCCCCAGACCAGCCAAAGTCCTAACATGGTCCTGCCGGTGGGGATACTAGCGTGGTGACTGCAGCCACCCTGGTCGAGGGCGAGCCAATCGGAGGGCAGGGGGGCCTTATATGCAACTGGGCAATTTTGGAGCGGGCCGGGGGCGCGGCCAATCGGGAGTACTATTTTTAAGGTCCAGCTCCGTGGTCTGAGTCCGCCATGGAGCATGGCGTGGCCACTGGGGGCCACCGCCGTGCGCATGCGCGGCCTCTGACCCGGAAGTGCGGGGGCCCGTATCTGCAGCAAAAGCTGCTAATTTTACACTGGTTCACTGCTAGCCCCCTGCAGGGCTAGGAATACGTGGCCCTTTCTGCCGAGAAAGGCCACAGTATTACAGCAGCGTGGGGACATAGTCCCAAAACAGAGAATCCAGCCCCTGGTCTCCACAGACATATCTCTACTGAGCCCCAGAAAGATGCAGCCCACCTAGAGATCTATGTCATAATATACACCCATGCACATCATGAGGCAAAAACAGGCAGTGACAGACACCCAGGTTAGCCAATCAACATACAGGACAGAATACAACCAATTACCAGACAGAACAGCAGAGGGGGGCTTCCAACTATAAAACACACAAGGCATCAGCACTCCGCCTCTTTGCACTGGTGACAACTGTAGTGACAGTCAGGGTGTATATATCAGTCAGCACCTTCTACACATGGATCAGAGCTAGCCTGGTCTAATAAGTTAGAGTTAGTACACTTAGAGTAGTAGAGCGCTGGTTTTCGCAAACGTGTACCAGGCGTACCAGCACTTGGGGATGGGTTTCCCTGGAGATCAGGAGCCTCTCGATGGTCAGGTACCCTGGCACCCCCCAATCCTACCTATGCACACAGTGCCACCTGGTTGCCACTCTCGCAGTGCCAATGTGCCCAGGTTGCATCATTCGCATGCCAGGGATTGGGCCCAATGGTGCCCTGCCCTTATGAGGTGGGCTGCGGGGGGAGGGGGAGGGGGGGGGCCTCAATGAGCCCCTTTCTGGGGCAGGTCCATATGCTGCGATGGGTAGTCTAGAAATCGGGCCCCATTTTAAAAAGCAGAACTTGTTAGTGCAGGAAAGGGGACTACGTGCAGCCTTGGCAAGGTGTTCCTCGTGGAGGCCTTGAAACAAAGCAGAATCCTGTTTAATAGTGGGGACATTCTCAGCAAGTGACGAGGAACACTAGGCTAAACACGCTAGACATAGGACTCTGTTTCGTTTCTGTTAAATCGTGCTCAGAAAATACATACATTAATTTCACTGAATAATGGATCATATTTGAGTATTCAAAAGGGCAGTTATACAGAGATCGGGGCTGGGTCGCAGAATCCCCGGGGGAGCACGGGAATCGTGCCCCGACGCCGGCTTCCCCATTCTCCGGCGCCGGCGGGATTGCCACCACGCCGGTCAGGGGCCATTGACAGCAGCCTCCCCAGCGATTCTCCGGGTCCCAATGGGCCGAGTGGCCAACGAGTTTGGCCGAGTCCCACCGGGCATGGATTACTCACCTCCCACACAGCGAGATCTGAAAAGTGAGTGTGTGGGGACCGTCCTGGAGGGGAGGCGGGGGGTCCGACCCAGGTGGGGGGGGGGGGGTGGCCACCACGGTGGTCTGGCCCACGATCGGGGCCTACCGATCGGCGGGCGAGCTGGTTCCGTGGGGGCCTACTTTATTCCACACCAGGCCTCTATAGGGCTCCGCCATATTGCCTGAGGGCCGGCATTGAGAAGGAAACCCCCGCGCATGCGTGGAATCACGCCGGCCGTTCAGCGCATGTGGGACTCGCGCGGGCCGTTCCCCGCCGGCTGGAGCTGCGGGGACCACTCCGCCGGCAACCTAGCCGCCTAGAAAGGTGAGAATTCCTCACTTCCAGGGGCCATTGACGCCGGAGTCGTTGGCGCAGGTTTTCATGCCAGCGTGGAGACATAGCCCCATTATTAAAGAATCCCGCCCCAGATGATGCATACCTATTACCAATATTACCTGATTTACACAATTCCTTTGAATAAGTTTTTGGGCATTGAAATTAATTTAATTCTTCAATAATCCAAAACTGAGCACCTTTTATAGGGTGCAACTACTGTAATTGAAAAAAGATTTTTTTGTTTGTATTGTTTTTTAATCTTTTTGTTTTGTTTTTTGTTTTTGTGGGTGATGACACGCAGCAGGAGTTAACTGGCATCCGTCATTTATGCGAGTGTGATGCGCAGTGTGCCATCACTGTGGTAAATGGCAGTAAAAATGACACCAGGGTCCAAATTATGTCAAAAGAACCTGATATTTAAATATTAAATTGACCCTACCTTCCAGCCACAGTTACTTTCCCGGGACAGGAAAGGTGGCACATACACATATTTTGGGCAGCACAGTAGCATAGTGGTTAGCACAATTGCTTCACAGCTCCAGGGTCGATTCCCGGCTGGGTCACTGTCTGTGCGGAGTCTGCACGTTCTCCCCATGTCTGCGTGGGTTTCCTCCGGGTGCTCTGGTTTCTTCCCACAGTCCAAAGATGTGCAGGTTATGTGGATTGGCTATGATAAATTAACCCTTAGTGTCCAAAATTGCCCTTAGTGTTGGTTGAGTGGGGTTACTGTGTTATGGGGATAGGGTGGTGTGGGCATGGGAGCCGGTGCAGACTCGATGGGCCGAAAGTCCTCCTTCTGCACTGTAAATTCTAATCCTATATTTCAGTAATGCTGAAGAAAGTGCCCGACTATAATTTTAACCAACCTCCTGTCATGTTCTAACTAGATAAGGAGGGTTAAAAAAAAGTATTCATTTACAGGATAGTGGCTTCGCTGATTGAATCATATGTCTCCATATGTGACCACACATCTACAAGTAAAATAGAAGTTATAGTTCAGTGTCCTTGAAAACATTTTGGTGACTGTATCTTATGTTCTTCAGACTAACAAGCATTTTTGTGCATTCTACATTCAAGTGCAACTTACGTATAACTGATCACATTTCAATAAAACACGGGATCAAAAGGACACACACCCCCATTCTTTCTTGGACATGTGAGAAGGAAGGAGTTCAGTAAACTACAGTGAGTCACAAGAGAAACTTCACCCTTTGTGAAAGAACATTAAGTAACACAGTAATGCAATGTCAAAAGTCTTTGATCTGTGAAGGTCAAGAAATCTATGCTCCTACGGTTGATTTAATGATGCTCAGAGCTTTACTCAACATTGCGACTTCAAGCAGCATCTACGGAGAGGGAATGCATTAGATTGGCAATGGAAGCATTTCCCCACCCACACAGAAAATGTGCTGGCTCCAAAAGATTTTAGCTCCACATTTCTGGAAAGTTGAACCACTTGTGAAAGAAATCTTCTGAAAGCATTCAGCATCGATTGATTTTCCAAAATCCCCACCTACTCTTAAACATAATGAAGCCCCTTGTGTAGCGAGAGAACGGCAACTTTAACTTGCAATTTGCTACACAAAGTGTGGGAATAAGTCAAGGGGAATTATTGGGGTCATTAACAAAGACAGACCCTATGAGAATGAAGAGTTTCTGCTTTCAAATTGATAGGACTCATGGTGGCAGCTCACAGTTTTGTGCAGTTATCTCTGTAATTATCACAGATTCCCTACAGTGCAGAAGGAGACCATTCAGCCCATTGAGTCTACACCGACCCTCCAAAAGAATACTCCTGCCAGCCCCACTCTCACAGAATCACAGAATTTACAGTGCAGAAGGAGGCCATTCAGCCCATCGAGTCTGCACTGGTCCTTGGAAAGGGCACCCTACTTAAGCCCAACCCTATCCCCTTTATCCCGTAACCCAGTAACCCCACCAAACCGTTTTGGAATTTAGCATGGCCAATCCACTTAACCTGCACATCTTTTGACTGTGGGAGAAAATCGGAGCATCCGGAGGAAACCCACGCACACACGGGGAGAACATGCAGACTCCACACAGACAGTGATCCAAGCCGGAAATCCAACCTGGGATCCTGGAGATGTGAAGCAACTGTTCTAACCACTATGCTACCGTGCTGCCCATCCCATCTCTGTAACCGTGTGTATTGATCATAGATAATCCACCTAACCTGCCCATCTTTGGATACCAAGGGACAATTTAGCATGGCCAATTCATCTAACCTGCACATCTTTGGGCTGTGGGAAGAAATCGGAGCACCCAGAGGAAACCCATGCAGACATGCTTAATCGATGTTGCCAGTTTTACACCATCATCCAAAATTACTCCCATTAGCTTTTGCCAGGCTCTTCATCCATGGAGAATATCAGATTAATCCTTGCTTACCCAATATCTAGATATATGCCCTCTGCAGATGCAATCATGGGTTATAGCTCGAAGTGGAATTCCCAGTTGCGTTTTTCGTGGCTGAGCCTAAATTGTATAATTTCTAACTGGCAAACTGGTTCAAACCAGCATGCTGAGCAAAATGCTAAATCCAGTTCACTGTCTTTCCATTCTGTATAGCTCAGTTACAAACTTACAATATTTTCACCAGCTGAACTATTCACAGAGCTGCAATACCCATCGAACACAATAGAATTTGAACCATGAAAAATCACAAAGATAAAATGACATAATTCTGTACTAAGGACATTGGGCGGGATTCCCCGTCGGCCGATGCTGAAATTGGGAAACACAATTGGGCGAAGAATCACCAGTCAGCCAAAAATCATGGCCGGTGCCTGCCGCCAAACGGGTTGCCATGCTCCAGCCCCTCGACAGTGGCGTGAAAACATTCTACGCCGCATGTCAACAGGGCCATGCAAATTGTATGGTAAATGCCGTTGACATATCATTAATGGGCCCGCCCTGGTATTCTCCGGGCTTCCAGTGATGCTCCATCTCTGCCAGATGGAATTAACGACAGCGAGATTCACTTGTGGTATATAAAATGGGGAAACAGGCACCGTGGCTGCTGAGGGAGAGGGAGAGGAAGGACATGCTCCCAAAGGTTCAATTGTGGGCTGCCGTGGCTGCCATTGGCTGGAGAGGTATCTGCCAGGGCTGGGGGAAGTAACAAGGGGTGACCAGGAGATGGGCCGTGGGGTCAGGGTAATTGTCGCAGCTTGCAAGGCAGCCATTTTGCTGTGCACCTCACTGACTTCCCACTGTGGCCCTTGGTTGCACAGAGCGACACCGGCCGTATGGATGCTCCCACTGCCCCAACTACATCTGGGTGCCACCTTGCTGGTGGGTCATCACGCAGCCTACCCAAAGAGGATGCCCACAGGAGGATGCCAGACTGGGCATGCAGAGCGTACTGCTGGCATGTGTAGGGAACGGCCGGGGGGGGTGGGTGTGGGAATGGTGGGGAGGGGAGAGTGGGAGTTGGACATACAGGAGCAAGGGCTGCAATGGAAGTCAGGGCCACCATCTAGACCACTGAGCCTGATCAGGCACGGGGTACCCACCATGCAAATGTGTCCTCACTTAACCCTCTGCAGACAATGAATTTCGCTATCCAACCAGAAATGGTTGCCACCATCCTAGCCGCCGCAGCCCTGGAGGACGCATCAAGGCTGTACAAGCAGGAGCTGCTCGGGAAGGCCTTGCAGAACTGGAGCCTGCCCCAGAGGAACAGGGGCCAGCTGGAGAGGATGGAGAGAGAGCTGCCTAACAGATCGAGAAGGAGATGGGAAGGTGGCATCACATAAAGCCTTGTATATATTGGCAGCATCTGTAATTCGAGGACCTGCCAGACCAAGCATGTTGCGGAAGACTCCAGCTGAGGAGGATCTTGTGACATATCTTCCAGATCGTAGCGGATTTGGCACCGCCAGAGGGG
The DNA here is from genome assembly GCF_902713615.1 of Scyliorhinus canicula. NCBI lineage: Eukaryota > Metazoa > Chordata > Chondrichthyes > Carcharhiniformes > Scyliorhinidae > Scyliorhinus > Scyliorhinus canicula. The sequence goes on from NC_052151.1 coordinate 111,660,962, forward strand.
ATGACGACTGTTCCAAGTGGCCGTCAAGGTGACAGTCGTCCTGAACCTTTACACCATGGAGTCTTTCCAGGTGTAGAGTGGGGTCCTGTCCAGGATCTCACAGACCTCGGTGCATAGGTTCATTCATGCCCTAACAGAGGCCCTTTATGTGTGGTCGGCACAATACATTACCTTTGGCGTGGACCGAGCCCATCAGATTGCCCGGGCAATGGGTTTCGCCACCATCACCAGGATATCCCAGGTCCAGGGAATGATTGTTGGGAACGCATGTCCTCCCACGAGCACTGCCGCATGAGGAGGCGGTCTTCAGGACGCAAAAGGGGATCCACTCTATGAACATGCAGCTGGTGTGTGACCATGAGATGCGAATCATGCACGTTTGTACCTGATACCCGGGCCGTGTGCACAACGCCTTCATCCTGGCACACTCCTTTGCCTCGGGTGAGAGGTTGGCTCCTGGGTGACAGGGTTATCCACTCTAGTTGTGGCTGATGATGTATCTCCAGAGGCCATAGACCAACATGGAGACTCACTACAATGAAGTCCATGCAGTGAACAGGGGTGTGATTGAGCGGTGCATCACTGATGAGGTAGATAGTCAACATCTTTTCCAAAGGTAGAGGAGTCTAGAATTCGAGAGCATAGGTTTAAGGTGAGAGGGAGGACATTCAAAATAGACCAGAGAGGAAATTTCTTCACAGAGGGGGTGGTGAGCATATGGAACGGGCTACCATTTTGTCTTTTAAAATGCAGTTAGACAGTTACGTGGGCAGGGTGGGTATAGAGGAATATGGGACAAATGCGGGCAAGTGGAATCGCCTAGTGATAGAAACTGGGCGGCAGGGGCAAGCTGGGCCGAAGGGCCTGTTTCCATGCTATAAATATCTATGACTCTGTGACTCTATGCTCAAGATCCAGTTTAGGTGCCGCTATGGAGGGGCCTTCAAGTAAAGCGCGAGAGAGTCTCCCACATCGTGGTGGACTGCTGTGTCCTCCACAACATTGCACAGCAGATGGGCAACATGCCAGAGGAGGAGGAGGATGAACACCAGGCCTTGTCCGACGAGGAGGATGCAGGGGAGGGTCAAGATGGGCAGGCATGGGCCCGGACAGCCACAGGAGGCCGCACAACATGTGCCCCTGGGCTGCCATGCACGGGACAATCTAACCGTCTCCAGGTTCACCGACTAGGGGGCCTGACCACTGACATTGCTGCCATTCTTTTCCACCCCACCACCCTCACAACACCACCCCCCTAAACACCCTCTCCCCTCTTCACCCTCCATGCAACCCCCATCACCACCGCACCAGTTCACCCTCCTGCACCCAACACTTTCCCCACACCTACGGCCCCCCTCTGTGCTCCATACCTGCCTCACTACATGGTGCTGGCCCTGGTTGGCAGTATCAGTGATTGGGTCCATGGGATGGAGGATGATGGTGGTCTGTTCTGCGATGAACCCTGGTGCTCCACATCATTGGACGGAGTCTGACCCCTGCCCTCGGTAGCACATTTCACCATCCACCTGGGTGATCCTTACATATGCGAGCTGGGTATTACATTGCACGGTCCCATTGAACCCTTGGGGTGCTGGAGGTGGGGACCGGCTCCGAGGTGCGGTGGGGGAGGGGGCAGGAATGGGAGGGGGCAGGGCTAGGGAATGGGGCGATGTGTGGTGGCTGCCCTGGGGACCCGTGCCTACTTCCGACGCCCGCGCCGCCTACCAGCAGCTTCCCACCCGGCACACCCTCTGCTCCCAGCCTATCCCATCCCTCACATCCTGCAGACAGAGCACCGAGGCAGGTCGCATCGTTAGTGTACAGAGGTATTTATTGTGATATATACATGTGCCCTAGCCCCTAACACTATCCTATCCGCTGCTCCCGTGCAACTTAAATGGCATCGAGCTTTCTGGCCTTACAAGCCCTTACACTCCGTCTAGGTGGTTCCTCAGGCAATACTTTAAGAGTGGAGGTGGTCTGCTGCGACTCCCACTCTGTGACCTGGGTCCCCCTTGTTGGCTGCCTTTTGGGGTGAACGGGCCTTGATGGGCCTGGCTGCTCCTCGGTGTCCCAGCTGGCGTGGTGCTGCCCTGTTCTTCCTGCTTTAGATGCACCAGGGTCAGGAGTGGGGGGGATTCAGAGGTCCTGCCACTTTCCAGCACCTCCTCTGTGGGAGTCACCGGCATGGGCCCCAGCACCTCCTCCTCCCTCAGGGTGCCCGATAGCCTGTGGACTACTCCTGGAGCTGGACGCATAGCCAGAGTGAGGTCCGGGGCCTCCCCCACCGCCTGGCACTCCCACTCCTGGAGGCCCGCTCTTGTCTCGACCAGAGTCTCAATGCTCGTTACCATGGAGCACAGGGACTGGGCATGTCCCTCTGGGACTATGATAGGTCACTTAGTAATCGTGCCAAGTCCCTCTGTGACTGGTACAGGCCAACCAGTGTGTGTGTGTGTGTGGGTTGGGGGGGGGGGGGGGGGGGGGGCATCGCAATCCATCAGCGGCTCACTTGCTTTCCTGATGCCGACCTCCGCTTCGGCGCTTGTCGCTCTCCGGCTCCATCGACCAGGTCCAACGCCCTCCGCTCAGTGGCGGTGAGGGGCCGTAGATCTAGCAGACCACCTCCATCCTGCTCTCTCTACGGTTATGGACCGCCTTCGTCTAGCGAACAGATAATGCCCTGTGTGAGACACTCGGACGCGGGCAGCGCATGGGTCCACAGCTGGTGGCCTGTGTGTGCAGGGCACCCAAATGTGGGGCAGTATGAGCAGTAGGCATGTGGTACAGGGTGGGTGTGGGTGGCCTGTCGGCGGATAATGTTTGATTGCCCTCTGAGGGGCGGGGTGGTTGGTACCAGGGGCACGGTGATGGTGGTGGCCTATCCAGCCTGGCCTGGGGGTGTTGCCCACCTGCTCCCAGCACTGCCTACCAGTCCACCTGGTGGGGGCTGCGCGGAGGGAGGGGGCTGGGTATGGGTGTGAGGGGGGGTGGGACAGGGATGGAGTCAGGGGCACGCAGCTGGTTACTCATCCTGGCCACGCTGAGGAGGTGGTGCAGGTTCTTGCGAAACTGCTGGTCCTGGCAGTGGGGTCCACAGCGCTCATCGCCTCGGCCACCTGAGCCCAGGCTCGGTTGACATCCATGGGTAGCAAATGCCTTCCCACCCCAGGGAACAAGGTGCCCGCATCTCTTCCATGGCATCCAGCAGATCTCAAGCTTCGCATCGGCGAAACGGGGTGCCGTTCTCCGTGCTGCCATCTTGTGGCTGGAATGAGTGTGTGTGGGAAGCGGAGTGCTAATATGCGGCTGCAGCTTGTCAAGCTCCCGAGTGCTGGTTCCAACCCCAGCGAATCAGGCACCGCCATTTAGGGCCTCACGGTAGCATGGTGGTTAGCATCAATGCTTCACAGCTCCAGGGTCCCAGGTTCGATTCTCGGCTGGGTCACTGTCTGTGCGGAGTCTGCACGTCCTCCCCGTGTGTGCGTGGGTTTCCTCCGGGTGCTCCGGTTTCCTCCCACAGTCCAAAGATGTGCGGGTTAGGTGGATTGGCCATGCTAAATTGCCCGTAGTGTAAGGTTAATGGGGGGATTGTTGGGTATACGGGTTACGTGGGTTTAAGTGGGGTGATCATTGCTCGGCACAACATCGAGGGCCGAAGGGCCTGTTCTGTGCTGTACTGTTCTATGTTCTATGTTCTATGCATTGTGGAATTGCACTAGTTCCACGTGGTGCCGGTGCTAGTTCATTAACGGGTCCTGAATTGCTGCAGGACTGGCACCGCTTTTGTCAACGTAGAACACGTGCGATTCAGTCCCGGTGTCAGCACATAGTCTCCCAAATAGAGAATTCACCCCATTATTTTTCGATCAAACATTCATTCCTGTTGCAAGTAACAAGATGCAAGTGTCTCATCAATGACACACCAATGATGTCACTGCAGAGTCAATCAATTTCACAAAGGACTCAGTTCATGTAAAGGGAGGTCACAACATCTCAAATCATGGCACTGCTATTAAATGTGTTCATTCATGCCACATAGATGTCGCTGGCATGGCCAAGATTTATTGCCCATCTTGAAATGCCTTTGGGAAGCTACCTTCCTCAACTGGTGCAGTCCATGCGGCACAGGAAAAATGCTTTCAGGGAGGGAGTTCCAGGTTTTGAGCCAAAAAACAGTGAACAGAGAGCAATATAGCTCCAAGTAGGAATGGTGTGTGACTTGAAGGGGATCTTACAGATGGCAGTGTTTCCATGTACTATCTGCCCTTGTCTTCCGAGGTGATAGAGGGCACAGGTTATTTCATGGAAAATTGTTGTCTAAGAAGCCTGAACGAATTGCTGCAGTACATCTTGTTCATGGTACACACTGCCACCACAGTGCACCAGTGGTGGAAGAAGTGAAGATTTAAGGTGGTGGGTGGGGTGCTAATCAAGCGGGCTGATCTGTCCTGGGTGTTGTTCGGCTTCTTGAGTATTGTTGAAGCTGTACTCATTCAGGAAGATGGATAATATTTTGTCACACTCCTGACTTGTGCCTTGTGGATGATCGAAAGAGTTTATTGAGTACAGCATACACAGCACCACCACTGGTAGTTCAGAAAAATGACTCATTACCATAAACCCCAAACAATGACCGAAGAGCGATAAATGCTGACCTTGCCAGCAATGCGCACATTCTAAGAATTAATTTTAAAAAGGACCTCCTTACTGGAGAACAAATAAGAAAAATATACAACCAAAGAGAAAATGCTGGGAAATCTCAGCAGGTCCGGCAGCCTCTGTAGGGAGAGAAAAGAGCTAACGAGTCCGATGACTCTTTTGGACTCAAAACGTTAGCTCTTTTCTCTCCCTACAGATGCTGCCAGGCCTGCTGAGATTTTCTAGCGTTTTATCTTTGGTTTCAGATTCCAGCATCCACAGTAATTTGCTTTTATTAAGAAAAATATAGAAAAAGATGAGTATGATAGAAACGTTATTTTACAATTTTGATAAATGTATAAATCATTGTTTAAGGTGCCATCTAATTTTTTTAATGCATTCATGGGATTTGGGCCTCGCTGCCTCGCCCGCATTTATTGTCCGTCCCTAATTGCCCTGTTAGCTCCTCGCTTCCTCCCTCCTGGCAATTATTGGTTCTACAAATGTATCAGATTTGCTCATGTTACAGCTTCAGAGAGAAGGATACAACCTCTTTTTAACCGATCAGCCACGCAACTGTTTTGTCAGCTGGATCAGTAAATGGAGCAGCCAGCAGTTCCTAATCTGAGGAATGAGTGACATTCCATCTCCTTTCGCCTGTCAAATGATCCCTGGCAGCTGGCCTTGCCTGCACTCATTCGGCGCTTTGAAATGAGAAAAAAGGAGCTGGGTAACAGTCAGAAATAGGTAGGTTTCTCTCAGCACTGAACTACATCTTTACTCACCAAAAGCAGTGCTTGCTTTCCCCAGTACCACGAACTGCTGGTCCAAAGCAAAACGCTGCATTGTGCAAAGGCAATAAAACTATCCATCCGGTTAGGGGGCAAACTTCAGTCAGCACAGCGGATAGTTAATGAGTTAACAAAATCTAGATCAACTTTTCCCATGGGATCATGTTTTAGTATCCTGTTATTGACAAAGGAGTTATCACACACAAGCAGAGGTTTACTATTCTTTTAAAGCAGGTGCCTTGAAAACAGTTAGCATTTGACAGTTTAATTCCAATCATCACCAATTGTCACCCTATAGCAGTAGTCCAGCACCTTCAAAGATTAAGTGACTGCAACATATACTAAGATAAGATGGCCCAGAATACAGCGTGGATAAAGAGAACACAGGTGGGCTGTGTTATTATTAATCCCTTCCCAGAAAATGTACAGGTAACTTTATCCTGCACATTACAAGCAAGCCATTCATTTATACTTTATAACAACCGACATCAAAGATCGCAAAGGCAAGTCACTTTTACACTGACATTTTTTTAAATCCCAGTCAACTCCTTACAGGGTGAAATCAATTATCCTGCACTCCTACAGTGTGCACAGATAAAAGTATGACACTATGCCCATTATTTGACCTACAGTCCCTTTGAACACAGTTCCCTAATGGAAGTATGGGGTCAGTGAATTCAGTGTTGTGATGATTCCACACCCATCACACTCTGAGGAATAACAATAATGGTTTTGGGAACCTCTGCACACTGACACAGATGCTAAAAGCATTCATGCAGTTTTTTAAGTACCAAAGCATGAGTGGTCTAGACACAGTAGAGAGAGAGAAACTGTTTCCTTTGATGGAGGGATCAGGACCAGAGGAGAACGGTAATCAAGAAAAGAACGAAAGGCCACATGCGATTTTCTTTTAATATACAGCAAGTGGCTAGGATATGAAATGCATTGCCTCAGAGTGTGGTGGAGGCAGATTCAAATGTAACTTCCAAAAAGGAATTTGGTGAGCAACTGAAGATAAAAGATCTGAAGGGTTACGGGAAAAGGGCCAGGAAAGAGATTTGCAGAGATCTGGTACACATTCGATGGGTTCCTTCTGTGCTGCAACCACTCCATGATTCAAATCACTGTATTGAGAGATGGGGAAATACTGCCCTATGCTACTGAATTAACAATCTCAGAAATACTGGGCAGGTTCTCTGATCCTGAGGCTGTGTTGATGCCATCGTAAACGGCGTTGTGTTTTACGATGGCGTCAACAGGCTCCCAGGAGCAGCGATGCTGCGCCCTACAGAGGGCCAGCACGGCATTGGAGCGACTCACGCAGCTCTAACTGCCGATACCAGCGTCAGAACGGGCACCACGGGTCTGCGTATGCCCGCTGCGGCCGGCACAAACTTGCGCATGCGCGCTGTGACCAGTCTGAACTCGCCATCTGCGCCAGCTTCCTTATCCGCACCGGCCCCAACACAACATGGCGGAGAGCTACAGGGGTCGGCGCGCGGCAAAAGAGGCCCCACCAGGAGAAGCCGGCCCGCCGATCGGTAGGCCCCGATCACGGGCCAAGCCACGGTGGAGGCCCTTCCCCGGGGTCGGACCCCCCTTCTCCCCCCACCAGGCCGCCCCCCGCAGGATGGACGCCGAGGTCCCGCTGGATAGGACCACACGTGAACGGTGCCAGCGGGACTCGGCCTATGTTGGCGGCCACTCGACCCATCCCGCGTGGAGAATCGCCGCGGTGGGGGGGGGGCGCGTAGATTCTCCGACCTGGTCCTGGGTTGGAGAATCCCGCCCACTGTGTTGTGTTCTGTGACCTTGCTGTTGCGATGACACACAGAGAACTGCTGATGACTTAACTAGAATGGTGATTTATTAATGAACAGGTGGAAGGATAACATACAGAATACTATACAGACTAGCTTACTACTTGAGTTCCGTGAACTCTCCGAGAACTACCCTATGTGCGACTGGCCTGTTGTGCACCTTACTACCAACTGGAGAGTGTCCCACATCACGTGACCAATGTCTGACGCCACCAGCTGGTTGGAGGTCACATTGCTAACTATGTACAATACTATTCACAGGCATATCACCATATACTGCAGAACTGAAGGACAGAATTCTTCCCTTGAAGATGATGAAATTTAGAAAGAGAATCATTCTTATTTTATTATAATCTCGAACGGTTAGCCACCGACAGCGCCAGGAGATATTTCTGCTGGTCCCCTCAGCTACAGGTGATGCATTATGTGACACAAGCATACCACGGTGAAACGAAGGAAATAGAATAAATCTTTATCATCTCGTGGAACACTGAAGCTGAGAAGTTAAACCCAATATAGATATTGGATTCTCCGTTCGCTGACGCCGAAATCCCGTTCGGCGATCGGCCGGACAATCAAAGTTTATGACCAAATCGGGGGCGGCGCCAGTATCGCAATGCTTCACCCCCTCCAAAGCGGCATATGTTAGGTGTATGCCGCACGACGTATTGACAGCCTCTGGACGTTGCCGGAGACAATGTTCAGACTATGTGGCGTAAGATACTCCCGCAGAATGTGTTAGATTGAGCCGCCAGCTGTACTAACAATCGCAGATATGCACGGACATGTCTGTCGCTCATCTACAAATAGGAAGAGCATCTTCAGCAGATTGTAGGTCGGACCAATTCTCTCCGTGGAATGGGTCTGACCTCCTCAACCTCTGGTTCTCCCCTGGTCCATGCTCCTCAGGCAAGGACTCTACTCGAAGCTGTGCCAGACAGTGCTGGGCCCTTCGTTTCCTCCTCACTGATACTGCCATCAGGAAGGCAGCATTGACCACCGCCTCCATTCTGGCATCTTTCTTCTTCCTGCGGGACACATAGATCCAACAGATGAATGTGGATTGGCCTCTCACCCTCTGTCAGTGGCCCTGAAGATCACCACCTCATTTCAGGGATCCACAGGAGATCTATGTAGTATCCCTTAGTCCTCAACACATAAATGTATCAATGTGGTGATGGACACCCTCTATAGCAAGGCTCGCCATTAGATAAACTTCACAATGGATGATACTAACCAGGCAGCTCGGTTTCTAGACTTTGTGGTGATTTCAGGCCAGAGTGTAAGGCAACTGATTGCACAGATGTGGTTTTAAGAGCTCCTTGCAGCAATCCCGGATCTTCATTAACAGGAGCGGGCTCCACTCTCTCAACATTCAGCTGATCTGCGATCGTGCCTTGGTGCTGCACTCACATGACTCGCCTTTCCCCTTTGAAGCCTTGTAACTTAGCCCTCACTCACAGAATATAGGTGCCTGAGAAAGCCATCCCCACATCATGGCACGTCAAGCCCAGAGAAGAAACTTCAGCGCAGCCAAGCTGTGGCGACCCTCACTACAGGCACTCATTCGATGCTTGATTTGGATTAGACCTGCCCTTTATTTTTGGAATTAATTAATACCTTTTGGCCCTGAATCCATGTCCCTTTGACAATGCACTTTGCAGGGTTTGATGCTGCATCTTGCAGATATCCAGCAGCTGTGTCCCTCAATGGCTGGATGCCTCTTCCCCTCTCGCATGTTTAAATGCTCAATATACCAGCCCTGTGAGCCCATTGATTATTGCTGTCCCATATAAAAGTTACTAACTGGTTCCAATTGTTAGTTCTCAATAAAGTATTCATGAATTCTGTAAAGTGACCCTTAATTCTCCATGTTGGGAAGCTAGTAAATGAGACTGCCTGTGAAAGGGGCCCAGATCTCTCCCATGATTTCTTTAGTTCCATTTTTAAACTGTGTCATTGATTTGGGGGTCTCAAGATGGTGGTGCTGTACTTCTATATCCAGATCACTTTTGACCCTCCCCCATCACCATTCACTTCCCTTCGGTGGGTCGGGTACGTTTTGGCGCCGCCCTTTTGGCACCGATCATTTGACGTCGCCATTTTGGCGCTAAATTGATTTGGCGCTCATTATTTTGGCGCCCAGCTGTTTTGGCGCCTTTGTTGTGTATTGAATATATTGCCAGGAATGTAATGATAGGTTAATAATAATAATAGATAAAAACATGACATTTATTTCTATAGATATTGCAGGTATTAAGATAAGATTTTTTTCATAGCCTCTGAGTTTGGAAGTGATGCTTGTGCAGCTTGAGAACTATTTTCAAGACATCCGTTTATAATTGTTGACGGCACTTCAAGAGTTTCTTCAGCTTTACGCTTCAAACTTGTTTTGATGGTAGCAACTTCCCACCCACTGCTGAAGCACCATGAGAATGTCCGTTCACTTCCTTCACTACTTCATTGTTTTTAGTGTGAATGCGACCTTTACACTCGTTTTTTAATTCGCATCTCCAAAACATTAACAATGGGTCGCTTTTGCTACATTTATCAAACACGTATAAATATCCATCGTGTGTTAATTTTGGTTTGTCTCTCTTGCTTAGAATTCTTTCAGCCATTTCTGGTATGGGGTCTAAGAGAAATTAAAAGCAAAACTGTATTTCTAGCTTTCAAATGTGAAAAGAGAACAGGCTTATAGAACATAGAACAGTACAGCACAGAACAGGCCCTTCGGCCCTCGATGTTGTGCCGAGCAATGATCACCCTACTTAAACCCACGTAACCCGTATACCCGTAACCCAACAATCCCCCCATTAACCTTACACTACGGGCAATTTAGCATGGCCAATCCACCTAACCTGCACATCTTTGGACTGTGGGAGGAAACCGGAGTACCCGGAGGAAACCCACGCACACACGGGGAGGACGTGCAGACTCCACACAGACAGTGACCCAGCCGGGAATCGAACCTGGGACCCTGGAGCTGTGAAGCATTGATGCTAACCACCATGCTACCGTGAGGCTTATGTAGCACCAAGGCTGTAGATTGTTATCATTAATTTCTGAAGTAGTCTGAATTGGCGCCAAACAGATGAGCGCCCAAAAGGCCAGCGCCAAAACCGATGAGCGCCAAAAGGTCGGCGCCAAATGATCGGCGCCAAAAGGGCGGCGTCAAATAGTCCCATTCCCCCTTCGGTCACCCTGGAATGTCACGATGTGGAGGTAGATCTCCCTCCAGTTATTCTCCAGCCTCCCCGTGTAACCCTGACATTGTGATGGACATTCCTGCCCTCCCCCTGGAGCCCGTCACTAGGGATTGCCCAAGCCCCATGTGGGAACCTTATCCCTTCACATCCTGACGTTGTGTGCAGGGTCACTATCCGAGGCAACCACCACCCTCCCCCTTCCCACACCACATGAGCTTTGAGTAAGTAAACCCCCTCCCCTCCAAACCTTTATTACATTTTTCTCATTTACAAGCTGAAGATGCTTTGCCTGATCATGGCGAACCCATCTGAATCCCAGCACCAAAGCAGCCACCCCCATGAACAATGGGCGCGAAACAATGACCATGGCCTGCACACCAAGCTGTGTCTGATACCCAGTGAGCAGAGAGGCCATGCCCCTCCCTAGACCAGGAACATAATGTGCGTGCAAAGCCCCAGGACAACCTTTAATCTCTGAACCCGACGTGTTGACCTCACCACCAGGACTATGACTGTCACTCAGCCTCCCAGTTCCTTGAAGACTAACCACAACACCATTTCCCTCCCCACCTCCAAGAATATTTGTGTAAACATTCCCTCTTGTGTATTCTTAACATCCATATCTGCCCCCCAAGTCATGTGGCTACCTGCATTCTCTTCCACTCATATAAAACAAAGCCCACCCATCCCTTTGCTGTGTTCACCCCTTCCGTACTGGGCTCCAGCTCCACCATTCACAATCACCCCTCTGTCTCCCTTGGCATGGTGATCTCAGACAGCCCTCTGTTCAACAGCATCACCCTGGTCAGACATTTTAAACTCTGAAGTGGCTTCCTCACTCTGCACTGCTCTGCCTGACAGCTGATGAGCAATCCAGGCAGTTCAGGGAAGAATCAATGCAGAAACAGTTTGCTTTTCCTAACATCTGCTCGCTCAGAAACAAGCCTTTGAAGCTGCAGTGTGTTGAAGTGTCAGGGCTCTTCTAGAAAACCCACAACACTTGAAAAGATACCTTTCACTTGCCTGTGATTGACAGCTTAATGGTTCAGACACTGCTGTTTCAGCAGATCAGACCTGAATGAAGGGCATCCTGAGAACATCGTGCCAATAGTGATCTTCAGGTTGCCCAGTGCTGGAAGGGACAGTACAGATACTGGACCCCCATCCGAGAGAGAGTGCAGGGTCCACCCCTTACCCGCAGTCCGAGCTGTCATTGCCAGGGTGTCAGTGCCATGGTGCCAGGGGGTAGTGTACCTTTGGAAATATCAAGGGCAAGGACTGAAGGGTGAGGCCTGAAAGAGGGAATGCGGAGGGGTCAGGTGGAGGGTCGGGCCATCCACATGGGTGCATAGTGTTGGACAGGTGGGCCATTATTCCCATGGTGGGGTGGGGGGGGGGGGGGGAGGGCGCCGCTCCTTGCTGAGGGGTTACGGGGTTCTCCCCGTTTCAGCGAGGGGCAATGCTCCTAACACCAGCGGGGACCAGTCCTGATTCTCCGCTGGCGGGAGAACCTAAACTCCAGAATAAAGAACCCTCCCAATGATAGTGGGCAGAGCAAGATTATCAATGTCACACAGTTTTGGTGGAGATATTGACACAACATGGAACTCATTTACTCCATAATTTCCTGGGACCTGTACAATGTAAAATAAACCACACATGATAGACGTGACATTTCAATAGCACGAGTCTCCAAGGAATTCTGGGCTATTGTGTTACAACGATGAACAGTTTCCCATCAAATCTGAATCAACTATTCCCTGGATCAGTCGGAAAACTGGGCTCAGTTTCAAGTTTCCATTTTGTCATGAAAAATAATAATGTTTATCTGAGCAAGAGCCAGAAACTGCTGGTTTTGGGTTGACTTCAGACAACTGCCCACATTTCAATAAACTCATAATTTGGGCCTGGATTTGCACATGCATATGTATGAGATAATATAACACACAGGCAACCCAAACAATAGCCCTGCCTCATTAGCTTATGTTTGGACAATAATCATTTTTATAAGGTTTAATCTAATAAGCAATGCATTCACACAACATGATACAGCAGCACATACTTTATCAGAGATACTATACAATAGGTTTGAGAGCTGTTTCCCATATAACAAGCTCCCAATCTCACAAATGGCCCCTGAGGAGATGGCCTTCATTGGGGAAAAAGAATTTGAGGAGGAGAATCAACCATGAATGCTCTCACACACACTGGGTACAGGGGCATTGTTTGAAGCCGAGGAGCAGCTCATTACTTTTGGCCAGGCAATTTGAAAAATATTAAATTAATATTTCAATGATTATGACCTCATCAGTTAAAGAATAATGCCAACAATCAAATAAAACAAACCAAAATGCCTCACTAGTTGGGGTTGTTGTAGAATTGGGGTGCTATTGAATGGCTGCGTTGCCCGGTGAGGATCCATGTGGGCCAGTTAGATCACAGGAGAGGCCCAAATCGGGTACCGTGCTCGGCACAAGCGGTTTGCGATCTAACCGGCCTTCTCCTGCTGGCAGGTTCCGGTTCCCACCTCGATGCGGCACAAAGCCAATTAAGGGCAATCTCCATCTCATTAATCAGATGGAAACCCGATCTAATGGTGTCCTATGATCTAACCGGCTCCCCGGCGTGTGGTCACCTGGGTGTTGTTGAGTACTGCTATTTAAAAACAGGACCCTAGAACAATGGCTGCTGAGGGAATCAGAGGATGTGAGTAGCCAACTTCATTCACGGGCGTGCAGCCCAAGGGCAATGGGGCTACTGCCCTGGTGCTGGAGCGGGGAGGTGAGGTGTGGGTTGGCTCCAGGGGGGCTGAGCCTGGTCAAGGGGGGTGGGGGCCATTGTTTTGGAGTTGCTCCTAGGCTGGTTGGGAGGATGGGAGTTAAGCGTCCATGGGTCCCAAAGCCCATCGCCCTAAATGTCTATAGCGGGGGAATCTACAGCCACTGACTGCCTGACCTACCGAACACATCCAGTACAATGCCCGGTGCTTGCTTCTCTGCTGAAGGTAACTTTAATTCCCTTTTTCTAAAATAAATTTAGAGTACCCAATTCATTTTTTCCAATTGAGGGGCAATTTAGCGTGGCCAATCCACCCACCCTGCACATCTTTGGGTTGTGAGGGCGAATCCCATGCAAACACGGGGAGAACGTCCAAACTCCACGGGATCGAACCTGGGACCTCGGTGCCCTGAAGCAGCAGTGCTACTTTAATTCCCTTTGAGTGTGAGCAGCCTCTGGCTGCCCAGCTCAAGGCTATTGTTAATAAGGAATTAGCATCGTCAGTTCCGCGAGAGCACTTCGCAGCTGCAGGTTCTGTTTGCTGTTTGCTCCTGCTGGTGGCTGCAGATGCCTGATGCTGCTGTTGCTGTTTCCTTCCTTTTCTCTAGCTGGGTCCTGGAAAACCGGGCTCAAGGGACGGGGGAGTCCAGAAGGCAATTGAGTTTGAAGCAGGAAGATGCTGTGGGACCTGGTGCGCCACATTGTTCCCAATGGGCCAGCTGCTAACACAGTTGAAGAAATGTTTTTGCAGATTGCTGCTGCTTTTGTTGCTGGTGTAGTGGGTGCTGTGTGTAACTGGCACGTCATTGTGGGTTTAAGACACTGGAAGTCAAGAATGCTCAACTGCAACCTAAGCGGCAGTGGAATATTTGGATGCCAGGATTTGGTTCCGGTGAGATTGAGCCGGGTGGAAGGGTCGGCACAGCTGCGGCTCCTAGATGGAGAATGGCACTGATACGTGGAACAAGTCACACATTGATGGACGGATCATTTCTACAACAAAGCTCTGGTTATGAAAACACATTCCCAGGGTTATCCTCCATTTCTCATGAGGAACCTGTGCGGTGTGTTTGTTTTTTTGTGAAAATTAGCTGATAGCTTTGTATTGGTACCAATATGGAGCGGTGACATTTCTTTGTTGTTTAATGGTTAGTATGATATGTCGAATGTTACATGGTTGATTTTGAAATCTTTGTTACCCTTTAATAAACAATATATTATCAAGTACACACCCATGAGTCCACATGCCATGTCTCAGACGAGTGTTATTGCCTATAATTTCAATCAACCCGTTAGGCCTGGACACTTTGCCTGAATCTCTCGGGTAGCACCCCCACTGGAGCACAACATCTGCATCCTGAGTGGTGGTGCCCATGGCGTGGCTCAGTCAGTGATGACCATGACTGGGGGCCTCGACAACATGTCCCATGTGCTGAGCGACATGTCCTAGACAAGGTGGACATTGATGATGCTACACAGAGCATGGCCCGGGTGCAGGTGTCCATTGTCGAGATTATGCAGAGCATGTCCCAGTCGATGAAGGGCATGTCCCAGATGCAGTTGGACATTGCCGTGGACATTTCTGGGGCACTCCAGAGCATGTCCCAGTCACTGAGGAGCATTGTTGAGGGTGTCAATACCATTGGGCAAACAATGGGGGGTTGGGCACGAGACTGTTGCATCCTCTGCAGGACCGGAAATTTGTCAAGGCCCGGGATGTGGATAGCCGGCACCGTCGTCCGTAGTGAGCAGTTCATTAGGAGCTGTGCTGGCAACAGGCCAGCGGACAAAGGAGTCGCCCTGTAGGCTAACAGCGCCAGGTTGAAATCCGAACCTGAGTCAGCAGCTTTGCACAACAGTCTTTTAATGATGTGGACCCCCTTTTCAGCCTTCCCATTTTCTACTGGGGGTAGTGGGGGCTTGAAGTGACGTGCCTAAAATTGTACAGCCAGGCAAAATCCGTCCACTCCTGGCTGAAGAAGCACGGGCCATTGTCAGTCATAACTGTGAGTGGAATGCCATGACGGGCAAAGGTCTCTTTGCATGCCTTGATGACTGTTGCTGATGTAAGGTCAGTCAGTCTGACCACCTCGGGATAGATGGAAAAGTAGTCCACGAGGAGGACATAATCTCGGCCCTTTGCATGACAGAGGTCAATACCAACTTTGGACCATGGGGAGGACACCAGTTCATGCGGCTGTAGAGACTCTTTAGGCCGAGCCGGCTGGAACCTTTGACACGTTGGGCAATTGAGGACCGTGTTGGCGATATCCTGACTAATGCCTGGCCAATATACTGCCTCTCGGGCTCGACGGCGACACTTTTCGACCCCCAGGTGACCCTCGTGGATTTGGCCGAGGAGCAGCTCACACATGCTCTGTGGGATTACTATCCTGTCCAGCTTCATTAGTATGCTGTCCACTACCGCTAGATCGTCCTTTACATTATAGAACTGGGGGAACTGCCCCTTTTGCCAACCATCCGTGAGATGTCGCATGACCCGCTGAAGTAAAGGATCCCTGGCCGTCTCCTGATGAATCTGCACGACCCTTTCATCAATGGCCGGAAAGTTGGATGCACAAAACTTCACCTGAGCGTCTATCTGACAGACAATGTCCGACTGCTCACACAGCGTGGTGATGGATCTAGAGAGTGCGTCGGCCACAATGAGCTCCTTGCCCGGTGTGTAGACCAGGTCGATATCGCAGCGGCGGAGTTTGAGGAGGATACGTTGTAGCCGTGGCGTCATATCATTGAGGTCTTTTTGGATGATGTGAACCAATGGCCTGTGGTCCATCTCGACCGTGAATTTGGGGAGGCCATACACATAATCATGGAATTTGTCAATCCCTGTGAGAAGGCCCAAGCATTCTTTTTCAATCTGAGCGTATCGTTGCTCAGTGGGTGTCATGGCTCTAGAGGCATATGTCCCGCTGGAGGAGTACTGCCCCAATGCCAGCCTGGCTCGCGTTGGTGGAGATCTTCATCTCCTTGGCGGGTCGACCGTGGCCTTGGTGAGTTTCGCCCTGAGCTCACGCCACTCTTGCTCATGAGCAGGGAGCCACTGGAAGTCCGTAGTTTTGTTAACGAGATTGTGGAGAGCTGTGGTGTGTGATGCAAGGTTGGGGATAAACTTCCCAAGGAAGTTGACCATCAGGAAGTGGAGGACCGCCTTCTTGTCCTCCGGGGTCTTCATGGCGTTGATCGGCAACACCTTGTCTGCATCTGGCTGCACACCGAACTGCGAAATATGGTCGCTAAGGAACTTTATTTCTGCTTGATCGAACGAACATTTGGCTCCATTGAGTCGGAGGCCATGCTCGTGGATCCTGTGGGAAACTTGCTTGAGGTGATCGATGTCCTCCAGAGGAGTTGTGGACCAGATAATGATATCATCAACGTACACTCGCAACCCCTTGATGCCCTCCACCATTTGCTCCATTATGCGGTGGAACACCTCTGAGGCGGAGATGATGCCAAACGGCATCCGGTTGTAACAGTAGCGACCGAACGGGATGTTGAATGTGCACAGCTTTCGACTGGACGCGTCCAGCTGTATTTGCCAAAACTCCTTGGAGGCATCCAGCTTCGTGAAAAACTTGGCGTGAGCCATTTCGCTGGTTAGCTCTTCTCGTTTAGGTATTGGGTAGTGTTCCCTCATGATGTTACGGTTCAAATCTTTGGGTCGATACAAATGCGAAGTTGCCCTGACGGTTTTTTGACACAAACCATGGAGCTAACCCAGTCCGTGGGTAACGTGACCTTAGAAATGACGCTCTGGTCCTGGAGGTCTTGCAGCTTGTGGCAGTCCTTAAGGGGTGCCAGCACCCAACGCGGTGCATGAACCACAGGTGTGGCATTCGGCTTCAGCAATATCTTGAATCGGTAAGGGAGTGTGCCCATGCCTTCGAAGACGCTGTGGTATTGTGCTATGACGTCATCTATCTGGGTTTGGAAGTTGACATCTGGCGAGACCGTTGCCTCTGCGGACGACATGATTCAAGAGGTTTCAGGCCCGAGCACAGAGCAGGGAGGTTCTGTTGGTTCCTACAATTTCAAAACGCAGGATTGCTTTTGAAGAACGATGGGATACCGCAAGCTGGCATGAGCCACTGGTAGCAATGGCACTGCCATTGTAGTTGAGGAGCTGGCAGGCCAGTGGAAGAATGCTTGACTTGATGCGGATGGTGTCAAGGTCAGACTTTGAAATGAGGTTCGCTGAAGCGCCGGTGTCCAGCCTGAAGCGAATGGGAGCCTTGTTGGCCGTAACGGTGGCACACCACTCGCCGTCTGGATCAATGCTCATCACTGGGAGTTGTTTCACCTTTTTTGCTGAAAGCAGCGTACGATTGGTGATGATGCCCACCCGGAATGGGGAGGCCCTCGGTGTCAGGATCCGGAAGCATGCCGAAGTCGGAGTCTGCAACGGGTTCCTGTACTGACCGGACATTCCTGCGCTGCGGCTGGGATCGCTGTGAGTTGGGCAGTTGAGCAGATCTGCACAGGGCTACGTAGTGGCCAAACTTGCCACACTGGAGACAGCGTCGAGATTTTGCGGGACATTGCCACTTTAAATGGGCGGAGCCACAGTTGTTGCACTTCATGGCGCCGACGTCAGGCCGCTCCATGCGCCACCGCGCATGCGCGGTGCGGTTGAACACCTGCGCAGTTCGGTCGTCGGCCTCGCTGTCCCCTTGGTCATGGCGCGCATGCGCAGGAGCCCGGGAAAAGTGCGCGAAATGGCTGCCCTCATCCAGACTCAGGCCCTGAGGCTGTTTTACGGCCTGCACCCGCTCGTCTCTGCCGCCTTGATATGGGAGTACCGGTTATTAGCGTGCTCATGTAGGACGCAGGATTCGATGGCGATGGTAAGGGTGAGCTGCTTAACTTTAAGGAGCTGCTGGTGAAGGGGATTGGAGTGGACCCCAAAAATGATCTGGTCGCGGGTCATGGAATCGGAAGTGGAGCCATAGTTGCAGGCCTGCGCGAGGATGCGGAGATGGGTTAAAAAGGACTGAAAAGGTTCATCCTTACCCTGAAGCCTCTACTGGAACATATAGCGTTCAAAGCTCTCATTGATTTCGATGTCACAGTGGCTGTCGAACGTCAGCAGGATTGTTTTAAACTTTGTCTTGTCCTCGCCGTCAGCGAAGGTGAGGGAGTTAAAGATGTGGATAGCGTGGTCCCCGGCTGTAGAGAGGAAGAGAGCGATCTTCCTGGCATCCGATGCGGCTTCGAGGTCGGTGGCTTCAAGATACAGTTGGAACGTCTGCTTGAAAATCTTCCAGTTAGCACCGAGGTTGCTGGCGATGTAGAGCTGTGGGGGAGGGCGGACGCTGTCCATGTTACCGGATGGCTGATCGCTGGTCAGAGGCAGATTATCTCAAGGTAGGTCCATCAAACTCGAGCATGACTCACTGGTACCATGATGTGTTGGGTAAGCTGGGTCTGCGAGGACTGCGATTACTGCAGTGGTGAGAGAGACAGGCTTCCAACACTTGAAGAAATGCAACTCTATTTTATTGAACTCTTAACTATCATACATACTTTAACTGTGGGTTGACACTGTGCTGACTTGACTGGAGACCTGAGGCTAACCTGACCAGACTATCTTACTACCACATGGTGTATGTTCTAGTTGCTGCTCACGAGCTCTGACTGTCTCAGAGGCTGCATCCCAAGGGAGCGGGAAAACTAGTGCCCTCTGGCTTTATAGTGGTCATGTCCTGTCTGGTGATTGGCTGCTGTGTTCTGTGTGTTCACTGGTCAGCCGGTGTGTCAATGACTGACTGTCTGTGCACCATCATATACCTGGATGTATATTATGACAATCACTGTGCAAGTCCGAACAAAATCTGTCACTTGTGGATAGTGCCCAGTAGAGCAGAACAGAGGCAGTCACTCGGATTCATGCCTATCCCTGATGTCTTGCACACCTGCACATTTGTTTCAGTGTCTTACATGATGCTGCATGAAACATTCCACACTTTTACACTGAACCATGAGTGCCACTGATCCCTCAAGCCTTAGTAATAGGAAGCAGAAGCCACTTTTCACCAGCACACTATATCAGAATACGTTCGCAAGGAATCTGATTCAACCACTTTCCACAGTGATGCACTATCAATTACGACAAAATTTAATCGAGGCTTTATTACACAGAGATATGTGGCCTCCTACAGCAGCTGGCGAAATGACTGCTGTTCGGAGAGCGCACACATTTATACTCCGCATACTGGGCGGAGCCAGCAGGCAGGGATCTACCCCCATACCTGTAGTACAGGGGCCTTACAGTAAAACCCATATGTACAATATAATACATCAGTGGTAACTACCACATTCACCCCCTGTTAAAAATAAGTCCAGCAGGGGTGGTGGAAAACTATTTACATACAGATTGGCTTTAAAATTACAGAGAAGGTTACAAAGTTAGGCGATCGGGCGCCTTGATCTGTCGTTGAGAGCGGCGGAGAGCTGGTGGCGACTCAGGCGTCGGCTTGGTCTTCGGTGACTCTGGGAGCGTGTCGACATCTCTTCATCCCCGGGTGGGTCGAAGGGGAGGACGGATTGTCCTGGAGTGGGGGCTGTGGTGGGGTGCGTTGGGGGGAGGGAGGATGGCACCGGGGCAGAGGGGGGGGGGTGTGTGGGGACCCAACTGGTGCCAGGTCCCTGAGGGAGACTGTGCCTTGGCAGCCAACGGGGTACGCTACGTAGGCGTACTGCGGGTTTGCGTGGAGTAGCTGTACCCTCTCAACCAACGGGTCCGCCTTGTGGAGCCGCACGTGCTTGCGGAGGGAGAACGGGTCCTGGCACTGCCAGCCACGTGGGGAGCGAAACCCCGGAGGTTGACTTCCTGGAGAAGGCAAAGAGACGTTCATGGGAGTTTCGTTATTTGCGTGAGGCGACTGTGAGCGAGAGCACTTGTTTGTTGGTCGCTGCGAGGTCAAGCGTGGCCCCTTCTAAGAGTCGCTGGTGCATGTAGTTCGACCCTATGCCCGTAACAAACGCGTCTCTCATTAGCAGATTTGAATGTTCAGAGGCCAAAATGGCCTGGGAATCACAGTCTCTCACCAGGGCGATCAGGGCATGCCAGAAATCTTCCACAGACTCCCCGGGAAGTTGGTGCCGCGTGGACAGGAGGTGCCTGGCATAGATCCTGTTAGTCTGCTAAGCGTAGTTCTCCTTCAGTAGCGCCATGGCCTCTGCGTAGGTAGACGCGTCCCGAATGAGGGGAAAGACGTTGGAGCTCAGCCACGTGTACAGAATCAGGAGCTTCTTTGTCTCTGAGATTGGGTCTGTCGCAGACCCGATGTATGCTTCACAGCAAGCTAGCCAATGTTTGAAGTTCTTTTTGCTGTTGTGTGCTTGAGGATGCAACTGGAGGCGGTCCAGCTTGATGCGGAGGTCCATCTTTGAAAAGTCTCTGTGTAATAAATTGATGCACTATCAATCACGACGAGATGAGAGTAGAATGTAATCGAGGCTTTATTACACAGAGATGTGTGGCCTCCGACAGCAGCTGGCGTTCTGAGAGCTGCTGTACAGAGAGCACACACATTTATACTCCGCCTACTGGGCGGAGCCAGCAGGCAGGGATCTACCCCCGTACCTGTAGTACAGGGGCCTTACCGTAAAACCCATATATACAATATAATACAACAGTGGTGACTACCACACGCAGATAAACAGGAAGACAACATGAAACTGTGGTTTTTTTAATGCATACAATGTCATAAGTCAGTTTTAATTTTTCATCTTTGTTTCTGCCCCTTCTATTAAAAGAAAGCATTGCATTTATATCACACCCTTTACAACCCTCAGGATGTCCCAAAGTGCTGAAGTATTTTTGAAGTGTAGGTACTGTAGGAATGGAGGAAATGTGACAGCCAATTTTGTGCGCAGCAAACCCCCACAAACCAGTATTGTGATAATGACCAGATCATCTGATTGCTTATTTTTGTTTTGCGTATCTTCACGCTCTTTTCTTCCTTTAGAAAATGGTGTGAAGTGTTGGAACGATTGCCGGCTGAATACCAAACTATTGAACCATTTGTGAATGCTCCTTCCATAGTCAACAAGTCTCACAGTGGGTCTTGAACACAGGACTTCTTGGGACAGGAATCTTTGATTTCAACCTGACAGGGCAAATGGGGCTACGGTTTCATCTTTTCCATTTCTCAGTGTTTTGGCTAAGATCACGCATCAGATCAAGCCCACGATGAGGTACAATGCATTTTCTTGTCCGCTTGTATCTTGTATGTCTCTTTTGTGGAGACAATGGGCGGGATTCTCCAGTTCCCCAGCCACATGTTTCTCGGCAGCGCACTGGTCGCTCGCGGTGGGATTCAGTCTTCCCACCGTGTGTCAATGGGATTTCCCATTGTATCCACTCAACATGGCCCAGAAACCCACGGGTGGGGGGCGCTGAAGGCGGGAAAAGTGAATCACAATGACCGGAAAATTCCGAAAATGAGCTGGATTCAATTTGAATTGGTTTTTGGAGCAAGCAATGAGATGGATTAAAGGCTTGCCCTGTCCGCTCTGCGCATTGACTGTGTAACTCAAAAATGGAATAAAGTAATTTTAAAAGTCTTACCCAAAGGCTCTCTGACAGTGCGAGAAGTGTCAGTTTTGTTTTGTGCTGAAGTCCAGGTGCAGGATTTGAAATCACCTTTTGACTCAGAGGTCAGAGTGGTACTAACTGACTTATCTGGGCAGCTAAAAGGAGGAATGTGTAGGGGTGTGGGCAGAGGGTAGAGATGGTAATGATGGCAAGTGTCTCTAAATGAATTGTCTCTTTCAGAGATCCACCAGAGACACAACAGGCCAGAGATTTCTGCACTGTAACAGACTCCAGGGCAGGAGTGTTACCAGCTAAAACCTTCCTTTGTGCTGCTGATTGAGGAGTGAAAATTGACAGATGCTTTGACAAAGAGTCAAGGGGAGCTTTTGCACCCACCTGAGAAGCAAGGTGGGGGTCTCAGTTTAACATCCCATCAGAAAGATGGTTGGCTGGATTCTCCAAAAATGGGGCTATGTCCCCACGCCAGCATAAAAACGCTACCATCTCACTGAACGATCCTCATACCAGCAGGGGGCTAGCAGGGCCCCGGAGAGCTCCTCGCAGCCATGGCTGCGGATAAGGGGCCCCGCACTTCCGGTCGGGAGTCCGCGCATGCGCACGGCGGCGGCAGTTTCAGGAGTTGGGCTAATGACTCGAATGGTCATTTGCACAACGCCTGAAACTGTTAAAAGAAAACAGATTTAGGGCAGCACGGTGGCCTAGTGGTTAGCACAACCGCCTCACGGCGCTGAGGTCCCAGGTTCGATCCCGGCTCTGGGTCACTGTCCGTGTGGAGTTTGCACATTCTCCCCGTGTCTGCGTGGGATTCGCCGCCACAACCCAAAAATGTGCAGAGTAGGTGGATTGGCCACGCTAAATTGCCCCTTAATTAGAAAAAATAATTGGCTAATCTAAATTTAAAAAAAAAAGAAAACAGATTTGAGGCAGGGTTTAAATCAGCTCACAAGCCCTTGAGCTATATATATTTCTTCATTGCACTCACAGATCTTCAAATGTTCTTGGACGATTCAGAGTTTTGAGTTGCTGTAGAATGTGTATCGCAATGCTTTGTGGAGTGGGTTCACTACTACCAAGCTCTTTCCATGTCTCTTGTCATGTCTCCCCAATCTATGGCCATGTCCATAAAGAACAAAGGCTATAATCATCTGGGTGACTTAAAGTTTATAGCTGGTGTTTTTTTCCCCACTGCATACTGAAGCATTGTCCTGGAACCAATACACCGTACAATAAAGAAAGACAAGGCCCTATGTAGCTATCAAGTAATAACCATTAAACTCCTTCCAAAGCAAACTGAAATAACAGTGTTTATCTTTACCCACTGTATCTCTGTTTTAATTGCATATTACATATTAACTTCCAATATGTTGCTTGATCAGCAGTGCATTCTGGCTTTCATTTCGCAAGTGAGCAGGTTGCTCCAGTTTTTCTCACAACTTCTGAGGCACAATTGACTGTTAATTTGAGAATGTACAATGATTTAGAATTCAACTTACTTCCTGAGCTGTGGGTCTGGATCTGGTGGGCAAACTTGCAGCTGCTTTGAAACTGGTGTACGTTAGACAGTGTGATATGTGTGTAGTATTCCCTAATCCTCCGATAAATTGCAGAAACAAAAGAAAGTGGTTAATTCGATCATTATGCTGCAAAAATATTACTACAAAAGAAAATCATGATTTAGTCCTTGTGGGTTTGATTTCTAAACCCAATTATCCTGTGCATCTAAATAATGGGTCTATCACTATCTCATACAAGATATCTTCCAAATGGCTTTGCCATTCTAGTCGGATGTGGTACAACTTCCATCCACTCCTTCAACAGGGCTGCAACCTAAACCCATTTTCCTGAATAAGGAGGGATTAAAGTGCATGACTGGCTCCTAGCGAAACTCCTGCGATTAGCAGGAAACCCCGATAATTAATGGATGGCTGCAAAATTCCAGCAGAGCTACTGCAGGGCTGCAATGTAGAAGAGGCAAACGAGTACTGAAGGGGCAGAAGATCTAAAGATGGATAGAAGTGGAGCCTTGACAGCGATTAAGAGTTGCACAGGTCAAAGATCAGAGGGATTTTAGGGGATGTAACTATTGCTTCCCAGGGCTTACTGCTACCTTCCCCATGATGGCTCTACAAACGCTGATAACAAGCTGGAGGAAAACCAGCTGGGAGTCATGCAACCCTTAACCTTCCCCACCTCAACCGCCACCCAGCAGTGGGAATATAAAATTGCTTGCCTTGCACAAGCAGTTGTGTAAGGTATAGGGAGTTCTCCCAAAAAACCTGGCCACCATGTCTGAAAGTGTGAAGGAGTAAGTGACCCTAATTAATATCAACTTGCAAAGCTTCAGCACTCTGCAGTCTACCTTGGACAATCTGACTATCTCCAAGAATACGGAGTTGTCGGTAGCACCAAGGATAATGTCAGGTCAGGATCCCGTTTCTGCCATGGGTCTTCAGGTGACTGAACTGGCTGATTCTCACGCTGCACAATTTACGCATATGGCACAGTGAGATCCAAAGTGCAGGATTTGATTCCTTTTCTCTGCCACTGCTCTGCCTCATCATTAGGATGTTGCGATTCAAAGCACGATGTAGCTTGATGGACAAGTTATTGCTATTCTGAATAATTAGTAGCATTCTCTACCCAGTCATTAAGGTCAACACTGCTGAGCTTCAAGCAGAACTTCAGTGCCTTTGAAGCATTTTCTTTGTCATCCTCTAGAATATTGGCCGTTTGAGAGCTGAGGAAACAGGACCTTGCGGGGGAGGGGGTTTACAGCCATCCAGACACACTGTCCAGTCCATCAAAATTAATTTTGCTGTTGTTTTGCCTGAATGCTTATGGAGCTGGTTTCAGCACTAGCTGAAGGGCAAGAAGGGCACTCGCTTTTGTTTGACGTCTATCTCATTGAATCCGGGAAATGCAGCAATTACTCGTGGAATTTCTCTAGCACTTTCATATGTCACTGATACACAGTCCAATTTCACTGCAGTACAGGAGTGTCTTGTAGACAACTGCCCTGTACAACAGGATTTTTTGTGACTTGCTCAGATCTTTATTGTCAAAGACTCACTGTGGTAATTTGCAGAAGGTTTAGCTGGTGCTGTTGTTGTGGTGTTGGATCTCCTTGTCAGTAGTGCTTTTTTGAGACAGGTGGCTGCCAAGGTATGAGAAGTGCTCAACATATTCTAGAGTTTCATACATGGGAGGTGGGTAGGTGTAGGCTGGTTTAAATGCTATGCTTTAGAAACATTCAAGGACCGGCTAAGTTTCACGTGCGCAAAATTGAAGAGAACAGGAGTGGGTTGCAGATTTGTATTGGGCAATGCAACAGCAGTCATCTGTAAACCGTAGATCATGTATGTCTCTCGTGGTTAGTTTAGTTTTGGCACAGAGTCGACTGAGGTTAAAGAGTTTTCCATCTAGGTATTTAATATTGACACGAGACGGCAGCTGAACTTTGGTGAATAGCTACTGTTATTCAGATTGTAAACAGCATGGGGGCTAACATAGAGCCTTGCTTGACACCGTCTGGATTTGAAGTCAAGTGTTTTAGATCTCCCACTCAATACCATAGCAGTCATATCATCACAAAGCAATGTCAGGATTGTGACAAAGGGCCAATTTGATGTAAATGAAACAGAATCCCGTTTGTGGAAACCAGTGTTAAGCGGTGCCCACGCATGGGGCACAATTCTCCGGAAAACATTCTCAATCTGTTAGCGCGCGGGATTTGCCGCGAGGTTCCCGGTGCTCAGCCCAACGAAGCCGGCAACACAATTCAACTTTAATTGGCCCACTTAACAAGGCCTCACGGATCGCTTCTCGGCCTTTTGGCTAAGATTGAGCGTAGATTAAGCCTTTTGACTCAGATCTGGTATGTCTCCTTTATGGGGACCATGAATTGGATTCAATTTGAATTGGTTTTTGGAGCAGGCAAGGAGCTGGATTAGGGGTTCACCTCTGTCCACACTCTGAGCCCTGGCTTTGTAACTAAGATAAAGTAATAAAAAAAAACAAGGCCTCACGGTCTATCTTGCGAATGAAGGCGCGCCAGCTGATTCGCCAGGAACGTCTTGCCAGCCCCCGCTAACAAGGTCGAGCAGCACTTAAGCTGCACTTGCTCAGCCAACCCCAGCCTTCTCGCAATAATGGCGCTGAGGAGACCAGCCCCAAGATTCGGGGATGCTCACCTGGGGAGGCTGGCCTTGGATTCAGAAAGGACAGAGGAACACCCAGCTCTCTTGACCGTGCAGAGTTCTCCTCACTAAAATCTGGTGAAAATTTGCCCAATGTTGTCTTGTCCATCAAAGAAAGAACAAAGAAACGTACAGCACAGGAACAGGCCCTTCGGCCCTCCAAGCCTGCGCCGACCATGCTGCCCGGGGTCCGTATCCCACTATTCCCATCCTATTCATTTATTTGTCAAGATGCCCCTTAAACGTCACTATCGTCCCTGCTTCCACCACCTCCTCCGGCAGCGAGTTCCAGGCACCCACTACCCTGTGTAAAAAACTTGCCTCGTACATCTCCTCTAAACCTTGCCCCTCGCACCTTAAACCTATGCCCCCTAGTAATTGATCCCTCTACACTGGGAAAAAGACTCTGACTATCCACCCTGTCTATGCCCCTCAGAATTTTGTACACCTCTATCAGGTCGCCCCTCAACCTCTGTCATTCCAGTGAGAACAAACAGAGTTTATTCAACCTCTCATCGCTAATGCCCTCCATACCAGGCAACATTCTGGTAAATCTCTTCTGCACCCCCTCTAAAGCCTTCACATCCTTCTGGTAGTGTGGTGACTATACTCCAAGTGTGGCCGAACTAGGGTCCTATACAGCTGCAACATGACTTACCAATTTTTATACTCAATGCCTGGCCAACGAAGGAAAGCACGCCATATGCCTTCTTGATTACCTTCTCCACCTGTGTTGCCCCTTTCAGTGACCTGTGGATCTGTACACCTCGATCTCTCTGACTGTCAATACTCTTGAGGGCTCTACCATTCACTGTATATTCCCTACCTGTATTAGACCTTCCAAAATGCATTACCTCACATTTCTCCGGATTAAACTCCATCTGCCATCTCTCCGTCCAAGTCTCCAGACGAGCTGAATCCTGCTGTATCCTCTGACAGTCCTCAGCGCTATCCGCAATTCCACTAACCTTTGTGTCATCTGCAAACTTACTAATCAGACCAGTTACATTTTCCTCCAAATCATTTACTATGAACAGCAAAGGTCCCAGCACTGATCCCTGCGGAACACCACTAGTCACAGCGCTCCAATCAGAAAAACACCTTTCCATTGCTGCTCTCTGCATTCTATGACCTAGCCAGTTCTGTATCTACCTTGCCAGCTCACCTCTGATCCTGTGTGACTTCACCTTTTGTGCCAGTCTGCCATGAGGGACCTTGTCAAAGGCCTTACTGAAGTCCATATGGACAACATCCACTGCCCTACCTGCATCAATCATCTTTGTGATCTCCTCAAAAAACTCTACCAAAAAGCAGGACAAATCTAATCTAGCCAATTACTGTCCATCAACCTAATCTCGACCATCAACAAAGTGATGGAAGGTATCAATAAGAATGCAATCAAGCAGCATTTACTCACCAAAAAGTGTAAATTTCAACTATACTCAAATTAATTGGGGTAAAATCAGTATGAAAGACATAAAGGACAGAGATCTTAAAGTGAAGTGTTCTTAAAAGACATTTGGAAATATGTTTAGCCAGTGCGTAGTAACCCAATTTATGGAATTAGTCCAGAATCACCACAATCTCAAGCTGTGCATTCCAGATCCTAACCACACTCTGTGGAAAATTATCTTTTCCTTCTGTCACTGTTGCTCCTTTTATCAACCACCTTGCCAGTGGGTGAAATGAACTAACTCAACTGTCCCATTCTATCTCTCTCTCTCTCAATAATGCTGTATCAATCCAAACCAATCCTGCACCAATCCAAATTAATCCCACTTCCCCATTTTCTTCCCAGAAACTGGGTCAAATCATTCAAATTTCAGATATCCAATGCAGATTTTTCAAAAGAATCTGGTACCCACTATTAATCACAAATATCAATTGACAAAGAAAAAAGGCAAAGCTCCCAAATCTAGACACCCCTGGAGAATACTGGGCGCGATAAGGCAAAAAAGTGTTTAAAAAGATGGCTCAACCTCCTTCTTGAATAGTTAGGGATGAACAACAAGACACTCACATTCCCTGATAGAATTGAAAGAGAGAAGTTTATGTCAGGTGCTGAGAGCTAAACACTGCAAAAAAAAACCTGGAGGAGTTTAGAAAGTGTAGGGGTGAAGTTAATAAAGAAATAACGAAAGCAAAGCGAGGGCATGAAAAAATACTGGCAAGTAAAACTGAAGATAACCCAAATATGTTTATAAATACATAAAGAGCAAGGGGAAACTAAGGAAAGACCAGAAACCAAAAGGCTAATCTATGAGTGGAGACAGAAGATGTGGGCACAATGCTTGATTAATATTTTGTCTCCGTCTTCACAAACGAGTGACATTGCAGGTATAGTAGTTACAGAGGGAAGGATGCGAAAAACATAAGAGAGAAAACATTAAGGGCTTTAGCACCTTTGAAGTCAATAAATCAGCAGCTTTGGATGAAATGTATCCAATCAAAAGAAGCAATGAAGGAAAAAGTGGAGGCCCAGGCCATCATTTTGTCATCCTCTCTGTCTACATGCATGGGGTTAGAACACAGGAGGGCTGTTAACATGCATCATTGTTAAAAAAGGGAAAAGATAGTCACCCCCAACCTCCATGGCGACAAATTATTGGACAAGATTCTGAGACAGTATGATCACTTAGAAAGGCACAGATTAACCAAGCACAGTCATTATGGATTTGTTAAGGGAAGGTCATGTCTGGCTAACTTTTGTTTGGTCTGTCTAACTTGATTGAATTTTTTGAGGAACTAACAAGGCGAATCAATGAGGATAGGATATTTAATGTAGTCTACATCAACTTCAGCAAGGTTTTTACCAAGTTCCCCATGACAGACAAGTCAGAAAGGAAATACCCACGGGACCCAAAGGATATTGGCAACTTGAATCCAAAATTGGCTCAGTAATGGTCAATTGATGTTATGTGAGAAGAAATCTGGTTCTGGTCACCATATTGCAGAAAGGATGTGAACACACTAGAGGAGGAATAGAGCAGATTTATAAAGATGTCACCAGAATTGGAGAATAAGGAATGATTAGAAAGGCGAGGGATGGTTTCTTTGGAACAGAGGAAACTGAGCTGAGATTTAATTGAGGTATATAAAATCAGGGGCCATGACAGATTGTATGGGAGGGACATATTTCCCTTTGCAGAGAGATTAATAAAAAGGAGGCATAGATTTAGAGGGGAAAACGCTCTGCTATTTGGAGTGATACC
Source organism: Scyliorhinus canicula (assembly GCF_902713615.1). NCBI lineage: Eukaryota > Metazoa > Chordata > Chondrichthyes > Carcharhiniformes > Scyliorhinidae > Scyliorhinus > Scyliorhinus canicula. The sequence goes on from NC_052151.1 coordinate 111,690,193, forward strand.
TGCCACATGGTTGTGGTGGTTGTAGGTCAATCATCTCAGCTCCAGGACATCACTGCAGGAGTTCCCCAGGGAAGTGTCCTAGGCCCAACCATCTTCAGATGCTTCATCAATAATCTCCATTCAATCAGAAGGTCAGAAGTGGGGATGTTTGCGGATGACTGCCCAATTTTCAGCATTATTCACAACTCCTCAGATAATGAAGCAGTCCATGTCCAAATGCAGGAAGGCCTGGACAATATCCAGGCTTGGGCTGTCAAGTGGCAAATTACAAGTGCCAGGCAATGACCTTGCCCTACAGGAGAGAATCTAACCATCGCCCCTTGACATTCAATGGCATTACCATCGCGGAATCCCCCACAATCAACATCCTGGGGATTACCTTTAATCAGAAACTGAACTGGACTAGCCACATTAATACTGCTACCAAGGCAGATCAATGGCTAGGAATCCTACGGCGAGTAACTCGCCTCCTGACCTCCCAAAGGCCTGTCCACCAACTATGAGGCACAAGTCAGGAGTGTAATGGAATACTCTCCACTTGCCTGGATGAGTGCAGCTCCAACAATACTCAAGAAGCCTGACACCATCCAGGAAAAAGAAGCCCGCTTGATTGCTACGACTTCCACCAACATTCAAACCCTCCACCACAGCCGAACAGTGGCAGCCGTGTGTACCATCTACAAGGTGCACTGCAGTAACTCACCAAGATCCTTAGAAAGCATCTTCTAAACCCCGACCACTACCTTCTAGATACCTGAGAAGCAGATACCTGGGAACCCCACCACCTGGAGGTTTCCCTCCAAGTCACTCACCACCCTGAATTGGAAGTATATCGGCATTCCTTCATTGTCACTGGGGAATAAATCCTGGAACTCTCAACCTAACAGCATAGAGGGTGTACCTACACCTCAAGGACTGAAGCGGTTCAAGAAGGCAACTCACCACCACCTTCCGAAGGGCAACCAGCGATACCCACATCCCGTAACTGATTTTTTAAAAAGTAATTGGTGGAAGGATTAGGGGGAGCAAAAGAGGAATTTTTTCATCCAGAGATTGCTGTGGGTCTAGAACTCAATGGCTGAAATTTGGTTGAGGTAGAAACCCTAAACACATTTAAAGCATAAATGAAGTGTCTGAACCATACACGGCAGTGGACCGAGAGCTAGAACGTTGAATAAAAACAGAAAATGCTGGAAAAACTCAGAAGGTCAGGCAGCATCTTTGGAGAGAGAGAGTCCATTTTTTCAGAATTTTCTGTGTTTATTTCAGATTTCCAGCATCTGAAATATTTTGCTTTTAGTTAGAAAGTGGGATTGGGCTGGGTTAGGCACAGACAGTGCTGTAAATTTCTATGTCTGTATGAAACTAAATACCAATGTTCAGTTTTAGTTCTACCAGGATCTCTCGGTTCCAGACTTCATTATGATCTTGTTCCAAACATGGACTAGATAACTGAATTGGTGAGGTGAAAGTGACTTCCTTAGATATCGAGGCAGTACTTGACTCAGTTTGGTACCAAAATGCCCCAGTAAAATTAAAGACAATGAGAGGCAGGCTGAAGTTCTCCACTGACTGGTGTCATCCCAATCACAAACAAAGATGCTTATGATTGTTGGAGTTCAACGTTCCAACCCCATGTTATCACTGCAGGAGGTTATCATTCCCCTCCATCGCTAAATCTGAAGTAGAGATGTTTGCTGACAATTGCACAGTGTCTAGATCCATTCAAATTTCATATATAGAAAACATACATAGAAAAAAGAAACAGAAGTAGGCCATTCGGTCTTTTGAGCCATCTACGCCATTCATTATGATCACAGCTGATCAATACCCTGGTCCCACCTTCCCCAATATCATAGAAGTTCATGGAATCCCTAAAGCGCAGAAAGAGGCTATTCGGCCCACAGAGTCTGCACCATCCCTTCGAAAGATTACCCTACTAGGCCCTATCCCTCGCCCTATTCCTGCAACAGTAAGGGGCAATTTAGCAGGACCAATCCATCTACCTGCACATCTTATGGACTGTGGGAGAAAACCGAAAGCCACAAGGGGCGGGATTCTCCGACCACCCCCACCCACGGGCCGGGTCACCAGAGGGCGGCGTGAATCCCGCCCCGCCGCTCTGATGCCGGCTGCTGAATTCTCCAACGCCAGCTTTCGGGCTGATTGTGGGCCATTGGCAGCGTCGTCTCCCCCAGAAATTCTCTGGGCCCCGATGGGTCGAGCGGCCACCCATTTTCGGCCAGTCCCGCCGGCGTGAAATAGACAAGGTGCATACTGGCGGGACCTGGCTTGGAGGGCGGTTAACGGGGTCCTCGGGGGAGGGGGGACAGGGAGATCCAGCCCTGGGGTGGCCACGGTGGCCTGGCCCGTGATCGGGGCCTGATCGGCGGAGGGGCTGTGCCGTGGGGGCACTCTTTCCCTCTACGCCGGCCTCTGTAAGGCTCTGCGTTGGCCGGCGCGGTGAAGAAACCCCCTACACATGCGCAGGAAATACGCCAGCGGTTCTGCGCATGGGCCAGAACACGCTGGCAATCCTGTGAATGTGCCAACTCGCGCCAGCCAGCGGATGCCCTTTGGCGCCGGTTGGCGCAGCGGCAACCCCTCCAGCGCCGGCCTAGTCCCCGGAAGTGCGAAGGATTCTGCACCTTCCGGGCTGCCCGATGCCAGAGTGGTTCACGCCACTCTTTGGTGCCGGTACGGGCCATCCCGCCTATCATGGGAGAATCCCGGCCAAGGTGAATGTGCAAACCCCACACAGGCAATCACCCAAGGGTGGAATCGAACCCGGGTCCTTGGCGCTGTGAGGCAGCAACTAGTGTGCCACCATGGTGCTCCTTGATTCCTTAAGCCCCAAGAGCTATATCTAATTCCTTCTTGAAATCACACAACGTTTTGGCCTCAACTACTTCTGTGGTCATGAGTTCCACAGACTCACCACTCTCTGGGTGAAGAAATTTCTCCTCTCCTCATTCCTAAAAGGTTTATCACTTAACCTCAAACTATGTTCTGGACTCTCCCACCATCAGGAACATTCTTTCTGAATCTACCCTGTTTAATTCTGATAGAATTTTGTAAGTTTCTATGAGATCTCCTCTCACTCTTTAAACACCAATGAATATAATCCGAGCCGACTTAGTCTCTCCTCATATGACAGTCCTGCCATCCCAGGAAACAGCCTGGTAAACCTTCACTGCACTCCCTCCATAGCAAGAACATCCTTCCTCAGATAAGGACACCAAAACTGCAAACAATACTCCAGATGTGGCCTCACCAACACACTATACATTTGCAGCTAATAAAGCAGTCCATCCCCATAGGCAGCAAAACCTGGGCAACACCCAGGCTGGGCAAATAAGTCTCAAGTAACATTTGCACCACACAAGTGCCAGGCAATGACCATCCCTCACAGCAGAGAATTTAATCATCTTGTTATGTTTTGTATGTCTTGCCTAGCTTTCCGTACTTTGCAAGTCAGCACATTGTGGGATTGCAGGATCCAGGTTTACTTGTCAGTTCGGCTGCTGCAGCTGTAAAGGACAGTTGCAATTTAATCGCCTCCTTTACCTTCATGTGGTTACCACTGCTGCCTCACAGCACCCAGGCTCAATTCAGGCCTCGGGTGACTATCTGTGTGGAGTTTGCACTTTCTTCCGTGTCTGCGTGGGTTTCTCCGGGTGCTCCAGTTTCCTCCCACAGTCCAAAGATGTGCAAGTTAGGTGGATTGGCCATGCTAAATACTGTGGGGGAGTGGGCCTAGCTGGGGTGCTCTTTCAGAGGGTCGGTGCAGACTTGATGGGCTGAATGGCCTACTTCTGCACTGTAGGGCTTCTATGTTTCTATGTGAACTCATTGATCTTGAAAAGTAACAGGGCCAAGAACATAACAAACTGGTCATGGGGATGATGGACCTTTGCACAATGTCACTGGAAAAGTGAAACTAAAGTAAGGAAACTTTAATTTTCACCTGGACCACATGTTGGATTGGTACTGCAGAGTACAATGCAAAAAACAATTGCAGCTGTTCGGAAGATTTAAGAAAAAACAGCAATCAGAAACGCTGTTGCTTTAAGTTAAAAAAAAACAGGACATTAAAATAAACAATAATGAACTTGTAAAAAGAAATTAACTCATGAAAAAAAACAGCTCTTGAGCGAACTACGAGCCCACCGGGACTCCCGCAGTTTAGGAAACACAGAGGGCGAAAGTCCATGCCAAGTCAAAAGAGAAGATCATGAACACCATGCGAGGGTCGGACGAGTGCTTCCAAAAAGCGTGGGGACCATTCATCAGCCTGTTCCAAGACCTGTTTGAGGCCAACAGCGACTAGGGAAAGAGAGGGGTGGTGGGAACGGGAGTGAAGAAGACAAGGGAAGACACGCACTAAGAGAAAGAGGAGGAGAAGGGGAGAAGGGAAACCAAGGGGACCACAGAGAGGAACGTAAAGGCCATCACCAGGGATTGCCCGATCTGCGCAGAGTGCAAACTGCACTTCTATAGACCAGACAGGGCCCACCTGGTCAAGGCCTCCCAGCCCTTTGAACGCCTCGCTATCGATTTCAAAGGGCCACTCCCCTCGACCAATAGGAATGTGTACTTCCTGAACGTCATCGACGAGTTTTCTCGCTTCCCCTTTGCTATCCCGTGCCGCGACATGACCTCCCACACAGTCATTAGGGCCCTGCACAGTGTCTTCACCCTGTTCGGTTTCCCCAGCTACGTACACAGCGACAGGGGTTCGTCCTTTATGAGCGACGAGCTGCGTCAGTACCTGCTCGACAAGGGCATTGCCTCAAGCAGGACTACCAGCTACAACCCCAGGGGGAACGGGCAGGTGGAGAGGGAGAACGCGACGGTCTGGAAGACCGTCCTACTGACTCTCCGGTCCAGGAAGCTCCCGACCTCCAATTGGCAGGAAGTCCTCCCTGACGCGCTCCATGCTATTAGGTCCCTCCTATGTACAGCCACCAACCAGACCCCTCACGAGTGGCTATTCGTTTTCTCCAAGGGCACTACCACGGGGGCTTCGCTCCCAGCATGGTTAAAGACATCGGGTCCGGTTCTCCTCCGGAAGCACGTCCGGACTCACAAGACTGATCCACTCGTAGAGAGAGTGCTCCTGCTCCATTCAAACCCACACTACGCAATTATAGAGTACCCTGACGGCCGTCAGGACACTGTTTCTCTCCGGGACCTGGCACCTGCAGGATCCTACTCTGACACTACCTCCACTGAGATACTCTCACACTATACCCCTCCCAACCCCCTGCGCCCGGCGCCCCATGCCTGCAGTTCCGCTGCCCGTGCTCCGCGCCCCCATGCCATTGGGTTTCCGGCGCTCCCCGTCACCAGCCAAACCAGTCGGATACGAAGCTCTGGACGAATCACCCCCGGAGTCCGCCATGGTTCCCTCGCCGACCACCACCACCCAGCTACCAGAAGAGGCTGCAACCTCTCGGACGACTCGGCCTCTGGATCGACTTAACCTGTAAATTGTAACTTGTAACTGTAACCCGCAATTAGGAAAATTGTAGACACATCACCCCGCTGGACTCAATTTTTTACAGGGGGTGAATGTGGTGAATCACAGTAGCGTAATTCACACTGTTATTACATATGATGTACTATGTCTGTGTAAGGTCAGCACACGAGCAGTTGCGCAGCTCTGCCCCTAGGGGGAGATGTACTGGGAGTGTACGGGAGTTTGTACTGGGCTCCACCCATGGCTCCTCCCACCAACTAGTTGTATAAAGCTTGGTAGTCTGAGCCTGCCGGCCAGTTCATCTCGTCGCAGGCAGGCTCCGTTGTGAGATTATTAAAACCACTGTTCACTTCCAACCATGTGTCTTGTGAATTGATGGTCACATCACAGGGGTAAACCCCAACAGAAAGAAATGGAACATAGTGTATGGCGCCAAAGGCAGAAGGCATCACTAAGAAGGATACTAAGCCACCACAAGGGGAGGGGAAGGGAAGGGGAGGGGAAGGGGATGGGGGCAAATGGGGAGGCAGATGGGGGAAACCACATGTAATAAGAAACAACTTTATTTGTAAATATCAGACACACTGAGCAGTTACTCTGTAAAAACTGTAAACTACCAATAAAAACACTTAAAAAAAAAACAACCTCTTAAATCACTGAAAAAGAACAGAGATTTTTGCTGTGCATTAAGCAGCAACAAAGTACATTTTTAAACATTTTAAAACAGAAGCAACCATTTTGTTGATGAGCCTGCCTAAGTTCAGGAGACGCGGAAATTTGCAGCAGAGAAAACTTCAGTGACAGCTTGAGGTACCATCCCAGGTGTTATAACTCTTAAAGTGGCAACTCATTTGTAATAGCAGCTCAGTGGCGCGGTGGTTAGCAATGCTAACCAAGGACCCCGGTTCAATCCCGGCCCTGGGTCACTATCTGTGGGGAGTTTGCACATTCTCCCCATGTCTATATGCATCTCAACCCCATAATGCAAAGATGTGCAGGGTAGGGGGATTGGCCATGCTAAAATTACCCCTTAATTGAAAAAACTAAAAAAAGCCTTCAACTATCTCTTTTCACCGAGGCAAATTAAAGCTGATTCTTAGTAAAATGTCACCACAGGCCTAGATGTCCACAGGCTGCTCTCCCCTTTGAGAGATAGCTGACTGGTGGTGATTTAACCTGAGGGTCACCACACGATGGTGAGCGGCAAGGGTGAGAAGGTGGGCCCTTCATGAATAACGTCAGCCGGTACTGGAATAGAACTTGCGCTGTTGGCATCGCTCTGCATCACGAACCAGCCATCCAGCCAACTGAGCTAGCCCACCCCAGATTTTTAGTGCAACTAAGTTTGCTGACTCAAGAAACTATGCAGAAGGTCCCTGAATTGGCATCAAGTCAGGGAACCTGTTCCCTGGAGGCAAGCTCTCTTTAGTCCATTTTTGAAGACACTCAACAAGCTAATTCTGATCTCTCTGACATTCCCTGTCACTTCTCACTTTCCTTGCAAATCAAATGAGACACAATGTGCTTCATGCTGATAATGAATAACGATGTGCACTTTTGAAACAGATGCCTCAGTGCCCCTGCTGGGCACGCTAATGACTCTCATCACCTCTCTAACCTTGAGTTACAGAATTAAACATCTCTGCACACTTACTTTACGGAATATGATATGCCTCAATACCTCAGGCTAAGGTTTTCTCTGATTACCAATTCCATGAAACTGCCCTATTTCATTCATAGTTGCCCTCAAAACTAATTTAAACTTTCCCCAAATTTCCTTGAAATCTTCAATACTTACACACTATTGTGCTGAAGAAAATTGAGCAAACTTGCACTGAATGCACTATGCTACGACACGACAGATGTTGGGTCCCTTCTGCTGCTGCTGCTGTTTATTTGTGTCAGCATCGCAGACTAATCTCCATATACCAGTCCTCCCCTCCAGGATTGCCCTGGAGTCATAATTAATTACCAGTTAACCTTTGGTATACTGCTGTGGCCAACTAGGTGAAAACAATCAAAGGGGGATTTTTCCTTTTAGAAATTGGTTTGAAGACTTCTGTTTATTAGCTGTGAGAACATCAGGCATGGAGGGAAAAGGCTGGAGACTGACAGTGGCAAACCACCCAATTGGATAATGGAGAGTATATTACCTTCCTGGCTGGCGTAATCCATTCTCCCACAGTTTTGCCCCTTGAGACTTGTGACATGGACTTGTCGGGCAACCAACAGTTGGAGTTTGAAGGCAGAAAGTATGCTGTGAAACCTCTTAGGAATATGCACAACCAGAGTTGTCAACCTTAGTGAGAGGTTATTTTCCTCCATCTTTTCAATAGTTTTGAAGATGTTGTCCAAGCCCCATAGGTTTCATCTCTATATATAAGTGTCACTTACCTGATGGTGCCTTGCCTGTGAAGTCCCTGCTTTCACATCACGCTGCGAAAATTAGATCCATATCAGGGACTCAGTCATTTGATATGGGGTGGGGGTGGGAAGTTTCATTGCTTTGAAGGGTTGCCGATTTTTGGCTTTGTAATCCATTTCTCCCACAGTTTTGCCCATTGAGATTTGTACTTGAGACATTCCCCCTACCCTGCCCCACACAGTCTCACCTCAGCCCTACATATTTTGACTACCACCCATCCATCCACATACTCAAAATAGCTCAGGATGATTTAATTTTCCACATGGGCATTCCCCTCCAGACCATCCTTAAGGAGATGGAAGACGAACAGCAAGAGAGAAGGCAACGAGAATAAGACGTGGCAAAGTTGTTTCCAGTGTGTTTCAGTATTAAGTCCATTAGACCATAAGATATAGGAGCAGAATTAGGCCACTCAGCCCATCGGGTCTGCTCTGTCATTCAATCATGGTTGATATGTTTCTCATTCCCATTCTCCTGCCTTCTCCTCATAACCCCGATGCCCTTATTAATCAAGGACCTATCTATATCTGTCTTAAAGACACTCAGTGAATTGGCCTCCACAGACTTCTGCGGCAAAGAGTTCCACAGATTCACCACCCTCTGGCTGAAGAAATGCCTCCTCATCTCAGTTTAAGGGATTGTTCTTTCATTTGGAATCCTTTGCTGTTCATGGTATATGTATCAATGATTTAAATTTACATGAAGGAGCATGTTTAAAAAGTTTGTAGGTGCTCCTTCAACTGCATGTTCCAAACCCATGGGGCGGAATTCTCCGACACCCCGCAGGGCCGGGGAATCGGCCGGGGCCGACGTAAGTCCCGCCCCCACCGTGGTTGGAATTCTCCGCCACCCGGGAATCAGTGGAGGCGGGAATCGGGCCCCGCCGGTCGGCGGGCCCCCCGCGCCGGTTGCCGCCCCCCGCGACGAATCTCCGGCCCGCGATGGGCCAAAGTCCTGCCGCTGTCAGGCCTCTCCCGCCGACGTGGTTTAAACCACCTCTGTACCGGCGGGAGCAGGCGGCGCGAGCGGGCCCTGGGGTCCTGGGGGGGGGGGGAGCGGGGCAATCGGACCCCGGGGGCACCTCACGATGGCCTGGCCTGCAGTCGGGGCCCACCGATCAGCGGGCGGGCCTGTGCCGTGGGGGCACTCTTTTTCTTCCACCGCCGCCACGGCCTCCACCATGGCGGAGGCGGAAGAGACCCCCTCCACCGTGCATGTGCCGGTGGTGACATCAGCGGCCGCTGACGCTCCGGTGCATGCGCGGACTCACGCCGACCGGCGAAGGCCTTTCGGCCAACCCTGACAACGGGCGGCGTAGCGCCAAAGGCCGTTGGCGCCAGTCGGCGGAGCGGGAGCCACTCCGGCGTGGGCCTAGCCCCTAAAGGTGTGGAGAATTCTGCCCCTTTGGGGAGGCCCGATGCCGGAGTGGTTGGCGCCACTCCACTACACCGGGACCCCCCACCCCGCCGGGTAGGGGAGAATTGCGCCCCCGGTCTCTACCACCGAGAAGGACAAGGTCAGCATGAGAATACTACTATCTGCAAGTTCCCTTCCACACCACTCACCATCCTGATTTGGAACTATATGGTCATTTCTTCACTTATGCTGGGTCAAAATCTTGGAACCCTCTTCATAAAAACACTGTGGGTAGACTGCAACAGTTCAAGAAGGCAGCTCAATACTACCATCTCAAGGGCAGGCACTGCAGCACAGTGGTTAGCACTGTTGCCTCACAACATCAAGGGCCCGGGTTCAATTTCAGCCGTGGGTGATTGTGTGGAGTTTGTATGTTCTCCCCGTGTCTGCAGGGGCTTCCTGCGGGTGCTCCAGTTTTGTCCCACAGTTCCTGCAGGTTAGGTGAATTGGCAATGTTAAAATTGCCCCTTAGTGTCCAAAGATGTGCAGGTTAGGTGTGGTAACAGTGATAGGGTGAGGGTGTGGGCCTAGGTAGGGTACTCTTTCAGAGGGTCGGTGCAGATGCAATGGGCCGAATAGCCTCCTTATGCACCGTAGGGCTTTTATGAATTAGGGCTGGGGAATAAATGCTGGCCTATCCAATGACACTCACATCCCATGAAAGAATAAAATAAATTTGACACATGATTAATGGCAAGGAAGAATGCTGTAGTCTGCAGCATTCAATCTATCACTAGATTAATCAGGTTGCAGAAAAGTGGCAATGGAATTCAATCCAGACAATTATGAGGTAATGCATTTGGGGATAAACAAGGCAAGGGAATTCATAATAAATGGTAGGATTTTGAGAAGCAGAATGCATGTCTACAGATTCTGCAAGGTAGTAGGACAGGAAATGAAAGTGTCCAAGAAGGTATATAGGATACTTTAATTTAGTGACAGCTTCCAGGGTATAAGACCAGGGAGGTTATGTTAGAACTGTATAGAACACTAATTAGACTGCAAGTCGAGTACTGCATACAATAATGTTCACCATATTACAAGAAGGATGTAATTACAGCAGTGAAGGTACAGTGCCGATTGAATGGAGAATTTTAGCTTTGAGGAAAGATTGGATAGTGTTACAATTCCCATAGGAAAACTATAAACCAAAAGAATCAAATTTACTGAATGATGCCCAAAACACCCAAATCATAAAAAGACCAACCAGATTTCACTTTTTGTAATTTTTACTTTAACACAAATCAGAACCAACACAAAGCACATATGAATCAACAAGGCAAATGATTCTTAAAGCGAGAAAGCAAATTGCATTTATAAGCGATACAATAATGATGCACTAAATGCAACCACAAACATTCGCGCATCATCCTGCGCACAATGAGTACGACAAAACTACACAGTTCTGCAATATACTGAAATGAAATGAAATGAAAATCGCTTATTGTCACAAGTAGGCTTCAGTGAAGTTACTGTGAAAAGCCCCTAGTCACCACATTCCGGCACCTGTTCGGGGAGGCTGGTACGGGAATTGAACTGTACTGCTGGCCTGCTTGGTCGGCTTTAAAAGCCAGTGATTTAGCCCAGTGTGCTAAACCAGCCCCTACTGCTGTTTATTCACGCAGGATGGGTCAAACATTCTATCCTACAGCAGCTTTCACCACCCCTTTCAGAGTTTCAGAAGTATGATTACCATCAACAAGGCATACTTCTACAAACCCTCTCTCCTTTGGGTCACAATTGTCTCCTGATGGTGTAGCTCTCCAGGGCTCTTTTTCAATCAACTGACAAATAACACCCCAATTCACAATTTGGCCACTTCTGTGAAAACACCCAACTTTTTGCATCTCTGAACTATTCATACAGCTTTCCAAATTTTAGACCTTTGGTCTAAGCGTTCCCCTCTCCTTTCTGTCACACAGCAAAACTGACATCTTCTTAAGAGTTTTCTTCTTCTCCTCACAAGAATTCTGTGTGTTCCCCTTTCTGTCTGTCTGCTTTCTCTCTGTTTGCCTCTGTACGTTCATTGCCTTCACCCTTCAGCTCATCTTCTTGTAGTTCTTTGTATCTGGCCAAACAGCATTGGAAACCTAACTTCCTGTGGCATTGCTTCCAGGTCAAGGATCGCCAGGTCACATGGATCGACATTTCTTATTCTCCACAATCTTAAAAGTCATCTTCAAATATTCTTTAAAATAATTACAAGATATTTTAAAGAAATTACAAATTTTCCTTGTGGTACTGCTCCCATAGAATAGAATCCCTACAGTGCGGAAGGAGCCATTCAGCCCATTGTGTCTGCAACAACCCTCTGAAAGAACATCTTCTCCCTGGTCTATCCCCATAATCCCACCTAACTGCATATCTTTGGACACTATGAGGCAATTTGAGCATGGCCAATCCACCTAACTTTGGATTGTGGGAGGAAACCGGAGAAAACCCACACAGTCACGGGAAGAATGTTGCAAACTCCACACAGACAGTTACCCAAGGCTGGAATTGAACCGAGGTCCCTGGCACTGTGAGGCAACAGTGCTGATCACTGTGCCGCCTTTGTGCCACCCTTCCATGTCAAAGGTCATCACAAAAGAATGTTCTTTGGAACAGAGTAGGGTGAGGAGAGATTAAAGTGTATAAAATGTAGGACCTGAGACAGACTGGATAGAAAGGATTGATTTCCATTAATAGATAGTTCAATAACCAGGTACACAGATATAAAGTAATTGGTAAAAGATTTTAAAGGAAGTTCAGAGTATATTTTTCATTGGGAAGCTAATGTGGGCCTAGAACTGACTGAAAAGATGGTTGAAACAGAAACCCTTATCGTATCTGAGAAACTGTGGGAAATGCACCTGAATTTCTGTAACCTACTGGACTATAGACCAAGAACAAGAAAGTGGGAGTGGACTAGATAGCTCTTTTTTGGATTGCAAAGAAGCAACAGACCAAATGGTCTTCTTCTGTGCTGTAAATCTTTCTTTGTTCTAGGATGTTGGCAGTGATTACCAATGCCATTTCCCTCCAGGCGTCAAATCCAATACACCTGGATGGTTAATTACCTGCCCCATCCAGCAATCTGTCCTCCTGCCTATCACCTCTTCCAGGGGGGTAGATCTTATTGTGATAAATTCACAACCCAGCTGTCCTGCGATGATATCTTGTGGGTGTTACTGGTCTGCAACTGTTCTATACTCTGGCAAAATACATCTCAGTAGGAGGTGCCTTGAAAATGCTATTAAAGAAGGCCCATAGCTTCCCCCTGTTATTTAAAGACAGCTGCGCCGTAGCGATTGTGTCACTTCAGCACTGAAGGTACCTGGAGCCTAAGAAATGCTGCCAGCACCTTCTGAACACAATTAGGGCTGAACCTATATGATTCATTTGCAAATTAACTTATCCAGGAAACTTGTGTGTACCTCCCTCTGCTGGTGAATGGCATTACATTCTGATCAACACATCAGATAGTGAGAACATTTAGGGATTAATTTTACAACCCTTCATTTTAATTACCTTGCTTGAAAAGAGAAAATGGTGACAGTGTTCGAGCCAATTTGTTCCACTCGTGGAAAGCGAAAATATGGCAGTGTATGATGGGCATCCATCTTGCCAGGAGGTACGAGTTAGGAAGGTGCTGTCGAAGTTGCTACAGTGAATCTTGAAGATGGTACATACTGCTGCATCAGTGGTGGAGGGAGTGAATGTTTAAAGTTGTGACTGGGGTGCCAATCAAGCGGGTTACTTTGTCCTGGATGTTAGCACATAATCACCGTTTCAAATTTAGCAAGCAATTCCATTGGTCACTGAAGTGAGTCGATAGGAATCAGCAAGATATCTTCTAATCTCTCACCTCATCTGCACAACTTGTGTCACAAAGTCAAAAGGATGAAAGATGGTAATTTGATGCTAAGAGTCAAGTCACACATGCAAAATCAATTGACATGTCAGTGAAGTTTCCACTTTCAGCTTCAAATGCATTCTGAAGACCACTGACATAACAGATCCAGGTTGATAAATTCATGTTTACAAGTTTGAATTCTGCTAGATCACTTAGTCAAATTGCAGTACTACGGACAGACATTGATTATGCTTCAAAACATTTATGTGGGTTTTTTCTGAGAAACATGATACAATGCTATTTAAATATGATTCTTGCTTTTTCCTTTTAATATTATAATTTATTTTATTCATTAATTATACTAACTTAATAGTCAAGCAAAAATATGGCTTGTCAGACCAGATGAATAATAATAGATTATGAAGAATTACAAATTATTAACTACAGATAACTAAATTAGAGAGGAAATCATAAAATCTTCAATGCATGGTTTTGTCTGATATCGACAACCAGTAAGCCATCAAGCAAGGATCGTGGACTGAGAAAGAGAGTAAGCCCCCTAAAGCTGTTCAGGAAAGGATGGGAGAGTGGGAGAGTGGACCTGATAACTTGAGTCATTCATCATTTTTGGAACATTACCATTAGTGTACTTAAATATAAATTGAGATGTATGATCCCTAAAATTGGGAGGCAGAGTGCGTTTTCTTCTCCATGGTTCTTTATCCTATTTCTGGTTCTGTCTAACATGATGGAAAGTTCTCAAGTGTGTTTTATTAGCATCACAAAAGCAGACAGTAAATGGTAATAACATGCAAAAGTAGGATGTTTTAAACATTTTTTTCAATTGCCTTGATTGACAACACACAAATACAAGCTGTACTCTGAGCAGAGTGGGACAGCGGAAATGTGCTGGCCCCATAACCCAGTGGTCGATGGATTGAAATCATCCGCTGCTATTTACATATTGGGGGCCAGTTTAGCTCAGTGTGATGCAGAGCAAGGCCAGCAGCGTGGGTTCAATTCCTGTACCCGCTGAGGTTATTCATGAAGGTCTCACCTTCTTAACCTTGCCCCTCGCCTGAGGTCTGATGATCCTCAGGTTAAATCACCACCAGTCAGCTCTCCCCCTCAAGGGAGAAAGCAGCCTATGGTCATCTGGGACTACTGCGACTTTACGTTACGAAGAACACACATGTCCAATAATTCTAGTAATATCTTCCTTTATTAATTCGTCAATATCCTTGCTCCTAATACAGACAAGGAACGGGGATCATTGAGTATAGCATAGAATCATAGAATTTACATTGCAGAAGGAAGCCATTCAGCCCATCGAGTCTGCATCGGCCCTTGGAAAGAGCACCCTACTTAAGCCCACATCTCCACCTTATCCCCGTAACCCCACCTAACCTTTTTGGACACGAAGGACAATTTAGCATGGCCAATCCACCTAACCTGCACATCTATGGACTGTGGGAGTAAACCGGAGCACCGGGAGGAAACCCACGCAGACATGGGAAGAATGTGCAGACTCCGCACAGACGGTGATCCAAGTAGGGAATCGAACCTGGGTCACTGGAGCTGTGAAGCAACAGTGCTAACCACTGTGCCGCCCTTATATATGAATTTTAGGTGTGATTTTCAGTTTGCCGGTGTTTTTACTACAATGTAAGTGCCCAATTTTAGGATTTCAACATAGAAAAATGTAAACTCAAGACATTAGCAGATCAATAGTTATAGAGTACAAATCCAACAAAATTATTCAAATCATCTGAGTTTCATTATCTACGGAGTTTCTTAGTTAACAAGTGATCACCAACGAAGAAGGAGATTACAGGACTTTCTATACAAAAGCTCATTCATTCTGAATATATATTGAGAGGTTTTCTTAATGAGTCTTCATTATAAAAAGTTCACCAAATCATGTCTGCACTCATACTAATATAAAACATGATAAAATAAAGTTTGTCTGAATTACATTAAATATTTTCCCTTTCAGCCACCAGATTACTATCAGTGCATTGTTATCTAAGGATGTATTTACATTTTGGAGGATAATCTTTATGGGGGGGGGGGGGGGGGGGGGGGGGGGGGAGGTCCCCAATAGACTACCACAATGTTTAAGATCCACAGAAAACCTGGAGAAAGGACACAAGCTATTGGTTTTATCCATTTGTTGTTTCGTTGAGAAGGAGAAGCAATTCTCACTCCTCTTTACCCCAGAATCAGATCAGGGTTTAACTCCATAATTACACTCCGCAAATCCAGTATCCTTTCCTAAACTGAATATTCGAAGAAGTGTGTATTTTACCACTTTACACCAAAGGAATTTCAGAAAGTTATCCTTGAAATCATTTCCACTTTATCTCTCATCACAATTCCAGATTTACAACATTACATCTGACTAACCAAGTGTTCAGTACTAACATTTAAGACAACTGCACAGTGGTTGTGCAAGTAACATGAGATTATGATGTTCAACTCAAATCAAAACACAACTCGTTAATGAAGCATTCCAGTCTGAACTCGGAGAAACCATATTGCAAATTAATTTTGTTTAAGAGCAGAAGTGATGAAGCAGTCTACATGGTATAACAGATAGTGTGTTATGTATCAGAGAATACATCCCTGCTGGTGAAGCATCACGTGATTTGTAATGATGGCAGCAGAGTGTTTGCATTGGCTCCAGTTCTCCATCTTAGATTGTATGAGCAACATCCCTAATAAAACCTCTCATCACGTTTGTAAGAATTCAGAGTGTGGCATCTGGATATCTTTTCTTTTGCCGACAAACTCAGGGGATACAACGGAGAGATACATGTTTTACATTTTTGGATGGAAGTTGACAATTGAAATTGAAATTAAATCAGTTAAAATAACCCTTCGTCTACCCTAAAAGCCTACGTTTCCTTTTGAATTTTTTCCCCCTCTCATTAATTTTATCCCATGACCACCTCTTCCTGAAACAATGACTTCCTGTGGAGCTTCCTCCTATAAGAAGCTACACACTTCCTTCTGGACGATCGGGCTAATTCTAATCTAAAAGTAAACTTTCTGATTGAGTTGATGATATTCATACTATTACAGCTGAGTTATTGGAGTCTATTCAGATTCACTTCAGGTAGCAATGTCAGGAGGATTTGATTTTTATGCCAACATGCCTGGCTAAGGTCAGATACAGGTCAAAGACATAAAACCACAATATCACATACTAGTACGTTATCAACATACAAAACAGTCAGTTGGCCCATCAAGGTGCCTCACACCATGATAGCTGAGGCATCAGGAAAACACCCCTTCACTTCTACAGCCATCTTATCGCCAAGAGGAGGCAGAATCTCAGGGTTTCTCAGAACAAAAATACACCAGAAAATTCCTCTCCAGTCCCCTCAGGTAATCTAAACTAGTCCAGGAGATTACATGGTTCTCATCCTTTAAATTATATTTACAAAAGTTAAATAATGAGCTGCTGGATGTGGACAATGTTGAGAGTGAATTCCACTGTCTTACCGCAGGTGTAGATGACATTGAGGAATTTGCGGATGCCTGGATAACAGGGATCACCAAACTCATAGGAACTGGCATATACACTGCAGCTTCTCTTCCCATGGCATCGTTTAGTCATAATCTGTAAAGCTAAGGTTGACTGGCAGTCTGGAAGAAACATAATAATGAGGCATAAGTAGTGATTCAGATCACCGCACATCCCTACGTTTAATTATTTCAGCAGCTACTAGTCAAAGGTAGCTCTGTCTTTTTGGACAAAATGCAATGGCAACACTAGTCAAGTTTTAAACTTCGCTTTACATGTTCAGAACAGAGTTAATAACTGATACAACATATCTACATTTCTCTTAATTTTAATGCTGTATACATAATACGTGCTTCCTTTTAACAGCAAAGAATACAGGCAGCTAAGGACAAACGTCAAGCTAGAAAGTCCAAAAGGGGAGTTCCAACAAAATCAGACAATTCATCCTTGCCTGCACTGAGGAAAGCCCTTCAGGTCTGTAACCAGGCTCTGCAGCCACATTAGAATGCACAACAAATGATTCTAAGCACATAGGTAAGGCCTACGTCGATAACATCTGTCACCATGGTCTGAATAATGTGTACCACTTAAGTAAAGGTGGAATTTAACAGCAAAAATAGAGTCCCATTTTGGGAACATTTAGCGGGGTGTTTCTCAGAGCCTGCAGCACCAGGAACGATCCTGCTACTAAACAGGACTCTTTTATTTCTGGGTTTCCCGCACACTTACCTTCATTTCCTGAACTGTCAAACTTGTCAGTACAGGAAGAGATTGGGACACCATTTTTAAATGCCACCACAATCTCTGGACCCCCACAATGCCCCAACCTACTTGTTAAGGGTCCTCGAGCCGGTCTCACCCCACCTCATAAGGGCAGGGCACCAGCAGGCCTGGATCTGGTTTGGACAACCTGCCACCTGGGCACCTTGGCACTGTGAGCCTTTCCCCCTGGCAGTGCCCCTACCATCCTAGCAGTATCACCTGGACACTTTGACAGTGCCTGGGTGATACCGGCAGGGTGCCTGGGTGGCAGTGCAAATGTGCCAGGCTGGCAGTGCCAAGGTGCCTGGGTGGCAGGAGTGCCAGGGTACCACCCCTGCCCAGAGCCCAACCACCCGGGGGCCTCCGATGCCAGACAAGTTTGGCATATTTCCTTCCCTATAGGACATGAACCTCATGTTTTGTTTCACAACAATAATTTTATTAATCACTGATACAGACTTATTATTCCAGATTGTATTGAATTAATTGAATTTAAATTCCCAAGATGCTGTGGTGAGTTTTGCATTCATACCTCTGGAACATTAGTTGAAGTCTCCAGTTAGCTAGCCCAATAACATTACCACTAAACTCTTTTATTGCTAATATTGTGGAAGCTGAAATCTGAAATAACAAGAAGTGCTAGAAATACTCATTGGGGGCAATTCTCCAATATGGCGACCAAGTATTCGCGCCGTCGTGAATGCCATCGCGTTTCACAACGGCGTGAACAGGGCCCAGGCACAACCTATTCTGGCCCCCCCCCCCCACACGACCTATTCAGGTTCACGCTCCAGCCTCCGTACACAGCGCCAAATGGGGGCCGCATCAATCCACGCGTGCGCAGTTGGGCCAGCTCAATCCTGCGCCTTCGGAGGCCCCCCCCCCCCCCCCCCCCGGTGAAGGAGCCCCCCTCCACCCCCCCCCCCCCTCCCACAGGCTGTCCCCCGAGCGTTCCCGCAGAGTTCCCGCCGGCAGCGACCAGGGGTGAACGGCGCCGGTGGGACTCTGTCGGGTCTGAGCAGCTGCTCGGCCCATACGGGCCGGAGAATCGGCGGCCCCACCGATTCCAGGGATCCGCGGCCGGCGGCGGCGCAAATGGCGCCGATTCTCTGCACCTCAGAGAATCGCGCGCCGGCGTCGGGAAGTCGTGGCACGGTTGCTCCGATTCTCCGGCCTGGCGCGGGGCTCGGAGAATCGCCCCCAACAGGTCTGGCAGCATCTGTGGATGTAAACGGGCGGCATTTTAGGGGGTAGGTCGAGTGACAGATTACTCGCGCACCACCTATAAGTAAAGTAGGCGAAAAGCAACTTGCTCCTGCCAGCCCACCCCTCAGTCATAACATGTGGTGGGCGGACTAAATTGGTGGAGAGTGGGACATCTGCCCTTCGCTCGGAAGTGCCATTCCTTGGGAGCTGCCAGTCAATTCAATTGGCAAGTTCATCACTCCTGGCATGTCAAAGCTGGGAGTGAGGAAGATTGTTACTGTCCCAAGTAGTTAAGCCCCTGGACTTTCGGGTGGGAGGGAATCCCAGATCCCAGGAGTGGGAAGAATGGCGAGTGGGAGGGCTGGATTCTGTCGAGCTGGTGGCGTTGACATCTTTGGGTGCCCCCGGATGTGCGCAGGGCAACCCCAAATGTAGTGCTCCCCTTTCCTTCCCGTTATTTCTCATGTAGGCCTTCAATACTGCCTGCGCACTATTGCCTGATGGCCCAAGCCAACCATGTTATGGCATGGTGAACGTATTATTCAGGTCAGTAGGCTTGTTAGCAAGTCTAAATGACTCTTAATTATTTATTTATCTTTGGCTGACGGTCTGCCAAATTGGCTCCCACCCACCCACCTCAGGGTGAGCTCAGGAATGGATGGGAAGGTGGAGGATGGCCACATGACCTATTTTACATGCCTGTGCCAAAAACATACCCAGAGGTGGGAAATATGTCAAGTCAAATATGACTTTCAACCACACCCTATAGTATCTTGTGGCTCGAGTCACTGTTTGTGCAGAGTCTGAACATTCTTCCCGTGTCTGCATTGGTGACAGTTGGTTTCTTCCGGGTGCTCTGGTTTCCTCCCACAAGTCCCGAAAGACATGCTGTTAGGTGAATTGGACATTCTGAATTCTCCCTCAATGTGCCGAACAGGCGCCGGAATGTGGTGACTAGGGGCTTTTCACAGTAACTTCATTGCAGTGTCAATGTAAGCCTATTTGTGACACGAATAAAAACTATTATTATGTTATTCATGAGGTTACCTGACTTCTTCACTCAGATACTTAACATATATTTCAAGCATGGGAACCTCTGATAACTGTCAAACCTTAAAGATTAAAAACTAGAGGCAGAGAAATTAGCCTCAAGTTGATTCACAACTATAGGGTGCGATCTAACGGAAAAGTTTCCAAGTGTGGTATCAAGCGGGAATTGTCTGGTGCTTCGCGACAGCCGACTTGGCGAGACCGCTATCCGTATCTAATGTCTATTAAGGCCGGTAATGATGCCCATGGGCTTCACGTCGGAAATGACTGTCCCGCCAGCTGATTCACTAGGACTTTGCCCAGCAGCTCCCTGGTAATGAGGGGGAGCAGCACTTAAACCAATGCTGCAGAGCAAAACGCAGACAGCACACAGCCATGCCACCGAGCAGACCAGCCCCACGATTTGAAGAAGCCGACCTGGCCAGACTGTAAGACAACGTGGAGTCCAGATAGGATATCCTGTTCCCCCGAGAGGGTTGGAGGGTCAGCCACAGGGCAGCCAGTGCCGCCTGGGGGGCAGTGGCATCAGCTGTCATTGTGGGGAATGTCACAAGGAGGATTGCCACCCAGTGCCACAAGAAGCTAAACAACCTCCACTGGGTCACACAGGGGGGTTGGAATCGGCACCCGGGCACTGATCCCTCCTGCCACAACCCCCCCCCCCCCCCCCCCCCACCCCCCCCCCCCCCCCCACCCCCCCCCCCCCCACCCCCCGCCTCTGACAACCCGGAGATTGGCACCGTACCATCCACACCCGACAAAATACTGCCACTGTGCCCCAGCACACCCTAACATCCACCAGCACATCTCACCCATGGCCAGCAGCGGTGCCCACACATGTCACCTGCGACAGCCATTTCTCGTGATCCATGAAGTGTGCAGCTCACAGTGCCCTCTCTCTGCTCCACAGGTCAACTGTCAGACAGGCAGCAGGGTGCCGGACATCAGGGGCGAAATTCTCCGCCCCCCACGACGGGTGGGAGAATAGCGGGAGGGCCTTCCCGACATTTTTGCCGCCCTCCCGCTATTCTCCCCCCCCCCCCCCCCCCCCCCCCGCCGAAGTCCCGAACCCGAATCGCTACCGCCGGCAGCGATTCTCAGCTGTTAGATGGGCCGAAGTCCCAGCCCTTTCCGCCGTTTTTACGAACGGCAAACACACCTGGTCTTGCCGTTCGTAAAAACGGCGTGACTAACTCGCTATTAATAACCATGGCACCGATTGGCACGGCCGTACCACGGCCGTGCCAAGGGTGCCATGGGCCCGCGATCGGTGGGCACCGATCGCGGGCAGCGGGCCCGATGCCCGCGCACTACTTGTCCTTCCGCCGCCCCGCAGTATCCATTCGCGGGGCGGCTGAGGGGCAACCCGGCCCGCGCATGCGCGGGTTTCGCGCAAAAACGCGATGACGTCACCCGCGCATGCGCGGGTTAGAGTCTTCCAAACTGCGCATGCGCGGCTGACGTCATATGACGCGTCAGCCGGCGCTAACTCCGGCAAGCGGGCTTAACGATTTTCGTTAAGCCCGTCTTGCTGGAGCCTAAGGCGTCGGGCTGCTAGCCCCGACCGGGGACCAGAATCGGTCCCCGGTCGGGAAGGGGCGCGCTGCCGTAAAACCCGCCCGGGTTTTACGCCAGCTTTACGATTTCTCCCGTTTTGGGAGAATCGCGCCCCAGAGTCCTCACCTCTTTCAAGGAGCAGGCCCGGAGGTCATGGGGGTGACCGAGGACAAAGGGAGGTCGCCGATATCGAGCTTGGCCTGCTTTTCCGAGACGAGTATCCACCGGCCCCCATCCAGATGACATGTGTTGTCCATGCCAGAATATTGATCCTTCCCTCCCACTGACCACAGTATACATTCTTCCTCAGATCCCCATCCGATAGTGCCAGCCCATCTGGGTTGCCCACCCTCCACCGCACTGTCATCCAAGAGAACACCTTGGAGGACAGCTCCGAGGATGGCACCATCGAGGCGTCACAGCTATCATTCCCACCCTCTATCAACGCAGAGGCACACCCCTCGGTGGATTAAAGCAATGGATAGGCTTCTGGGGCACAATCTGGCGAGCACCACACAGTTACTGCTCCACATCAGACTGAGGCAGGAATGTCCAGGGGGACAGCAGTCGGAGGTCCCACTCAGATGATATGTCTCTGGACCAGGGGCAGAATTCTCCGACCTCCCGGGGTCGTCAATCCCGTCAATCCCGCCCCCGCCGTGTCCGGAGTTCTCCGCTCCCCGAGATTCGGCGGGGGTGGGAATCGCGCCGCACCAGTTGCCCCCCCCCCCCCCCCCCCCCCCCGCAGGGATTCTCTGGCCCACGATGGGCAGAAGTCGCGCCGCTGACAGGCCTTTCCCACCGGCGTGGTTTAAACCACCTCTGGTACCGGCGGGATTGGCGGCGCGGGCTGGCTCCGGGGTCCGGTGGGGGGGGGGGGGGGTCGCGGGGCAATCTGACCCCGGGGGGTGCCCCCACGGTGGCCTGGCCCACGATCGGGGCCCACCAATCGGCGGGCGGGCCTGTCCCGTGGGGGCACTCTTTTTCTTTAGCCCCGCCATGGCCTTCACCATGGTGGGGGCGGAAGAGACCCCCTCCCCTGCGCATGCGCCGGTATGATGTCAGCAGCCGCTGCGCTCCGGCGTATGCGCGGACATGCCCCGGCTGGCGGGACGCCAAAGGCCGTTCGCGCCGGCCGGCGGAGCGGAAACCACTCCAGCGCGGGCCTAGCCCCTAAAGGTGCGGAAAAGCCGCACCTTTGGGGAGGCCCGACGCCGCAGTGGTTCACACCACTCCGTCCCGCCGGGACCCCCCGCCCCACCGGGTAGGGGAGAATCCAGGCCCAGGTTTTCCCCTAACTGATGCAGACATGAGGGTGCAGCTGTGAGATTCAGAAAGCGATGTCAGCGACACACCAGCGGGTCCACAGCTAATTGGAGGAGTCCCAAATGGCGGCGGCAATGCGTGGCATTGAGGCTAATACTGCAAGGATGGCGACCACAGTGGAGAGCCTGGAGCACGACGTCATCGGCATGAGTGACGGAGTCGAATGCACTGCTCAGTCAGTGACGGCTGAGAGCCTCGACTGCATGTTCCGGTCACTGAGGGATGTTTCCATGATGTAGGTGGGCCTTGCTGAGGCGCTACAGAGCATGTCCCAGTCTCAGGTGAGCATTGCCGAGGTCCTCTGGTGCATGTCCCAGTCATTGAGGGCTGTGTCCCAGTCTCAGATGGACCTTGCCAAGGCGCAGTATCACTGAGAGGGCACAGTGGAGGAGGGGTTCGGCATCATCGGTAGCTCGGGGGACAGTTAGGGTCATGATTGCTCACCAGTAAAACACGTTTCTACACTGAGCAACATGTCCCCAGTGCAGGTGGAAACTGGCACTGCAGAGCATGGCCAGGTCACAGTAGGGCATTGCTGAAGACATCAACACCATAGTGCATGCAATGGGGAACTGTGAGGGCTGGCAGAGCCAGATGACGCAGAAGCCTCTGGAGCTCTATCCAGCTGCCCATCTGTTTCTATGTGACACCCCCTCCTCCCAAGGCCCTGCAGGGCACGACCAGGAGGAGGGAGCATGGAAGCCAGTTCCCTACAATTCCCTCCCATACCCACATCAATGACGCATCTCGGGGTCAGTAGGCGGGACAGGGTGTCATGATGAGGCATGTCTCCGGGAAGTCGGCCGAGGCCCTCTGGCCCCAGAACCTCCAGAGCACACCCGTCAGGAGCATCAAAGGCTCAGGATGTGGTAAGCAGCAGGCTGCCTCTACCTTGGAGGGCTAGGCAGATACAGGATCACTGAAAGGGCACTGCGGAGGGTTCGGTACCATCGGTAGCTAGGGACAGTTATTGTCACGATTGTTCACCTGAGACATGTGAAGCCTCTGTCATGTTATTCCGCACTGCGAGCCGGTCTTCACCCCCCTCGGTCCAAGCCCCGGGCATGGTGGTCCTAGATCTGGGCCCCCCCTGCCCCAAGGCACACCACGTGCAGGTGATGTGTGTGAGCGTGCTGTCAGCAGACAGACAGGAATCAGACTATGGCAAAGGTTGAGGAGCAGCAGAGCTCATCTCACATAGGGTTATCATCACCCTCCTGCATTGTATATTGATTCGCTGAAAGTGCCGACACAGGCCCATCACCCTGGAGTGATGTAACACACACCCTGGGGAGGTGGAACAGAGCAATTGATGGGGGTTGGGGGGGGGGGGGGGGGGGGGGAGAGATGGATTGGGTGGGGGGGGAGGGTGGATAGGTACAGGGGAAGGTGAGAGGGGATGAGATGATGGATGAATCCACGTCCTATGAGAAACAGGTGAGGATAAGGACCTCCCTGACCCTCCAGGCATGCCGCCGCCTGTCCATCCTCTGGCTGTTCCCACGGGTCTACCCCGGACTTGTCCTCCAGCCCCTTCTAGTCCAGCTCCTCCTTGTCCTCCTCCTCTGATGAAGCCATATGTTCCTCCACCTCCATCACGTCGCCCCCCCCCCCTCACTTCTGACCTCCTTCTGCACTGTAAATTCTCTGATTTCCAAGAGTGTCTGCTCTGAAATATTAACCCTAGCTTTTCTTTTTACCTATGCTAATGGACCCACCACCAATGAGGTCTTATGAGGTACTTCCAATATACAAATTCATAAAGCCCTTCTGAAATCAAGCTCCATCGGGCTTTAAAGAAACAGCCTGCAAAATGATATTGAATTTTAATGTAAATTATACAGCTAAATATTATATCAGCATGAAGACTTTGATAAGTTTCAATTATTTATCAAACTATAATATTGATAATGGCGGAGTTGTAATTGGCTCACAGCTTAATATATGTAAAATAGATGATTGTCAGACACAAAGCAAAAGTAAACTGACATAAAAGAAGTTGGTTGTTCATCTGCATAAATTAATACCACATCACTGCATTTGACTCATATTCTTCCTTTGCCACCTTGACAAGTCAATATGAAAGAATGCGCATTTTGAGAAACAGTGGGCTATGTTCACTGATTCTGCGACTTTGTGTGCAGGATCCATTTGGTCTTAAGACCAGAAAGTCGGCTGCGCCCCCTCACCGATCCTCCGCCCGATGGGGGGGCTAGCAGCCGCGCAGCGTATAGCCCTGGCTTTACCTGCAGATGCGGCCGCAGAATGGCCGGGTCCATGGCAGCGCATGTGCACGGCGGCGTCCTGCGCCAGCCACGCATGGACTCAGCCTGCCAAAATGTGCCCCCCTGTAACCCCCCTCGTCACCCTTGGACCACCCCCACCAGTCCCCCCAGCCCCCACTGAAGTCCCTCCCGCTAGCGGAACGGCTCCCCCCCTGACTGTGGCGGCGCTGGACACAGTCTGCAGCCGCCACACGAGGTCCCCAAAAATTGTGAGGACACGCGACCAACGCCATCGGGGCCTCGGCCCATCAGGGACGGAGTATCGGGGGGGAGGACTTCAGGTAACGTCCCGAGGCCGTCCATACGGTGTGTGGCGTACTCCCTGAGTACGTCATTTATGATGGGGCGGAGTATTGCAAAAACAGTGCCGCCCCCGATTTCAGCATAAAAGTGGATTCTCAAGTCGATCACCAAACACGATTTTGCCGTCGCCGATCGGAGAATCCTGCTCAGTAAGTATATTCCAGGTGGAAAAGATTCATTGCACAAGGCAGAAAAACTTACAGGTTTTCTTGAAATTACAGCTGAAGGAAATCTTGACACACCTCAATGGAAATGTAGACAAGGAGACCACTTGGAAATACAAGCAAATTATGAAAATGTGCTTCAATGAGCTAAAGAGTTAAAACATGTGTCAGAAAGCAGACTCTTATTTTCTTCTTATCCAACATGAAAGGTTCATGCCTTATATCTTGAGGACAGTTGTAGTGATTGATGAGTGGTTTGTCAGTACAATGGATCTCACTGTCATACTGTTCACTGACAAAGGTTCGTAAATAACTTTGCCAAACCCTCTGTGCTCAGATTCCACACCTACACTTTGTTACTTATTGTTATACTCAAAATTACAGTATTTATTTGAACTAGGGAATGTTGCCTCAGGTTATGGAAATAATACGTTTCATTCAAAGTATAGTATGAATGGTTGCACAATTTATTGAAATAATAGTGGCATATGGTAGGATATCCTAGTCCCACCGGTAATAGACACCAAAGCAGGTGGGATGGGGAAAACCTGGGAGCTGGCCATTTTGTGACCGCTCACCAAATTTTCCCATCCCACCGCTGCCAGGACTGGAAAATCACATCCGTAGTGGCAGAATCTATGTTATTAATATATATTAATCGACTTAAGAACAGTAAAGATCGATTATGGAATCGGCCCTCAAGCCTGGACGCCTGGAACTCGACCCGCAGGATGCAGAGGCGAAAGAAATCTTCTCCCACTGGATCCGGTGCTTCAAGGCCTACCTGGCAGAAGCGAGCACAGCCAAAACGACAGAGGATCAGAAGCTAAGTCGATTAAATTGATGGAACCATCAATTCACCAGACACGTGTTTCCAATGTGAATCTAGGCTTTAATCGACTGACTTCAGAGCCAGCCCGTTACCTGTCGATGAACTCGTAGTGAACTCAGGCTGACTCTGGACAAGGGTATTTATACAGCTGCACTAGGGGGAGGAGTCGTGGGCGGAGCCAAGGGTGGAGCCCAGTACAAGTTCCTGAGTGCTCCCAGCGCTACTCCCCCTAGTGGTAGGATAACGCTACTGCGCTTACAAAGACAGTGTGAATTAACATATATACATCTATATTACATTCACCACATGGACATAATTGTAGTCCTCTACCAGTGGGTTTGCAAGCAAAGGAGCCTCTATAATTCTCCAGATGGCCTTCCCGCTGCCTTCCTATCAGCCCTTGACCACCTCAGGTACAAAGTTTTGCTGGATCCAGTGTGTTCATCCATTTCTTCATATTATGCAGAGTGAATTAAATAGGCTGAAAACTGGATACTGTGGTGGTGGGGATCTCAAGAGGTGTTTGAGATGGATCATTCATTCAGCATTTTCTGGAGAAAGATGGTGCCTAACACTTTGTCTTTTGCACTCATGTGCTGAGCCCTGCTATCATTGTGAATGGGGTTGTTCATGGATGTTCTGGCTGTGGAGTTCTCAGACAATCCATGAAGGAAGCACGGTGCTGGCTTGCGCCGGCAAGAAGCAGTGACCCAAGTTACCCATTCTAATAAAATAGGAGGGGGCCTTCCTAGCTTCCTATCTCATTCTCCTGAGCTTCCAAGTGTGGAATATCCAAACAACCCAAGGAGCTTTGAGGAACCTCAGCAGAGCTTAAGTTGTGAGGGAGCTCGGTGAAATTCCAGGAGGAGCCTAAAAGGTAAACTGATATTATTTCCAAAAATACCCGTTGGATTATGACTTTTTGTGGCCTTCCGGCTCTGCTGTCAAAGGAATATAGATGCAGGCTTCAGGAAGCCACTAATTCACATATGTTTTAGAAAAACACAAGGCAATCTTGTTTTGACTTCAATATTTGGCTGGAAATTGGGTCAAGAAAGCATCTTTCTGTTTTTAACTAATATTAACGAGGCTGTGAATGAGACGAATATAACATCGACCATCACAAACACGATGGACTGAATGGCCTCCTTCTGTGCTGTACTATTCAACAACATTGTGCATGTTATTTTCCAAACTTTCTGCATTTTTACCACTGTTTCCAATACCAAACCATATAAACTGGGAGTTCCTGGGCCCAGAGTGTGTCTGGAAATTGGTTTAAAAAGTATCTTGGGGAAAAGCATTGCCAAATAATCAGGTTAATTTTAATTGTGTGAGCTTTCATGGAAATTGCTATTTTTTTATACAACAGCTCTGGCAGCGCCACACTGGGTTTCCCAATGGGAAAGTACTTGTTTGTGCCTTTTGAATAGAAAATCAGCAGAAGACCACCAGGTTGCATCACAGGCACTCAGGTGGGCAACCTGCAGCTCGCAAGCCACATGTGACCCATCAGGGTTCAGAGGGCAGTCTGGGAGACATTTTGTTGAGAGAGTGAGAGCAGAGTTTGCCAGACCAAATGTGGAGACTGGAGGTAAAAAGTTGAGACTGAGAGCGATACCGGGAGGATCAAAGAGCACAAGGAAAGGCAAGACTGAGAGCAGAGTGATTGATTGGTGAGTATTTTACTTGTTTGCATCCTTTACCTTTTACAAATTGGTACAATTTATTAGCAACTGCAAGACCTTCATCATAATAAGTTTTTGTATAAAGCTTATCAGGACCAGTAGGGTTTATTAATTCAAATAAATAAAGACAAGTAAATATAAATCAATAAAAATAAAATAAGTGTCTGAAACACACATCTGTGTAATTAAGAAATGTTTATATTTTAGTTGTGGATAGAACTATTTTTGATAAACACAGTAAGTTATAATGTACATAAGTTAAGTATAAAAATTTATTTAATAATAAAAATCTTTATCATTGTCATAAGTCGGCTTACATTAACGCTGCAATGAAATTACTGTGAAAATCCCCTAGTCGCCACACTCCGGTGCCTGTTCGGATACACTGAGGGAGAATTCAGAATGTCCAATTCACCTAACAGCATGACTTTCGGGACTTGTGGGAGGAAAACAAGCACCCGGAGGAAACCCACGCAGACACGGGGAGAACATGCAGACTCTGCACAGACAGTGGCCCAAGCGGAAATCGAAGCTGGGACCCTGGCACTGTGAAGCAACAGTGCTAACCACTGTGATACCGTGCGCCACGTGTCCCATTTGACATTGATGACAGTTCTATTAATATTTCAATGATTAAGTATTTTCTATAACTCATTGTGAAATATTCAGTGTGTATTGTATCAATTTAATCTTATTCATGGGGTCATGATTAGTGTGGCCCATTGAGAAGAAGGAGCCCTCATATGGCCCATTCACTAGCCTACGTATCACATTACTGCACACGACAGTACTCAGATACTGCAATCTACAGCAGAGATGTATGTATCTGAGTTTGATCCTATCAAGGTCATAACCACCCCTAACTTCTATGCCTCAGAATCATTTCAGGTTTCCACTCAGGACGTCAACAACACGTCAATCAGCTTACCCAAAGAATTGTGCAGCAAATTGATGCTTCATCCAGCAGCTTGGTGGTGAAGTAACAAACTAAAAGCTTTTACTCAATACTGTACTTATTTACATGATGCAGCATTACAAATCTCTGCCTCCCCGCTAACCAACACCCAGTGTCCCAGAATTCTCTCTTTATGCTGAGAAACATTGAGAAATTCTTGAAAAATAAGCACCCGCTTTGAAAGGGGCATTTTTACTTTACTTTGACTAAAATATAGACTTGAAGGAAAACTTATCAAATTTAAATGGCATTTCTGGTGTTATGCGTACCCTCATCCCCCACTCCCACCCAGCCAACTGGTCATGGAAGGCCTCAAAAGTATCAGTGAACGCATCTACGTGGACACCCTGGACAGCCTCGCTCTCCAGGTAGACATAGCCTTGTCCAATGCAGACATAGCCTTGGAAGGGAAGCAGGAAGTCAAGCTGAGCCTTACCTGCCCGCTGCCTAGATATCTTTATTGCCACCTTGATCGGCATGGGTGCAGACCAACAAGGAGGTCCTCATCTTCCTGCCCGCCGCCAACCCCCTCTCCCATACCCCCTCCCCCAACACCTCTCTTACCCACCCCCCCCCCACCCACCCAAACCCTTTGGCAGATCTAGGAACAGGGTAACAAGGGGTCTTCTGAGATTTAAGGAGCTGGGTTTATGTGAAATCTTGTTCAAATGGGGATTTGATTTGACAGGAGCCCACCTTACACCTGAGCCACATGGACATCAAGTCAAGTGCAGTCGGGACCAAACATCATGATGGCCGTGAGCTAGACAGCAACAGACACAACACATTAAAGTGCACCCAGCCTGCTCTTCTGCTATCCAGCTTGCCCCAGAGTCTGGTCGCCCCAGCAGCCCTAGCCCCCTCTTCCACCAGCCACATGAACCCAGATTGATGGCAATGCGATTCCAGACCAGCAGCTCTCGGACAGTAGCTGTTACTCCTGAAGTGAGAGAGCTTCAACAGGAGACAACCATGTCCCAGACTTTAATCAGTTCATGGTAAAAGAAAAACAACTTCTGCAAGGAGGCAGAGAGACAGCCCAGGTCTATAGACCAAGGAGCCATATGCCATAATTAAGGCCAAGATCCTGGTGGAAGACATACATTGTCACTGTAAAGGACATAAACTATTTCATGCGCTCAAGGTATTTAATCATTCAGTATCCTCCACCTGAATATCCTGTACCGTAATAAAGTAATTGATATGCTATTAACACAAGTGGTTCTTTATTTGTTTGAGCAAGAACTGTCAGAGAGTTCGAGCACTTTTATAGCTGTCAGTATTTCCAATGAGCAAGGGTGTGTAGATTTAACTATATGCTAGAATGCACTGTCAATATCTAATAATTTGAAACTCTCAGTGCTAGATTACGTTACCCAATTCCAACCTCTCCCAATGCCTCCATTGTAAACTAGCTCACTATCACGCTACTATTTAACCAAAATACAAGTTTCAGGTTAGCTCCTATATAATCACGCCCTAGATTGACTAGATCGGATAATGTATAGGTGTCATGAACTTAGCTCACCAGCTGAGCACAGTTATTACAGTGTGTTCACACTGACCACAGTTATCAGTGAGTTGGCATGCACCAAAACAATCGGTGAGCGCAACATTAGCATGTTGAAGCAGCACTTCAGTTCCATGGAGACACCTCATTGAGAATATTGTGCCCAGTTTTGGTTCCCTCATGTCATAGGGTTAATGGAAACTTTGAAAGAGGTACATAGCTCGGCTACAAGATTGATTCACAGTTTCCTGCAGTTTAGCTTCCCAGATAAGTTAGAGGAACTGTGACTGGAAACATAGACTCCAGGGTTATTTGATTAAAGATTATAAAATAACAAAGGGACTGGATTATGTTTGCATTGATAAATTATTTTAATTGGATGGGTTAGGGGTAGTCCAGGGATTATTCTTACAAATTGCCTAAGGGGATTTGGTTGAATGTCGGGCAATTTTTCTTTTTCCATAGAATAGTAGGCCTGGTTGGCGGTTTATGAACACTGATTCATTACATATTGTCAAGAGTAGCCTGGAGCTCTTTCTAGCTAGAGCATAGCTTACATTATACAAGAGGTAAGCATCCTGTTGCCTAAGTCAGTGTGATCCTCTGGCCTAGTTTCAATCGCCTAATAGGTTTGTACAAAGTAATTTTCCCATTTTATTTTCTTTGAATTAACCTAAATTCTTAATCTGTTTTCTTCACTTCTGCAGCAGATTAAATGGATCCCAGTTTGAGAGTTCTTCTATTGTGATGCATCAAGCATCACAACTATATAGACAGGTTGGATGGACAAATGGGGCGGGATTCTCCGACCCCCGCCGGGCCAGAGAATCGCCGGCGGGCGGCGTGAATCTCGCTCCGCCGCCCCAACGCTGGCTGCCGAATTGTCTGGTGCCGGTTTTTTGGCAGGGGAGGGAATCGCGCCATGCCGCTCGGGGGCCGCTGGCAGTGGCGCCCCCCCGGCGATTCTCCGCTCTGCAATGGGCCGAGCGACTGCCCGTTTTTGGCCAGCACCGCTGGCATATATTACGCAAGGTTCTTACCGGCGGGGCCTGGCTCTGCAGGCGGTCTGCGGAGTCCTCGGGGGGGGGGGGGGGGGCACGGAGGATCTGGCCTCTGGGTGGGGTGCCCACACAGTGGCCTGGCCCGCGATCGGGGCCCAGCGATCTGTGCCGTGGGGGCAATCTTTCCCTCTACGCCGGCCATTGAAAGGCTCCACCATGGCCGGCGCGGAGAAGAATCCCACTGCGCTTGCGCAGGAATCACAGCAGCAGTTCTGGGAACACGTTGCCGCTCCTTCGCGTGTGCCAACTCGCGCCGGCCGGCGGATGCCCTTCGGTGCTGGTTGCCGTGGCGCCAATCCACACCTTCCGGGCGGCCCGACACGAGAGTGGTTCACGCCACTCTTTGGCGCCGGTACGGCCCACCCGCCGGATACCAGAGAATCCCGCCTCATGATCTTGATCTTTTTTTGTCAGCATTCTCACAGAGAGAATCGTGTAATTCAATTGCAAGTTGTACACAGACGTTGTTGCATTCTGCATTCAGTGTAACCTCCTCCTGTAAAGTTACTTTGTCACAGAGGACCACAAAGAGGTGTAGTCCCAAGTTACTGCAGAGCAGAACCTCACATCGACTAGGATAGCCATTTAGTAAGCACAAATATTGACCATCTTTGCTTAATTTACAAAAGCACACCCACTGCACTGGCAGTCCTAAACAACATTTCATCCTTTCAAAAAATAGACCTCCACTCAGATTGACTTTAACCTTTCAGGTAACTCTCAAATCTCACATACTTGCGGCCTGGTAAAACATGCTTGAATCCCTCTGCAGAAACACTCACTGACTATAGCATCATGCAAGCACAAGTGTTTCAATCCTTAGACCAAAATTGGTCAGAGGACCACAGATATCATTCATCCCCAAAAACAAGTGCTTTTTATCCTTAACATGGGCATTAGGCCAGGAATCAGTGTCTGAACTCTTGGACAGCAGCTTTAAAGTCCCTGACTAAGAAGTCTTTCAGGCTGGCTGCAGCAGCACATTTTGCTTTCATTCTTCCAGATAATAATGACCTGTCAGGAGAACATGCAAAAGACTCACAAATTCAGGACTGGTGTGCAGACCGTAAAACTTGCCCTTTAATGTTGAACCTGGTCATATGTGAGTGCTTAGAGTTTTATTCCCTTCTGTGAAATACATATTCACAACCTTAGTTTATTTTATTACCTTAGTGGCAGGAGTGTGAGAGTTGGCTAGTTGCTGTATTGACAGAGGAGTTCAAATTCCAGGATGGAGCTGCTGATGGCTGTGTTTTCTAGCAGCTGCGCAGCTATCAAGCATCACTGGAGACACTCCAGGTTTGTTTGCATTATGATAAACAACAACAAATTCCACTTCCATTTAAACTATGCCTCTACTATAAAGCACTGCCTCATCATGGCCAGTGAACATCATAACAGCATGCCTCATGGCACCAACAAAATCAGTACTTCATGGTTCTCACTAAACCAGTCAGAAGCTGGTAAAATTAGGAAGCGACAGCTCATTCAACTTCGAAACCCAAAGCCTCAATGACTGTAGTCTGAGAATCCATGGAACAAGCACCAATAATCGAAAAGATCTCTGACTTTGGAATTTTACTGCAGATAATTCTGCAGTCACCCCAGACTCTTTGGCGCTCTCCAGTGTTAAGAAAAGATAATGTTGAATTGTGTGCATGCAGTTCGCAAACTTATCCATCCAAGTCAGCATCTACACTTGATCTAAATCCCCAATCCATGTACAAGGCAATAATCTTAAAAACATATCCCCAGGTTCAACAGCCATGGCAGGATGCAAGCTGACTCACCAGAAATCAGGACTATCCTCTGCCTCTAATTCCCACACCAATTCCTCACCCTTGGAAGATTGGCAGCAATTGTGTCCCAGAAGCAGCCTTCACATATACCTCTCAGTGTTATTGCGGGGACATGGTTACAAGGTGACCAAGGTTGGGAAATAAATATTACAGGGTACACAAAATATTGAAAGAACAAGCAGAATGGAAAAGGAGAAAGGGTAGACCTGATAGTAAAGGATGACATAACAACATTGTTGAGAGAAGATCTGGGCTCAGAAAATCAGAAAGTCGAATCAGTATGGATGGAGATTAAGAATGGCAAGGATCAACAAATGTTGGTGTGTAGCTTTTTAGTCCCTTTACAGTAGTTACCATTGGACAGGGCACTAAACAAGAAATTACTGGAGCCATACAACAAAGGCAATGTGACAGTTGTCGGGGACTTTAATCTTCATTTAGACTGGACCAATAAAATTATCAAAGGTGATCGGGGTGACGAGATTGTAGAATGTTTCTGCGACAGTTTCCTTCAGCAATATGTTGTGGAATAAACTAGGAATAAAGCTATCTTAGATCTAATATTGTGCAATGAAACAGGGTTGATTAGCAATGTTATCTTAAAATATCCATTGGGGAATAGTGACCACAAGAACATAAGAAGTAGGGGGGGGTTAAGGAGATTGAGGTAGGGTGCTATGTGGAGAGGTATGACTGGGTGCAATATGTTGAGCAGTGAGCAACATGACTCGAGAAGCTGTCGGCTATTTCCTTCTCCAGCTTCATTACAAACTCTGATAATCTTTGGGGCGAGCATATATTATTCACAATCTCCCATTTGTGGTCGGTTATATTACAATATAATCAAAACTACATCATACAACGTTTTTACCTTGTTTACATCTTGAGCAACCAAAGATACTCATGAGTTAATTTACCCTAAATGATATACTAAGTTCTAGCTTTGCTAGGACCTACGAAGGGAATTTAGAAATTGGTCGGCCAGTTTCAATTACACAATCAATTGCAAACCCGGCACAGAGTGTTTTATTGCACTAACATAACTAATAAACAAACAGAGCTTTCAGAACCCCTTTGGACCATAATCACTGCCTTTGTTGCTCTGGAAACAGAATATTTGTTTCAATATTTAAGTGGTCTTATCCCTGTTTTTAACACAGGATCATGGGCAAGCTCTGCCCCAGATTTGTAGCCTTCCTGAAAGCATAATTATGAATTTTAAAGGCAATAATCTTTTTCATATTTGTAAAGGATTACATCAAAATTATATTGAAATATCCCAACAGTTCTGGGTGATATTTATCCTGAATATGAACAGCACTTGAAAAACTGAAAAAATATCCCATGCAAAGCCACGGCTTAGGCAGGGAAAGCACCATCCCTCATAAAATTATGGATCTGTAATTGCCAATACTTCACTGAGGATAATGAAAAGCCTTTGGTCACTCAATTCTGCACTGGCTGCAGGAAGTACTTTGAAAAGAACCTCGAGACCTCATGATGCTGATGCTTCATTCATGGTAACATTGCCATGACTACAAACATTGCAGCCCAGTGTTACATGACTCTTCATAATACAAGAGGCAAGGACAACGATGGCTTTAACTTACTCAAGATCTTCATAAATCAAAAATGCAAGTTTCTTTATCTCTAAACAAAGACACGCTTTTTTATTGTCACAACATGGATGATAGTACACCAAGCTTGTATAAGTACTGATATCCATGCTACTGATGAATGGGTGTGTGAAAACGCCATGATGGATAGGCTTTCTAAGTGAGAACAAACAAAACAGTCTCTCTTTCATCATTGTGCATGTAGATACTTGGCTTTTATTTTGCTTATAATGAATGTCCCACGAAGCTGCTGCTCAACAG
Source organism: Scyliorhinus canicula (assembly GCF_902713615.1). Lineage (NCBI taxonomy): Eukaryota > Metazoa > Chordata > Chondrichthyes > Carcharhiniformes > Scyliorhinidae > Scyliorhinus > Scyliorhinus canicula. The sequence goes on from NC_052151.1 coordinate 111,725,255, forward strand.
TTGCATTGAAAACCTGAACTAAGTGAAATTCCACCTCTACTTCGAAAACACGATGTAAAAGAGGAATTCACCATAATCAGTCACCTACAGAGCGATTCATTTCAACACTCATGTCTATACAAGTCTTCTGGCCACAGGATTAATGCAAGAAATTGAACAAAGGTAAGAAGGACCTAACAAAGCTGGAAAGAAATGTAATGACCCTTAAAGGAGTAAGTGGCATGAATCAGTTGCCCTGCCCTTGTTTGTGTCATTCTTGGGAACAATAGTCAATTAACCCAAATGACATACTGATTTCTGAGATTTCATCAGGATAAGCATTTCTATTCAGAGTATCCACAATATAATTGGTCCAAAAGCAAATAACGATTCACCCTGAGCAAAGTAATGCACGACCATACTGTCTTTGGAGCAGATTTATACTTATCACTAGATTATCAGGAAATGTTTCTTTTATATTTGTTCTGTTATGGGCAATGCTGACAAGGTGCCTTTTTTAAAAATTCACTCAAGGGTTGTATAAGGGGCCTCAACAGGGAAGGCGTGGCCGAGGTCGCACACAGCACTGTTTTGTACAGTGGGGAATTCTGCTCAGCCGAACTTCCCAGATTAGCAAGAGATCGGGACACCATTTTTAAATGGCTCCTACCTCCCCCCAGCCCAAACACACTATGGGAGGGTCCACAACCCCCTAAAACTCACACCAGGCAAACCTGGCCAGATCCCAGTTAACAGAAAATGACACTTTGACAGTGCCAATCTGGCACCCTTGCAGTGCCGCCTAGCAGTGCCACCTGGGCACCTTGTCAGAACCAGGCTGACACCCAGGTGGCACTGCCAGGGTGCCAGGCTGGCACTGCCAGGATACCTGGGTGACACTACCAGGGTACCCAGATGGCACCAGCAGTGCCAGGGCACCACCCTGCTCAAAGGGCATGCAGCTGGGGGCTTCCAATCCCCTGGAAGATCCCCATTAGTGCCGCTTGCAGAGACCAGTGCTGAACGGCGCATGCCCAAGGTCTCTGATCAAAGGGAATGAATCCCAAAGCCTCAGGTACCACAGAAATCTGCGCATTAGAGTGAGGCTAGCTGTCTAGCTCTAAAATGCAGCTTTGCCAATGAGATCGCATTGGATCTTGCGAGGCGTGTCGAGTCGGGTAGATCCCGCGAGCGGGGTCTCCCGGCTTTCATCGGCCGCACTGTGAGCTGCTTTTCAGCGCAGCGAGCCATTGGATCGCGCCCACAGTTCTTGTCATGATGTTCCTTCCTCAACACTGCTCGGTGGGGAATTCCTGGACATGGACCCCTATTTGTTTTTCTTCACTCAAGGCATGTGAATGTCACTACCTTGGACAGCATTCATTGCCATCACAAACTGCCCTTGAGAATATATGGCAACCTTAGAAATGCCGTGTAACTTGGTAAGGACAATGGAGCTGATGGTGTACCCAGGACATTACTGCACTTGTTTTTTTTCAGTGACAAAGTTTGTGGTAGGCTAATGGCGTTGATGGGTTTGTTGATTAATTGCTGCAGTGTTTCATAAAGGTTATACTGTTGCCACAGATCACCTGGAATGGAGAAGTAGATATTGAGTCCAGTGACAGGAATGACAACCAAATACTGCTTTGCCCTGAATGGTATTAAGCTTCCCAAGCGTTATTGTAACTGTATTCATCCAGGCAAATAATAAGAATTCCATCATACTCCTGAGCCTGGTAAATGGTCCTTGAGAAACTTTGAATGGTCAGAAATTAATCCACTCATCAATAAGTACCCAATAAGCCAATTTGTTCTTACAGTCACGCTGTCAATAAAACGGTCCAGTTAAACTTATTATGGTCAATGGTAACTCCCAAAAGGTTAATGATAGAAGACTCAGCAAGGTCAGAGGAATGGTTGGGATTTCTTGTCTTCAAGGTGGCACTCATAAATCTGCCACTTCCAAAGCCAGGCCTGGGTGTTGGTGAGATTCTTTATTAAAGCTTCTTTATTAAAAGAATTCTAATTGAGCTGAATCATCATGGAATCAGCAATGAACATCCTCACTCCCAACCTTATTGTACAGGGAAAGGCCTTGTTGAAACTGCTGAAGAAAGGCTGGAGGCACTTCCCTGAGAAATTCCTGCAGTGATGTCCTGCAGAGGTGATGTCTGGCCTCCAATAACTGCCAACATCTTCCTTCACATAAACCTTTGAAGAATTTTCCTTTTGACCTCCAATAATTTCAGATTTGATCGGACCTCTTGTTGCTTGTTCAAATGTTGTCTTGATGGGAAGAGCAGATAGTCTCGTCTCTCCTCTGACATCAGCTCTTTTGCCCACTTTGAATCAAGGCTGTGATAAGGACTGCGGCTGGGTGGTTCTAGTAGAACCCACAGTGAGCTTCACTGAGTAAACTCTGAATGATTAGGTGGCATTTAACTCCTCCAATCATTGTGCTGAAAATTGAAAGGAGGTTAAGAGGATTTAATGTTCTTTTTTGTGGATAGGGATTACCTGAACAGTTTTCTATATGCTTGGGGATGGGAAGTCCTGGGCAGGGGAGGCCTAAACTTCCTTTGTGAGGCTTGGACGAGTGTGCTTCTCCAGGCACTGTAAACAAAATTAGCAAAGACACTTTCGTTTTTGCACTTCTAATCTAGTTCTTCTTTCCATGAAGCCAGGTGTGAAAGTCATATGGCTTCTTAGCATCCCTCTAGTTAAAACAACAGTAGGGTCCAATGCCATCATCAGCGCCTGATCTGACTATTTAAAGAAGGACCAATTGGTTTGTGATGATTTCTCTAAAGTTTGCTTCGATGAGTAGTTTAAAATCAGAACTCAGGGCAAGATATCGATGGGTGTAAGCCCAATTAGTGATTGCCCAACTAGTTTGTTAGGAAGGCAAGGTTAAGATCTCCTTGTGGTAAACCACTGTTACACCTGTATTAGGTGATGTAAGGTAGGACCTGTACTACAGGTTCGCCGGTAGCCCTTGCCTGCTGGCTCCGCCCAGTAGGAGGAGTATAAATATGCGTGTCCTCTATTCAGCAGCCATTTTGCCAGCTGCTGTGGGAGGCCACACATCTTACTGCAATAAAGCCACAGTTGTATCCAACCTTAGTCTTTGTACAATTGATCGTGCATCACTCCTTTCAAGTAAAATTTTGTTTTTGACAGTCTTGGCAATGAATTGAATTAAACCTTCTGTGGTACTCATTTCTTTTTCCCCAACTCTCTTAAGGTACACGGGCCTTGATCATCATTCCTCTCTCAGAAAATATTAATGACTGGCCCTGAATATGTGCTTCAAACCTCTTTAATTGTCTCCCAAAAAGGAAGTCAACAATTGTACATATCTTCCCTATCCAAGAGTTACTCAAATGGTCCATTACTTAAACTGGCTACTGATTTGCTGGATGGAAATCCAGCCAGACCATCCGTACACAGATTAAGTTCCTCCCAAAATATTGTGCGTCATTTATCCACTGGAAGCATTATAAATGAGATACCAACCCTTCCGCCAATGCCCCATATAGTTTAAAGGACAATGGTTGTCTCATCTGGCATAGCATTACTGTTGAACTTTATCACCTCCTTTATCTTTGGCTGTAAACTGGATTTTAATCCTTTTTGAACACACCTCCACTCAATACCTTAATATCAATTATATACAAATTCTTCAATGGTAAAATGGTCAAAATCTCCAACACAATGGCAACACACCCTATCAAATCCAGCAATTCACGACAAAAACTCCAAATATATTCCATCGTACTTGCAGAAAATTTGCAACAGCAGCAGTTAGTCTGACTCCTCACCTGCAAATTAGATGGCTGGCCCTTTAAATAGCATCAGCGGTGGTTCCTTCTTGCAGCTAACTGTCTGTTCTTTCATGAGTGGATAATGTATGCGTTCAGGTCCACTTTTCAAGAATGTGCATCAAATTAGTTGGGAAAGCGACTGTTTACACCAGGATTTGCCCAGTTGGACACTACCAGCACACAGACAGCATGCCACGCTAGCACCTTTATCAGTTTTGATCTTCGGTTTCTGCAGTATCAGCCCAGTGATACATATTTCTAGCCTTTACTGTTTAAAACTCAAAACAAGGAAAGCTTTAAACAAATCATAAGTTAGCAAAGCAAGGATAGCTCAGTTGATAGATGAAGGAACTCTAGTCCCAGGATTACTGTTTCAAATCCCACATGAGGGAATTATTTTTAGAGATGGAGTGAGTGGCAGGTAGGAGCCCTCTGATGCAGACCAGGAGAAGTGTGAAGCAAGTCAAGATCACTGTGAAGACACCAGGAGGAGTGTGAAGCAGGTTAAGATCACTGTGAAGTAGAGCGAGATGAGTGTGCAGCAGGTGAGGATTACTGTGAAGCAGACCGGGAGGAGTATGAAGCAGGTCAGGATCACTGTGAAACAGACTGGGAAGAGTGTGCAGCAGCTCAGGATCACTGAAAAGACTGGGAGGAGTGTGAAGGAGGTCAGCATCACTTTGAAACACACCAAGAGGAGTGTGCAGCAGATCAGGATCACTGAAGAGACTGGGAGTAGTGTGAAACAAGTCACGATCACTGTGAAGCAGACTGGGAGGTGTGTAAAGCAGCTGAAGATCACTGTGAAGAGACAGGGATGAGTGTGAAGCAGATCGAGATCACTGTGAAGCTGACCAGGAGGAGTGTGAAGCAGGCCGGGATCACTGTGTGCCAGGACGCATGTGCAGCCGGTCAGGATCACAATGAAGCAGACCAGGAGGAGAGTGAAGCAGCTGAAGATCACTGTAAAGCTGACCGGTAGGAGTGTGAAGCAGGCCAGGATCACTGTGAAACAGACCAGGAGGAGTGTGCAGTCGGTCAGGATCCATGTGAAACAGACCGGGAGTAGTGTGAAACAGGCTGGGATCACTGTGAAACTGACCGGGAGGAGTCTGAAGCAGGGCAGGATGCCTGTGAAGAGATCGGGAGGAGTGTGAAGCAGGTCAGCTTCACTGTGAAGAGATCGGGAGGAGTGTGAAGCAGGTCAGCGTCACTGTGAAGAGATCGGGAGGAGTGTGAAGCAGGTCAGCGTCACTGTGAAGAAATCGGGAGGAGTGTGAAGCAGGTCAGCTTCATTGTGAAGAGACCGGGAGGAGTGTCAGCCAGTCAGGATCCATGTGAAACAGACCAGGAGGAGTGTCAGCCAGTCAGGATCCATGTGAAACAGACCGGGAGGAGTGTGAAGCAGGTCAGCATCACTGTGAAGCAAACTGAGAGGAGTACTAGTCACTTGATCAGATTTATAAACAGCAAAAAGGCACAATGATGATGCACTGGTATCAGACATCACTGATCAAGTCTGCTGCTAACATTTTCACCTTCATTATGTTTAATTTCAAGAAGAAACCTGAATACGAGTAGTTTGTCCTGTGGCAAAAGGAGAAAAATAAAACAAAAAGTACATTCAACCTTGCTGTGGCAACATACGTGGCAGCATTTAAGCTAATTTTCACAGCAGCCTGAACTGAAGCTGCCCTAAAGCTTTCTAATCTCATAACAATACTTCTTTAATTCATAATGACTGCAGTAATGATATCCTATCAGAGGTGAGCCACACAAGAGTTCAAAAAGGAATCAACGACAGATTGAACAGTAACTCTGCAGTTGTGAGTCTCGATGAAACTCCTACTTTTATCCAATTTGATATACTATCTATAGCTGATTTGTACCCCAATTTCAAAAGGTAGATTAATAAAACTAAATTTTGGGAAACATCGTAAAAGCACCAAGACGAATTTCTGAGCCTGGAATGTTGCTGAATTTTCACCATTTAAAGTCATGATGGAAATTGATTTTTCTGGCATTTCTGTTAACCCCTTTGCATCAAAAAGGAGAATAATACCTGCTTTTGTAAATTATTCATGATTTTGTTTTTCTTTTTTATGAATTTAGAGTACCCAATTCTTTTTTTCCAATTAAGGGGCAATTTAGTGTGGCCAATCCACCTACCCTGCATATCTTTGGGTTGTGGGGGTGAAACCCATGCATACATGGGGAGAATGTGCAAACTCCACAGGGACAGTGACCCGGGGCCGGGATCAAACCTGGAACCTCGGCGCCGTGAGTCAGCAGTACTAACCACTGCGCCACACTGCAGATTATTCATAATTAAATGGCCAAAAAATGTATTTATTTTTGCAGGAGCTGTTTTTGAAATTAAGACCCCAGGAATGAAAGGAACAGAGGAATATAGGAACAGAAGCCGGCCATTCAGTTCCCTTAGCATGTTCCGCTGTTTAATTAGATCATGGGTGAACTGTACCTCAAATCCATTTGAAAGCTTTAACCAACAAGGAGGAATGTGTCTCAGCCTTGAACATTTCATCATTTGCATCCATTTGGGGGGCGGACATTTCCAAATTCCCCCTACCCTTTAATGTAAAAATGCTACTGACACCAGATTTCACTTGCAGGTGAACATTTCCAGTGAATGGAACATTTGGAATGGAGGCATAAGACCATAATATTTCAGGTTTGATCACTGAGCCCAAGTGGGGAACAAGTCGAGATGCTACAATTGCCTCTGGCCTCGAAGGTGAAATCACTGCTGCTCATTATCGAAGAAATCTGCTGGAAATTTCATGCCTCGCCGTTAGGCAAGGACAGGATTGGGCTTGGCTCTGATACCTCCCAGAATCCGATCAATTCTCACTGTATAAGTTTATTCTTATTTATTATTGTGAGATTCTGGTCAGGACTTGTAAAACCATAACACAGCATACATCACTACCTTTAGGAACAGAAAGGAGATGGGGAAGGACAAAAATAACACATTTCCCGAATATAATTTTTCACTGGGCTGCATTGGATATCATAGCCATTATAAACAAAAATGACTGTTCGAGTTCTTTTAACTTCAGGAATAAACAAATGCTTTCCATGTCAAGGTTTGAAAATTGCATCCCTTTAAATTGGTGTATAGCAAAATAATTTCACACAAGTTGAGGAAAAGATTATTGAGTAGAACCAGTTTTAACAAAACTACTGCTGGCTATCTTTACAGGGGCAGGCTCCAATTATTACCTCATCCATACATCAGTGGCAGTAAATTAATTATTAAATCATCAAGAAAAACAAACAGCAGCGACTAAACCAACAAACACTGCAGCAGGCACCCAGCTCCACTTCTGAAATCAGAATAGCAGGTTTGTTTTTCAAAGCAGACTGTAGATTTATATTATCATAAATGTTACTGCTGAAAGGGCAAAGAGTAAGTGGGAATGCTGTTTGCCTCAAAGGATAACATTTTAGTGTGTGAAAAGCCATCAATCACACATCATTTAAAATGTTTTGACTAACCATTCATGTCAACAGACCTCAGTAGGGCCTCTGAAAATTAGGTCTTGTTAAATCAGTCATCTCCATAGTAATAATCACACTGGCTGGACAGTTTCATTGTTGTATAGGTGTAGAAGTAAAATTCTGAAGTCTTTCAGCATAGAGCTGTCAGAGCCCAATAAGATGTGGATCAATAGCTATGATGAGAATATAGCTTATTTGCTGCTGTTTTCCTCCCCCACCTCTTTTTGTACATTTGGCCCTATTCTAATAGAGTATGTATGAGAGGTGCAGAGTTCCAAATGATATTACTGTCCAAGGGTGTTCACAGGAGGAGAAGTAACATCCTCTGGAATTCATCAAATCTGCAAATGCTAAAATGCAGACTAAAACACCGTGGAACCACATTTGTTCTGAGTTTCTATTGAGCATTACCTCCTGCATCACCCAACATATTTCATGGCCCCTGGAGTGGAAATTGTTAATTTAGTGGTGTATGACTTAAATTAAAAGTGGTTTCTGAGAACTTATTAAGAAGTCTAAGATGGTGGATGTCACATTGGAAGAAAGGATCAAAAAAGATACAAAGACATTTAAGATAGAATGGGGGAGTGTTAATTGAAAATCTAATCAATCATGAAGAGGATAAAGTCTCCGGTCTGGGTAGACTATTTCCACACATGTTTAAAAAAACACGGAAACATAGAAGATAGGAGCAGGAGGAGACCATTTGGCCCTTCAAGCCCATTCTGCCATTCATTATGATCATGTCTGATCATCCAACTCAATAGCCTAATCCTGCTTTCCCCCCACATTCTTTAATCTCCTTCTCCCCAGGTGCTATATCTAACTGAAGTTGTGGAAGAGGCAGCAGAGGCACCATTACATATATATGAAAATTCATTTGTAAAGAAAATAGTGCCAGAGGGCTGTCAGACTGCTAATGTGATATCCATATTTAAGATGGGAGATGGAAGAAGTCCAGGCAACCATGGACCAATTAGCTTAATGTTTGTGATTGGAAAGATAACGTAATCCTTACTCAAAGGTGAAATGGAAGAATAATCCAGAAACTGAAAATATAATAAAACTTAATTTCAAAAGAGGTCATACTCAAAAGCATTGGTTTTTTTTTGAAGAAGAAAGGGTAGACAAGGATAATGCAGTAGTCATTAATTATATTTAGATTTTCAAAAAACCTTCAATAAGGTACCAATTAGTCAATGCATAATTAAGATCAGAACAAGTGGAGTCAAGTACAAGTAGCAGAGTGGATAGTAAGTTGGCTACAAAACAAAAACAATGAAACTAGGGGTAATACTCAGGCTGACAAAGTTTTGGGTTCCACAAGGATCAATGGTGGAATCAATGTTCTTCATAATTTATTTAAATTATTTGAATACAGGAGAAAGTTCAAATTCAAAAGTGTGGGAACACCAAATTGTGGAGTGTAGCTAATACAGAGAATGACTGCAACAAAATTCGGAAAGGTATTACTAAAATTGTTTAATGGGCATATGATTGGCCTATGAGCTATAATATAGCCAAGTGGTACATTTTGGTAAAAAGAATAAGGCGGCCATATAATCCTTGGAAAATAAAGGGCCTAAAATTAATTTGCGATATGTAGACTAAGGACGTGATTCAGCGGCCTTATTGCACACGAATTGGTATCGGGCGAGGCCATTGAATGTCACAATATTCCCCATATGAGATTTGCAACGCTCGAAATGCCCCGTGAGATTTAACAAAATCTCAGAATTTTGCCCTCACTGGACGTGATCCAGATTAGCATATTTAAATGATCCTTAAGGCTCATTTAAATATGATGTGGAGATGCCGGCGTTGGACTGGGGTGAGCACAGTAAGAAGTCTTACAACACCAGGTTAAAGTCCAACAGGTTTGTTTCAAACACGAGCTTTCGGAGCACGGCTCCTTCTTCAGGTGAATGGAAAGGCTTGTTCCAGAAATGTTTATATAGACACAGTCAGAGATGCCCAGAGATGTCAGTCATTTAAATATGTGATTGCAGGTTCTCCCGGCCCCCTGGACCTAATGATCGTACCTGGGTGACCTCACTGGGGCGCTGTTTAGTACTGCTTTCTGCAAACGTGGACCAGTTGTAATGGCACCTGGGCGGTTCTCCCAGGCCATTAAAAACCCCCAGATGGCCAGAGGCAAGGCAGACTAGCACGCCCTCTGGCACCCAGATGCCTTGACACTGCCAGCCTGACATCCATGTTGGTGCTGTTGGTGCCTCTCGGCACCCCTTAGTTAACGGGAAGCTGGTCAAGTGCCATGTTAAACCAAAAAGTCAGCAGACAGTAGTCTGACACACTTGAGGGTCCTTCTGAAATGAAAAATATGAAAATTGCTTATTGTCACAAGTTGACATCAAATGAAGTTACTGTGAAAAGCCCCTAGTCGCCACATTCCGGCGCCTGTTCAGGGAGGCTGGTATGGGAACTGAACTGTTCTGCTGGCCTGCCTTGGTCTGCTTTAAAAGCCAGCTATTTAGCCCAGTGTGCTAAACCAGCCCCTAAAGAGGAAGGCAGTACTAATCGCTTATTGTCACAAGTAGGCTTCAATGAAGTTACTGTGAAAAGCCCCTAGTCGCCACATTCCGGCACCTGTTCAGGGAGGCCAGTACGGGAAGACACTCAAGACACTGAGTGTTGTCAGAAGCTCCTCAGCCCTCTTCTGAAACTCCGCCAGAGGTAGGGGCCATAAGGGCCTCATGATGTTTCCCCTTTAGATATACTTAATTATGATAATTAATTTCATGTGTTTAAGGCGTACCAAAAATTAACTGATCATCAAGAACTGGTTTAGCCTCACTGGTCACTTACAAATAGTTCCTCCTCTGTACAATTTTCTGGAAACCCAATGGAGCTATGAGGGGCAATTTGCAAATTTATTGTACTAATTCAAACCAAATCAAAACTTAGTCTAATAAAAACTATTTGAATTTGGCCCAATTCAAACTCGTATAACATCTTTCGCTTTGTTTTATATGGCATGATATTGGTTAAAATTGGAACTTAATTTTCTTAACGATTCTTTTAGTAGTTTGCATCTGTATTCTTCAACAACTCGGGTAGGATATTCCCCTCCTGCAATGTTCTAAAGTGGGGTTTCCAAGAAGTTTCTCCTATTTGCCCAGGTTTCAACTTGTTTTTGGTAGTCACTGCATTGGGTAATAACTACGATGGGTAAAATGGGTTCTTGCAGGGATATCGATGATTGGAATGCATCAGGAATTAATCTCGCATGAATATGGTATTATATTGAAGGCTCCAGACTGTCTCTATAATTATTGTGATGCTGCTAACATGTCTCAGCTGTGTATTCCTCCTGTGATAATATGGATTCCACCCCCTCCCCATCGCAGTGCTGTTATCCACTCCGCAGGGGGTGGTTTAGCTCACTGGGCTACATCGCTGGCTTTTAAAGCAGACCAAGGCAGGCCAGCAGCACGGTTTGATACCCGTACCAGCCTCCCCGGACAGGCGCCGGAATGTGGCGACTAGGGGCTTTTCACAGTAACTTCATTCAAGCCCATTCGTGACAATAAGCGATTTTCATTTCATTTCATTTCCTTCTAGAAGCCCTACCAGCCCTCCCCAGGAGAGTTTTTTTCTTAGCTGCACTTTCTGCTGCGCCATTGCTTGAAGTTCCAGGATGGTGGTCCTCAGGTTTTATTTCCAGACCAGCTTCGACATTCCCTCTGATTGTTCTGGAGGAGTAAAACATTTGGGTTTTCTTCCCTCCTAATACCGTCAGTCCTCCCCCCGTGATTCTTGATCCCATTGTAATTCTGATCGATATCCTTGTGTTACCCCCTGAGCCGTTAAAGGTGGATGTGCCTGTGCTGCATGTAGACCTTATCCCTGCTCCACCTTGAGGTCCACTGCACTGTCACATGAGACCATCGACTGCCCACCCCGACACTATCTGTCGTCGTCTCCTCTCTCTCTCTCTCTCTCCTCTCCTCCTCCCCCCCCCCCCCCCCCCCCCCCCCCAAACAGGCTACAAAAGATTCTCCTGACTAAGTGCACCACCTGAAGCTGAGTACTACACAAGGAAACACCTGGACTGCCATGCATGAAGTCACCACGCTCTGAATGCAACTAACCATAGACTACCATGCCCTCCCCTTCCCTGGACTAGGACAAAGAGTGGGCGCGATTCTCCCAAAACGGGAGAAATCGTAAGGCTGGCGTCAAACCCGGGCGGGTTTGGCCCTCCCGCTATTCTCCGACCCGTCGTGGGGGGCGGAGAATCGCGCCCAGTGTCTTTGGAAGCTGAGCAATGTAAGCTCCATGTTGTTCACTCCACAATCCTCCCATTCTGGCCTCAACTCATTTATGTCCTTCTGTAAGAGATCATGTCCTAATTCTGGTGCAGAGAAAGCTTCTTTGCACCCACCCCAGTCATGTGTAACGTTTTCCAGTCTTCCCCCACACCTCCACCAAATCAAGCCCTTTACTTCCAGCTCCTTCCCCTTGTCTCTGCCTTGCTGGCTTGTCTTCCCCCAGCCAGTCGAGCCATTGCCCTCCAGCACCTTTTCTTGCCTCTGTCTTGTCTCTCCCCGCAACCACCCTCAGTTTAGCCCTTACCCTGCAACACATTACAGCCACCCCTGCCTTACCGTTGGTGTGGTATATAGGCTCTTGCCTCTGTAACTTCCCTTGAAAGTGAAGCGGTGCTGCCAGCGAAGCCAGCCCAGAGTCCAAGGAGCCATGAGCACTGTACAACGTGTGGTAGGCAAAATAACCTTGAAGCCATAGGTAAAGTGCAGGCTGCCAGGCGCACATTGCTTATTTGTGGGTGTGAACCACGCTGGTCTAAACCCTGGCGAGCTACCTTGGTATTGAGCATTCATGATTTCTAATATATTCAAATGGCAATCCCGACAGAGAAAAGCAGAAAAAGCACGCTGCCATTGCCTACACAAAGAGGAAGGCACTTCTGAGCTTTCAGATCAAATCTGGAGTTAGGCGGGGCTACCCTTTCACCTGTCCTGCTTGTGCGTTGTGTCCAACAGGAATGATTCGGGCAGAAGGAGGGATGATCCAGACAGCGGAAGCACTCAGGTCAGTACCTCCCTGTATGTGAATGACGTCACCGCCTTCTGCTCGGTTCCGATGTCTGTGCAGAGGCTAATGATGGTCTGCGGCCACCTCGAACTAGCCTCGAGAGGCAAGGTAAACCGTGACAAGAGCAAGGCCATGTTCTCGCCGATCTTTTGTGCCCTTCACCGTCAGATCAGATTGTCTGAAGGTGCTGGGCATGTGGGTCAGAGCAGCTGGGGTGAGCGCCAAAATTAGGAGGCGCTCATTGCCCAGATGAGTCAGAAACTGGGCATGTGGGAGCGATGCTCGATCTCCATTGTGGGTAAAAACCTGGGTCATCAGGTGTGATATGCTGTCAGTGTTGCTGTACATGGCGCAGGTCTGGCCTGAGGATACCCCGATCCTGTGCAGCAGCAGTCAACCAAGCCATCTTCAAGTTTATCTGGAGATCAAAAATGAATTGTGTTTGAAGGGACACCATGTACAAATCTCTGGATAAGGGAGGGAGAAGCATATCCAACAGGGGCGGCACGGTGCCGAGGACATGGGCCCAATCCTGGCCCTGGGTCACTGTCCCTGTGGAGTTTGCACATTCTCCCCGTGTAAGCAAGGGTCTCATCCCCATAACCCAAAAAGTTGAGCAGAATAGGTTTAATGGCCACGTTAAAAATTGCCCCTTAATTGGAAAAAAAATTGTGTACTCTAAATTTATAAAAGAAAAGAAAAAAAAAGAGAAATGTACCCAACATCGCCCTCATCCTGATGGTCACCGTTGTGTGTG